>NW_026974842.1:642687-964031 GCF_030014295.1 Loxodonta africana
AGCTCCGCTACTCAGGCCTGATTGTGCGTGCGGGGCTCTGCTACTCGGGCCTGTTGGTGCATGCGGGGCTCCACTACTTGGGCCTGTTCGTGCATGCGGGGCTCCGCTACTCGGGTCTGTTCGTGCTTGCAGGGCTCTGCTACTCGGGCCTGTTCGTGCGTGCGGGGCTCCGCTATTCAGGCCTGATAGTGTGTGCGGGGCTCCTCTATTCAGGCCTGTCCTTCCCTGCGGGACTCTATTCGGGCCTATACTTCCCTGCGGGATTCTGTTCGGGCCTTTTCTGGCCTGCGAGACTCTCCGTTCGCTCCTATCGTGGTCTGCGGGACCCTCGTTCGGGCCCATTCTCGCCTTCGAGACCCTCTGTTCGGGCTTTTCTGGCCTGCGGGACTCTCCGTTCGGGCCTATTCTTGTGAGCGGGTCTCTATTCGGGCCTATTTTTGCCTAAGGGCTCCTCTATTCGGGCCTCTTCTGGCCTGCGGGACTCTCCGTTCGGGCCTATTCTCACCTGGGGAGCTCTCCGTTCGGGCCTTTCTGGCCTTCGGGACTCTGTTCTGGTCTCTTCTTGCCAGCGGGGCTCTTCGTTTGGGCCTATTCTTGCCTGCAGGACTCTGTTCGGGACTCTTCTTGCCTGCACAGCCCCTCTACTTGGGCCTCTTTTTCCCTGCGGGACTCTGTCCAGGCCTATTGTTGCCCCCGGAAAACTCCGTTCGGTCCTATTCTGGCTTGTGGGACTCTGTTCGGGCCTATGCTTGCCTGCGGGAATCTCCTTTCAGGGTTATGCTGACCTGTGGGATTCTCAGTTTGGGCGTATTCTCGCCTGAAGGACATCTCTTCGCGCCTATTCTCGCCCGCGGGACCCTCCGTTCGGTCGTTTCTGGCCTGCGGGACTCTCCGTTCGGGCCTAATCTTGGGAGCGGGACTCTACTCGGGCCTATTCTTGCCTAGGGGCCTCTTCTATTCGTGCTTCTTCTTGCCAGTGGGACTCTGTTCAGGCCCGTTCTTGCCTGCAGGATTCTGCGTTCGGGCTTATTCTTGCTTGCCGGACAGTGTTCGGGCGTCTTCTTGCCTGCACAGCTCCACTACTCGGGCCTCATTTTGCCTTCGGGACACCGTTCAGGTCTATTCTTGGTCCGGGAATCTCCGTTCGGGCCTATGCTGGCCTGCTGGACTCTGTTCGGGCCTATGCTTGCCTGCGGGAATGACCGTTCGGGCCTGTGTTGGCCTGCAGGACTCTCCGTTCGGGCCGTTCTGGCCTGCGGTACTCTCCGTTCGGGCCTATTCTCTGGAGCGGGACTTTACTCGGGCCTATTCTTGCCTCTGGGGCTCCTCCTTTCTTGCCTATTCTTGCCTCCGGGAATCTCCGTTCTGGCCTGTTCGGGCCTGCGGGACTCTGTTCGGGCCTATGCTTGCCTGCAGAAATCTCTGTTCCGCCCTACTCTGGCCTGCGGGACTCTGCGTTCCGGCCTATTCTGGCCTGCGGGACTCTTTTCGGGCCTATTCTTGCTCCGGGAATCTCCGTTCGGGCGTACCCTGGCTTGCGGGACTCTGTTCGGGCCTATGCTTGCCTGCAGGAATCTCTGTTCTGGCCTATTCTGACCTGCAGGACTCTGTTTGGGCCTATGCTTGCCTGCGGGAATCTCCGTTCAGGCGTATGCTGGCCTGCGGGTCTCTCCGTTTGGGCCCATTCTTGCCTGCGGGACTCTCCGTTTGGGCGTATCCTTGCCCGCGGGACTCTGTACGGGCCTCTTCTTGCCTGCACGGCTCCTCTACTCGGGCCTATTTTTGCCTGTGGGTCTCTATTGGGGCCTATTCTTGCCTCCGACAATCTCCGTTCGGGCCCATTCTGGCCTGCGGGACTCTTCGTTCGGGCCTAGGCTTCCCTTCGGCAATCTCCGTTCAGGCGTATGCTGGCCTGCGGAATTCTGTTCGGGGCTATTCTTGCTCCGGGAATCTCTGTTCGGGACTATTCTGGCCTGTGGGACTCTGTTCGGGCCCATGCCTGCCTGCGGGGCTCTCTGTTCAGGCCTTTTTCGCCTACGGGACTCTCTGTTCGGGCCTATTCTCTGGAGCGGGGCTTTAGTCGGGCCTACTCTTGACTACGGGGCTCCTCAATTCTTGCCTCTGGGATTCTGTTCGGGCCTATTCTTGTCTGTGGGACTCTCCGTTTGAGCCTATTCTTGCCTGTGGGTTCTCCATTCAGGGCTACTCTTGCCTGCGGGACTCTGTTCGGGCCTATCCTTGCTCCGGGAATCTCCGTTCGGGCATACCCTGGCCTGCGGGACTCCGTTCGGGCCTATTCTGGCCTGCGGGACTCTGTTTGGGCCTATGCTTGCCTGCAGGAATCTCTGTTCCGGCCTATTGTGGCCTGCAGGACTCCCCGTTCGGGCCTGTTCTGGCCTGCGGGACTCTGTTTGGGCCTATGCTTGCCTACGGGAATCTCCGTTCAGGCGTATGCTGGCCTGCGGTATTCTCAATTTGGGCATATTCTCTCGCCTGCGGGACTTTCCTTTGGGCCTATTCTCGCCTGCGCAACTCTCCGTTCGGGCCTATTCTTGCCTGCGGGACTCTCCGTTCCGGCCTATTCTTGCCTGCGGGTCTCTCCGTTCGGGACAATTCTGACCTGCAAAACTCTCCGTTCGGACCTAATCTAGCCTCTGGGAGTCTCCTTTGGGGTCTCCTGTTGCGTGCGGGGCTGCTCTATTCCAGCCTTTTGTGCTTACGGAGCTCCGATATTCGGTCCTGTTCTAGCATGCGGAGCTCCGCTACTCAGGCCTGATTGTGCGTGCGGGGCTCTGCTACTCGGGCCTGTTGGTGCATGCGGGGCTCCACTACTTGGGCCTGTTCGTGCATGCGGGGCTCCGCTACTCGGGTCTGTTCGTGCTTGCAGGGCTCTGCTACTCGGGCCTGTTCGTGCGTGCGGGGCTCCGCTATTCGGGCCTGATAGTGTGTGCGGGGCTCCTCTATTCAGGCCTGTCCTTCCCTGCGGGACTCTATTCGGGCCTATACTTCCCTGCGGGATTCTGTTCGGGCCTTTTCTGGCCTGCGAGACTCTCCGTTCGCTCCTATCGTGGTCTGCGGGACCCTCGTTCGGGCCCATTCTCGCCTTCGAGACCCTCTGTTCGGGCTTTTCTGGCCTGCGGGACTCTCCGTTCGGGCCTATTCTTGTGAGCGGGTCTCTATTCGGGCCTATTTTTGCCTAAGGGCTCCTCTATTCGGGCCTCTTCTGGCCTGCGGGACTCTCCGTTCGGGCCTATTCTCACCTGGGGAGCTCTCCGTTCGGGCCTTTCTGGCCTTCGGGACTCTGTTCTGGTCTCTTCTTGCCAGCGGGGCTCTTCGTTTGGGCCTATTCTTGCCTGCAGGACTCTGTTCGGGACTCATCTTGCCTGCACAGCCCCTCTACTCGGGCCTCTTTTTGCCTGCGGGACTCTGTCCAGGCCTATTGTTGCCCCCGGAAAACTCCGTTCGGTCCTATTCTGGCTTGTGGGACTCTCCGTTCGGGAATAATCTTGGGAGCGGGACTTTACTCGGGCCTATTCTTGCCTCTGGGGCTCCTCCTTTCTTGCCTATTCTTGCCTCCGGGAATCTCCGTTCTGGCCTGTTCGGGCCTGCGGGACTCTGTTCGGGCCTATGGTTGCCTGCAGGAATCTCTATTCCGCCCTACTCTGGCCTGCGGGACTCTGCGTTCCGGCCTATTCTGGCCTGCGGGACTCTTTTCGGGCCTATTCTTGCTCCGGGAATCTCCGTTCGGGCGTACCCTGGCTTGCGGGACTCTGTTCGGGCCTATGCTTGCCTGCAGGAATCTCTGTTCTGGCCTATTCTGACCTGCAGGACTCTGTTTGGGCCTATGCTTGCCTGCGGGAATCTCCGTTCAGGCGTATGCTGGCCTGCGGGTCTCTCCGTTCGGGCCCCTTCTTGCCTGCGGGACTCTCCGTTTGGGCGTATCCTTGCCCGCGGGACTCTGTTCGGGCCTCTTCTTGCCTGCACGGCTCCTCTACTCGGGCCTATTTTTGCCTGTGGGACTCTATTGGGGCCTATTCTTGCCTCCGACAATCTCCGTTCGGGCCCATTCTGGCCTGCGGGACTCTTCGTTCGGGCCTAGGCTTCCCTTCGGCAATCTCCGTTCAGGCGTATGCTGGCCTGCGGAATTCTGTTCGGGGCTATTCTTGCTCCGGGAATCTCTGTTCGGGACTATTCTGGCCTGTGGGACTCTGTTCGGGCCCATGCCTGCCTGCGGGGCTCTCTGTTCAGGCCTTTTTCGCCTACGGGACTCTCTGTTCGGGCCTATTCTCTGGAGCGGGGCTTTAGTCGGGCCTACTCTTGACTACGGGGCTCCTCAATTCTTGCCTCTGGGATTCTGTTCGGGCCTATTCTTGTCTGTGGGACTCTCCGTTTGAGCCTATTCTTGCCTGTGGGTTCTCCATTCAGGGCTACTCTTGCCAGCGGGACTCTGTTCGTGCCTCATCTTGCCTGCATGGCTGCTCTACTCGGGCCTATTCTTGCCTGCGGGACTCTGTTCGGGCCTATCCTTGCTCCGGGAATCTCCGTTCGGGCATACCCTGGCCTGCGGGACTCCGTTCGGGCCTATTCTGGCCTGCGGGACTCTGTTTGGGCCTATGCTTGCCTGCAGGAATCTCTGTTCCGGCCTATTGTGGCCTGCAGGACTCCCCGTTCGGGCCTGTTCTGGCCTGCGGGACTCTGTTTGGGCCTATGCTTGCCTACGGGAATCTCCGTTCAGGCGTATGCTGGCCTGCGGTATTCTCAATTTGGGCATATTCTCTCGCCTGCGGGACTTTCCTTTGGGCCTATTCTCGCCTGCGCAACTCTCCGTTCGGGCCTATTCTTGCCTGCGGGACTCTCCGTTCCGGCCTATTCTTGCCTGCGGGTCTCTCCGTTCGGGACAATTCTGACCTGCAAAACTCTCCGTTCGGACCTAATCTAGCCTCTGGGAGTCTCCTTTGGGGTCTCCTGTTGCGTGCGGGGCTGCTCTATTCCAGCCTTTTGTGCTTACGGAGCTCCGATATTCAGTCCTGTTCTAGCATGCGGAGCTCCGCTACTCAGGCCTGATTGTGCGTGCGGGGCTCTGCTACTCGGGCCTGTTGGTGCATGCGGGGCTCCACTACTTGGGCCTGTTCGTGCATGCGGGGCTCCGCTACTCGGGTCTGTTCGTGCTTGCAGGGCTCTGCTACTCGGGCCTGTTCGTGCGTGCGGGGCTCCGCTATTCAGGCCTGATAGTGTGTGCGGGGCTCCTCTATTCAGGCCTGTCCTTCCCTGCGGGACTCTATTCGGGCCTATACTTCCCTGCGGGATTCTGTTCGGGCCTTTTCTGGCCTGCGAGACTCTCCGTTCGCTCCTATCGTGGTCTGCGGGACCCTCGTTCGGGCCCATTCTCGCCTTCGAGACCCTCTGTTCGGGCTTTTCTGGCCTGCGGGACTCTCCGTTCGGGCCTATTCTTGTGAGCGGGTCTCTATTCGGGCCTATTTTTGCCTAAGGGCTCCTCTATTCGGGCCTCTTCTGGCCTGCGGGACTCTCCGTTCGGGCCTATTCTCACCTGGGGAGCTCTCCGTTTGGGCCTTTCTGGCCTTCGGGACTCTGTTCTGGTCTCTTCTTGCCAGCGGGGCTCTTCGTTTGGGCCTATTCTTGCCTGCAGGACTCTGTTCGGGACTCTTCTTGCCTGCACAGCCCCTCTACTCGGGCCTCTTTTTGCCTGCGGGACTCTGTCCAGGCCTATTGTTGCCCCCGGAAAACTCCGTTCGCTCCTATTCTGGCTTGTGGGACTCTGTTCGGGCCTATGCTTGCCTGCGGGAATCTCCTTTCAGGGTTATGCTGACCTGTGGGATTCTCAGTTTGGGCGTATTCTCGCCTGCAGGACATCTCTTCGCGCCTATTCTCGCCCGCGGGACCCTCCGTTCGGTCGTTTCTGGCCTGCGGGACTCTCCGTTCGGGCCTAATCTTGGGAGCGGGACTCTACTCGGGCCTATTCTTGCCTAGGGGCCTCTTCTATTCGTGCTTCTTCTTGCCAGTGGGACTCTGTTCAGGCCCGTTCTTGCCTGCAGGATTCTGCGTTCGGGCTTATTCTTGCTTGCCGGACAGTGTTCGGGCGTCTTCTTGCCTGCACAGCTCCACTACTCGGGCCTCATTTTGCCTTCGGGACACCGTTCAGGTCTATTCTTGGTCCGGGAATCTCCGTTCGGGCCTATGCTGGCCTGCTGGACTCTGTTCGGGCCTATGCTTGCCTGCGGGAATGACCGTTCGGGCCTGTGTTGGCCTGCAGGACTCTCCGTTCGGGCCGTTCTGGCCTGCGGTACTCTCCGTTCGGGCCTATTCTCTGGAGCGGGACTTTACTCGGGCCTATTCTTGCCTCTGGGGCTCCTCCTTTCTTGCCTATTCTTGCCTCCGGGAATCTCCGTTCTGGCCTGTTCGGGCCTGCGGGACTCTGTTCGGGCCTATGCTTGCCTGCAGAAATCTCTGTTCCGCCCTACTCTGGCCTGCGGGACTCTGCGTTCCGGCCTATTCTGGCCTGCGGGACTCTTTTCGGGCCTATTCTTGCTCCGGGAATCTCCGTTCGGGCGTACCCTGGCTTGCGGGACTCTGTTCGGGCCTATGCTTGCCTGCAGGAATCTCTGTTCTGGCCTATTCTGACCTGCAGGACTCTGTTTGGGCCTATGCTTGCCTGCGGGAATCTCCGTTCAGGCGTATGCTGGCCTGCGGGTCTCTCCGTTTGGGCCCATTCTTGCCTGCGGGACTCTCCGTTTGGGCGTATCCTTGCCCGCGGGACTCTGTACGGGCCTCTTCTTGCCTGCACGGCTCCTCTACTCGGGCCTATTTTTGCCTGTGGGTCTCTATTGGGGCCTATTCTTGCCTCCGACAATCTCCGTTCGGGCCCATTCTGGCCTGCGGGACTCTTCGTTCGGGCCTAGGCTTCCCTTCGGCAATCTCCGTTCAGGCGTATGCTGGCCTGCGGAATTCTGTTCGGGGCTATTCTTGCTCCGGGAATCTCTGTTCGGGACTATTCTGGCCTGTGGGACTCTGTTCGGGCCCATGCCTGCCTGCGGGGCTCTCTGTTCAGGCCTTTTTCGCCTACGGGACTCTCTGTTCGGGCCTATTCTCTGGAGCGGGGCTTTAGTCGGGCCTACTCTTGACTACGGGGCTCCTCAATTCTTGCCTCTGGGATTCTGTTCGGGCCTATTCTTGTCTGTGGGACTCTCCGTTTGAGCCTATTCTTGCCTGTGGGTTCTCCATTCAGGGCTACTCTTGCCTGCGGGACTCTGTTCGGGCCTATCCTTGCTCCGGGAATCTCCGTTCGGGCATACCCTGGCCTGCGGGACTCCGTTCGGGCCTATTCTGGCCTGCGGGACTCTGTTTGGGCCTATGCTTGCCTGCAGGAATCTCTGTTCCGGCCTATTGTGGCCTGCAGGACTCCCCGTTCGGGCCTGTTCTGGCCTGCGGGACTCTGTTTGGGCCTATGCTTGCCTACGGGAATCTCCGTTCAGGCGTATGCTGGCCTGCGGTATTCTCAATTTGGGCATATTCTCTCGCCTGCGGGACTTTCCTTTGGGCCTATTCTCGCCTGCGCAACTCTCCGTTCGGGCCTATTCTTGCCTGCGGGACTCTCCGTTCCGGCCTATTCTTGCCTGCGGGTCTCTCCGTTCGGGACAATTCTGACCTGCAAAACTCTCCGTTCGGACCTAATCTAGCCTCTGGGAGTCTCCTTTGGGGTCTCCTGTTGCGTGCGGGGCTGCTCTATTCCAGCCTTTTGTGCTTACGGAGCTCCGATATTCGGTCCTGTTCTAGCATGCGGAGCTCCGCTACTCAGGCCTGATTGTGCGTGCGGGGCTCTGCTACTCGGGCCTGTTGGTGCATGCGGGGCTCCACTACTTGGGCCTGTTCGTGCATGCGGGGCTCCGCTACTCGGGTCTGTTCGTGCTTGCAGGGCTCTGCTACTCGGGCCTGTTCGTGCGTGCGGGGCTCCGCTATTCGGGCCTGATAGTGTGTGCGGGGCTCCTCTATTCAGGCCTGTCCTTCCCTGCGGGACTCTATTCGGGCCTATACTTCCCTGCGGGATTCTGTTCGGGCCTTTTCTGGCCTGCGAGACTCTCCGTTCGCTCCTATCGTGGTCTGCGGGACCCTCGTTCGGGCCCATTCTCGCCTTCGAGACCCTCTGTTCGGGCTTTTCTGGCCTGCGGGACTCTCCGTTCGGGCCTATTCTTGTGAGCGGGTCTCTATTCGGGCCTATTTTTGCCTAAGGGCTCCTCTATTCGGGCCTCTTCTGGCCTGCGGGACTCTCCGTTCGGGCCTATTCTCACCTGGGGAGCTCTCCGTTCGGGCCTTTCTGGCCTTCGGGACTCTGTTCTGGTCTCTTCTTGCCAGCGGGGCTCTTCGTTTGGGCCTATTCTTGCCTGCAGGACTCTGTTCGGGACTCTTCTTGCCTGCACAGCCCCTCTACTCGGGCCTCTTTTTGCCTGCGGGACTCTGTCCAGGCCTATTGTTGCCCCCGGAAAACTGCGTTCGGTCCTATTCTGGCTTGTGGGACTCTGTTCGGGCCTATGCTTGCCTGCGGGAATCTCCTTTCAGGGTTATGCTGACCTGTGGGATTCTCAGTTTGGGCGTATTCTCGCCTGCAGGACATCTCTTCGCGCCTATTCTCGCCCGCGGGACCCTCCGTTCGGTCGTTTCTGGCCTGAGGGACTCTCCGTTCGGGCCTAATCTTGGGAGCGGGACTCTACTCGGGCCTATTCTTGCCTAGGGGCCTCTTCTATTCGTGCTTCTTCTTGCCAGTGGGACTCTGTTCAGGCCCGTTCTTGCCTGCAGGATTCTGCGTTCGGGCTTATTCTTGCTTGCCGGACAGTGTTCGGGCGTCTTCTTGCCTGCACAGCTCCACTACTCGGGCCTCATTTTGCCTTCGGGACACCGTTCAGGTCTATTCTTGGTCCGGGAATCTCCGTTCGGGCCTATGCTGGCCTGCTGGACTCTGTTCGGGCCTATGCTTGCCTGCGGGAATGACCGTTCGGGCCTGTGTTGGCCTGCAGGACTCTCCGTTCGGGCCGTTCTGGCCTGCGGTACTCTCCGTTCGGGCCTATTCTCTGGAGCGGGACTTTACTCGGGCCTATTCTTGCCTCTGGGGCTCCTCTATTCTTGCCTATTCTTGCCTCCGGGAATCTCCGTTCTGGCCTGTTCGGGCCTGCGGGACTCTGTTCGGGCCTATGCTTGCCTGCAGGAATCTCTGTTCCGCCCTACTCTGGCCTGCGGGACTCTGCGTTCCGGCCTATTCTGGCCTGCGGGACTCTTTTCGGGCCTATTCTTGCTCCGGGAATCTCCGTTCGGGCGTACCCTGGCTTGCGGGACTCTGTTCGGGCCTATGCTTGCCTGCAGGAATCTCTGTTCTGGCCTATTCTGACCTGCAGGACTCTGTTTGGGCCTATGCTTGCCTGCGGGAATCTCCGTTCAGGCGTATGCTGGCCTGCGGGTCTCTCCGTTCGGGCCCATTCTTGCCTGCGGGACTCTCCGTTTGGGCGTATCCTTGTCCGCGGGACTCTGTTCGGGCCTCTTCTTGCCTGCACGGCTCCTCTACTCGGGCCTATTTTTGCCTGTGGGACTCTATTGGGGCCTATTCTTGCCTCCGACAATCTCCGTTCGGGCCCATTCTGGCCTGCGGGACTCTTCGTTCGGGCCTAGGCTTCCCTTCGGCAATCTCCGTTCAGGGGCATGCTGGCCTGCGGAATTCTGTTCGGGGCTATTCTTGCTCCGGGAATCTCTGTTCGGGACTATTCTGGCCTGTGGGACTCTGTTCGGGCCCATGCCTGCCTGCGGGGCTCTCTGTTCAGGCCTTTTTCGCCTACGGGCCTCTCTGTTCGGGCCTATTCTCTGGAGCGGGGCTTTAGTCGGGCCTACTCTTGACTACGGGGCTCCTCAATTCTTGCCTCTGGGATTCTGTTCGGGCCTATTCTTGTCTGTGGGACTCTCCGTTTGAGCCTATTCTTGCCTGTGGGTTCTCCATTCAGGGCTACTCTTGCCAGCGGGACTCTGTTCGTGCCTCATCTTGCCTGCATGGCTGCTCTACTCGGGCCTATTCTTGCCTGCGGGACTCTGTTCGGGCCTATCCTTGCTCCGGGAATCTCCGTTCGGGCATACCCTGGCCTGCGGGACTCCGTTCGGGCCTATTCTGGCCTGCGGGACTCTGTTTGGGCCTATGCTTGCCTGCAGGAATCTCTGTTCCGGCCTATTGTGGCCTGCAGGACTCCCCGTTCGGGCCTGTCCGGCCTGCGGGACTCTGTTTGGGCCTATGCTTGCCTACGGGAATCTCCGTTCAGGCGTATGCTGGCCTGCGGTATTCTCAATTTGGGCATATTCTCTCGCCTGCGGGACTTTCCTTTGGGCCTATTCTCGCCTGCGCAACTCTCCGTTCGGGCCTATTCTTGCCTGCGGGACTCTCCGTTCCGGCCTATTCTTGCCTGCGGGTCTCTCCGTTCGGGACAATTCTGACCTGCAAAACTCTCCGTTCGGACCTAATCTAGCCTCTGGGAGTCTCCTTTGGGGTCTCCTGTTGCGTGCGGGGCTGCTCTATTCCAGCCTTTTGTGCTTACGGAGCTCCGATATTCGGTCCTGTTCTAGCATGCGGAGCTCCGCTACTCAGGCCTGATTGTGCGTGCGGGGCTCTGCTACTCGGGCCTGTTGGTGCATGCGGGGCTCCACTACTTGGGCCTGTTCGTGCATGCGGGGCTCCGCTACTCGGGTCTGTTCGTGCTTGCAGGGCTCTGCTACTCGGGCCTGTTCGTGCGTGCGGGGCTCTGCTATTCAGGCCTGATAGTGTGTGCGGGGCTCCTCTATTCAGGCCTGTCCTTCCCTGCGGGACTCTATTCGGGCCTATACTTCCCTGCGGGATTCTGTTCGGGCCTTTTCTGGCCTGCGAGACTCTCCGTTCGCTCCTATCGTGGTCTGCGGGACCCTCGTTCGGGCCCATTCTCGCCTTCGAGACCTTCTGTTCGGGCTTTTCTGGCCTGCGGGACTCTCCGTTCGGGCCTATTCTTGTGATCGGGTCTCTATTCGGGCCTATTTTTGCCTAAGGGCTCCTCTATTCGGGCCTCTTCTGGCCTGCGGGACTCTCCGTTCGGGCCTATTCTCACCTGGGGAGCTCTCCGTTTGGGCCTTTCTGGCCTTCGGGACTCTGTTCTGGTCTCTTCTTGCCAGCGGGGCTCTTCGTTTGGGCCTATTCTTGCCTGCAGGACTCTGTTCGGGACTCTTCTTGCCTGCACAGCCCCTCTACTCGGGCCTCTTTTTGCCTGCGGGACTCTGTCCAGGCCTATTGTTGCCCCCGGAAAACTCCGTTCGCTCCTATTCTGGCTTGTGGGACTCTGTTCGGGCCTATGCTTGCCTGCGGGAATCTCCTTTCAGGGTTATGCTGACCTGTGGGATTCTCAGTTTGGGCGTATTCTCGCCTGCAGGACATCTCTTCGCGCCTATTCTCGCCCGCGGGACCCTCCGTTCGGTCGTTTCTGGCCTGCGGGACTCTCCGTTCGGGCCTAATCTTGGGAGCGGGACTCTACTCGGGCCTATTCTTGCCTAGGGGCCTCTTCTATTCGTGCTTCTTCTTGCCAGTGGGACTCTGTTCAGGCCCGTTCTTGCCTGCAGGATTCTGCGTTCGGGTTTATTCTTGCTTGCCGGACAGTGTTCGGGCGTCTTCTTGCCTGCACAGCTCCACTACTCGGGCCTCATTTTGCCTTCGGGACACCGTTCAGGTCTATTCTTGGTCCGGGAATCTCCGTTCGGGCCTATGCTGGCCTGCTGGACTCTGTTCGGGCCTATGCTTGCCTGCGAAAATGACCGTTCGGGCCTGTGTTGGCCTGCAGGACTCTCCGTTCGGGCCGTTCTGGCCTGCGGTACTCTCCGTTCGGGCCTATTCTCTGGAGCGGGACTTTACTCGGGCCTATTCTTGCCTCTGGGGCTCCTCCTTTCTTGCCTATTCTTGCCTCCGGGAATCTCCGTTCTGGCCTGTTCGGGCCTGCGGGACTCTGTTCGGGCCTATGCTTGCCTGCAGAAATCTCTGTTCCGCCCTACTCTGGCCTGCGGGACTCTGCGTTCCGGCCTATTCTGGCCTGCGGGACTCTTTTCGGGCCTATTCTTGCTCCGGGAATCTCCGTTCGGGCGTACCCTGGCTTGCGGGACTCTGTTCGGGCCTATGCTTGCCTGCAGGAATCTCTGTTCTGGCCTATTCTGACCTGCAGGACTCTGTTTGGGCCTATGCTTGCCTGCGGGAATCTCCGTTCAGGCGTATGCTGGCCTGCGGGTCTCTCCGTTTGGGCCCATTCTTGCCTGCGGGACTCTCCGTTTGGGCGTATCCTTGCCCGCGGGACTCTGTTCGGGCCTCTTCTTGCCTGCACGGCTCCTCTACTCGGGCCTATTTTTGCCTGTGGGACTCTATTGGGGCCTATTCTTGCCTCCGACAATCTCCGTTCGGGCCCATTCTGGCCTGCGGGACTCTTCGTTCGGGCCTAGGCTTCCCTTCGGCAATCTCCGTTCAGGCGTATGCTGGCCTGCGGAATTCTGTTCGGGGCTATTCTTGCTCCGGGAATCTCTGTTCGGGACTATTCTGGCCTGTGGGACTCTGTTCGGGCCCATGCCTGCCTGCGGGGCTCTCTGTTCAGGCCTTTTTCGCCTACGGGACTCTCTGTTCGGGCCTATTCTCTGGAGCGGGGCTTTAGTCGGGCCTACTCTTGACTACGGGGCTCCTCAATTCTTGCCTCTGGGATTCTGTTCGGGCCTATTCTTGTCTGTGGGACTCTCCGTTTGAGCCTATTCTTGCCTGTGGGTTCTCCATTCAGGGCTACTCTTGCCAGCGGGACTCTGTTCGTGCCTCATCTTGCCTGCATGGCTGCTCTACTCGGGCCTATTCTTGCCTGCGGGACTCTGTTCGGGCCTATCCTTGCTCCGGGAATCTCCGTTCGGGCATACCCTGGCCTGCGGGACTCCGTTCGGGCCTATTCTGGCCTGCGGGACTCTGTTTGGGCCTATGCTTGCCTGCAGGAATCTCTGTTCCGGCCTATTGTGGCCTGCAGGACTCCCCGTTCGGGCCTGTTCTGGCCTGCGGGACTCTGTTTGGGCCTATGCTTGCCTACGGGAATCTCCGTTCAGGCGTATGCTGGCCTGCGGTATTCTCAATTTGGGCATATTCTCTCGCCTGCGGGACTTTCCTTTGGGCCTATTCTCGCCTGCGCAACTCTCCGTTCGGGCCTATTCTTGCCTGCGGGACTCTCCGTTCCGGCCTATTCTTGCCTGCGGGTCTCTCCGTTCGGGACAATTCTGACCTGCAAAACTCTCCGTTCGGACCTAATCTAGCCTCTGGGAGTCTCCTTTGGGGTCTCCTGTTGCGTGCGGGGCTGCTCTATTCCAGCCTTTTGTGCTTACGGAGCTCCGATATTCGGTCCTGTTCTAGCATGCGGAGCTCCGCTACTCAGGCCTGATTGTGCGTGCGGGGCTCTGCTACTCGGGCCTGTTGGTGCATGCGGGGCTCCACTACTTGGGCCTGTTCGTGCATGCGGGGCTCCGCTACTCGGGTCTGTTCGTGCTTGCAGGGCTCTGCTACTCGGGCCTGTTCGTGCGTGCGGGGCTCCGCTATTCAGGCCTGATAGTGTGTGCGGGGCTCCTCTATTCAGGCCTGTCCTTCCCTGCGGGACTCTATTCGGGCCTATACTTCCCTGCGGGATTCTGTTCGGGCCTTTTCTGGCCTGCGAGACTCTCCGTTCGCTCCTATCGTGGTCTGCGGGACCCTCGTTCGGGCCCATTCTCGCCTTCGAGACCTTCTGTTCGGGCTTTTCTGGCCTGCGGGACTCTCCGTTCGGGCCTATTCTTGTGAGCGGGTCTCTATTCGGGCCTATTTTTGCCTAAGGGCTCCTCTATTCGGGCCTCTTCTGGCCTGCGGGACTCTCCGTTCGGGCCTATTCTCACCTGGGGAGCTCTCCGTTCGGGCCTTTCTGGCCTTCGGGACTCTGTTCTGGTCTCTTCTTGCCAGCGGGGCTCTTCGTTTGGGCCTATTCTTGCCTGCAGGACTCTGTTCGGGACTCTTCTTGCCTGCACAGCCCCTCTACTCGGGCCTCTTTTTGCCTGCGGGACTCTGTCCAGGCCTATTGTTGCCCCCGGAAAACTGCGTTCGGTCCTATTCTGGCTTGTGGGACTCTGTTCGGGCCTATGCTTGCCTGCGGGAATCTCCTTTCAGGGTTATGCTGACCTGTGGGATTCTCAGTTTGGGCGTATTCTCGCCTGCAGGACATCTCTTCGCGCCTATTCTCGCCCGCGGGACCCTCCGTTCGGTCGTTTCTGGCCTGCGGGACTCTCCGTTCGGGCCTAATCTTGGGAGCGGGACTCTACTCGGGCCTATTCTTGCCTAGGGGCCTCTTCTATTCGTGCTTCTTCTTGCCAGTGGGACTCTGTTCAGGCCCGTTCTTGCCTGCAGGATTCTGCGTTCGGGCTTATTCTTGCTTGCCGGCCAGTGTTCGGGCGTCTTCTTGCCTGCACAGCTCCACTACTCGGGCCTCATTTTGCCTTCGGGACACCGTTCAGGTCTATTCTTGGTCCGGGAATCTCCGTTCGGGCCTATGCTGGCCTGCTGGACTCTGTTCGGGCCTATGCTTGCCTGCGGGAATGACCGTTCGGGCCTGTGTTGGCCTGCAGGACTCTCCGTTCGGGCCGTTCTGGCCTGCGGTACTCTCCGTTCGGGCCTATGGCCTGCGGTACTCTCCGTTCGGGCCTATTCTCTGGAGCGGGACTTTACTCGGGCCTATTCTTGCCTCTGGGGCTCCTCTATTCTTGCCTATTCTTGCCTCCGGGAATCTCCGTTCTGGCCTGTTCGGGCCTGCGGGACTCTGTTCGGGCCTATGCTTGCCTGCAGAAATCTCTGTTCCGCCCTACTCTGGCCTGCGGGACTCTGCGTTCCGGCGTATTCTGGCCTGCGGGACTCTTTTCGGGCCTATTCTTGCTCCGGGAATCTCCGTTCGGGCGTACCCTGGCTTGCGGGACTCTGTTCGGGCCTATGCTTGCCTGCAGGAATCTCTGTTCTGGCCTATTCTGACCTGCAGGACTCTGTTTGGGCCTATGCTTGCCTGCGGGAATCTCCGTTCAGGCGTATGCTGGCCTGCGGGTCTCTCCGTTCGGGCCCAGTCTTGCCTGCGGGACTCTGCGTTTGGGCGTATCCTTGCCCGCGGGACTCTGTTCGGGCCTCTTCTTGCCTGCACGGCTCCTCTACTCGGGCCTATTTTTGCCTGTGGGACTCTATTGGGGCCTATTCTTGCCTCCGACAATCTCCGTTCGGGCCCATTCTGGCCTGCGGGACTCTTCGTTCGGGCCTAGGCTTCCCTTCGGCAATCTCCGTTCAGGCGTATGCTGGCCTGCGGAATTCTGTTCGGGGCTATTCTTGCTCCGGGAATCTCTGTTCGGGACTATTCTGGCCTGTGGGACTCTGTTCGGGCCCATGCCTGCCTGCGGGGCTCTCTGTTCAGGCCTTTTTCGCCTACGGGACTCTCTGTTCGGGCCTATTCTCTGGAGCGGGGCTTTAGTCGGGCCTACTCTTGACTACGGGGCTCCTCAATTCTTGCCTCTGGGATTCTGTTCGGGCCTATTCTTGTCTGTGGGACTCTCCGTTTGAGCCTATTCTTGCCTGTGGGTTCTCCATTCAGGGCTACTCTTGCCAGCGGGACTCTGTTCGTGCCTCATCTTGCCTGCATGGCTGCTCTACTCGGGCCTATTCTTGCCTGCGGGACTCTGTTCGGGCCTATCCTTGCTCCGGGAATCTCCGTTCGGGCATACCCTGGCCTGCGGGACTCCGTTCGGGCCTATTCTGGCCTGCGGGACTCTGTTTGGGCCTATGCTTGCCTGCAGGAATCTCTGTTCCGGCCTATTGTGGCCTGCAGGACTCCCCGTTCGGGCCTGTTCTGGCCTGCGGGACTCTGTTTGGGCCTATGCTTGCCTACGGGAATCTCCGTTCAGGCGTATGCTGGCCTGCGGTATTCTCAATTTGGGCATATTCTCTCGCCTGCGGGACTTTCCTTTGGGCCTATTCTCGCCTGCGCAACTCTCCGTTCGGGCCTATTCTTGCCTGCGGGACTCTCCGTTCCGGCCTATTCTTGCCTGCGGGTCTCTCCGTTCGGGACAATTCTGACCTGCAAAACTCTCCGTTCGGACCTAATCTAGCCTCTGGGAGTCTCCTTTGGGGTCTCCTGTTGCGTGCGGGGCTGCTCTATTCCAGCCTTTTGTGCTTACGGAGCTCCGATATTCGGTCCTGTTCTAGCATGCGGAGCTCCGCTACTCAGGCCTGATTGTGCGTGCGGGGCTCTGCTACTCGGGCCTGTTGGTGCATGCGGGGCTCCACTACTTGGGCCTGTTCGTGCATGCGGGGCTCCGCTACTCGGGTCTGTTCGTGCTTGCAGGGCTCTGCTACTCGGGCCTGTTCGTGCGTGCGGGGCTCCGCTATTCAGGCCTGATAGTGTGTGCGGGGCTCCTCTATTCAGGCCTGTCCTTCCCTGCGGGACTCTATTCGGGCCTATACTTCCCTGCGGGATTCTGTTCGGGCCTTTTCTGGCCTGCGAGACTCTCCGTTCGCTCCTATCGTGGTCTGAGGGACCCTCGTTCGGGCCCATTCTCGCCTTCGAGACCCTCTGTTCGGGCTTTTCTGGCCTGCGGGACTCTCCGTTCGGGCCTATTCTTGTGAGCGGGTCTCTATTCGGGCCTATTTTTGCCTAAGGGCTCCTCTATTCGGGCCTCTTCTGGCCTGCGGGACTCTCCGTTCGGGCCTATTCTCACCTGGGGAGCTCTCCGTTCGGGCCTTTCTGGCCTTCGGGACTCTGTTCTGGTCTCTTCTTGCCAGCGGGGCTCTTCGTTTGGGCCTATTCTTGCCTGCAGGACTCTGTTCGGGACTCTTCTTGCCTGCACAGCCCCTCTACTCGGGCCTCTTTTTGCCTGCGGGACTCTGTCCAGGCCTATTGTTGCCCCCGGAAAACTCCGTTCGGTCCTATTCTGGCTTGTGGGACTCTGTTCGGGCCTATGCTTGCCTGCGGGAATCTCCTTTCAGGGTTATGCTGACCTGTGGGATTCTCAGTTTGGGCGTATTCTCGCCTGCAGGACATCTCTTCGGGCCTATTCTCGCCCGCGGGACCCTCCGTTCGGTCGTTTCCGGCCTGAGGGACTCTCCGTTCGGGCCTAATCTTGGGAGCGGGACTCTACTCGGGCCTATTCTTGCCTAGGGGCCTCTTCTATTCCTGCTTCTTCTTGCCAGTGGGACTCTGTTCAGGCCCGTTCTTGCCTGCAGGATTCTGCGTTCGGGCTTATTCTTGCTTGCCGGACAGTGTTCGGGCGTCTTCTTGCCTGCACAGCTCCACTACTCGGGCCTCATTTTGCCTTCGGGACACCGTTCGGGTCTATTCTTGGTCCGGGAATCTCCGTTCGGGCCTATGCTGGCCTGCGGGACTCTGTTTGTACCTATGCTTGCCTACGGGAATCTCCGTTCAGGCGTATGCTGGCCTGCGGTATTCTCAATTTGGGCATATTCTCTCGCCTGCAGGACTTTCCTTTGGGTCTATTCTCGCCTCCGCAACTCTCCGTTCGGGCCTATTCTTGCCTGCGGGACTCTCCGTTCCGGCCTATTCTTGCCTGCGGGTCTCTCCGTTCGGGACAATTCTGACCTGCAAAACTCTCCGTTCGGACCTAATCTAGCCTCTGGGAGTCTCCTTTGGGGTCTCCTGTTGCGTGCGGGGCTGCTCTATTCCAGCCTTTTGTGCTTTCGGAGCTCCGATATTCGGTCCTGTTCTAGCATGCGGAGCTCCGCTACTCAGGCCTGATTGTGCGTGCGGGGCTCTGCTACTCGGGCCTGTTGGTGAATGTGGGGCTCCACTACTTGGGCCTGTTCGTGCGTGCGGGGCTCCGCTACTCAGGCCTGATAGTGTGTGCGGGGCTCCTCTATTCAGGCCTGTCCTTCCCTGCGGGACTCTGTTCGGGCCTATTCTGGCCTGCGAGACCCTCGGTTCGCCCGTATCGTGGTCTGCGGGACCCTCGTTCGGGCCCATTCTCGCCTTCGAGACCCTCTGTTCATGCTTTTCTGGCCTGCGGGACTCTCCGTTCGGGCCTATTCTTGTGAGCGGGTCTCTATTCGGGCCTATTTTTGCCTAAGGGCTCCTCTATTCGGGCCTATTGTGGCCTGCGGGACTCTCCGTTCAGGCCTATTCTCACCTGGGGAACTCTCCGTTCGGGCCTTTCTGGCCTTCGGGACTCTGTTCTGGTCTCTTCTTGCCAGCGGGGCTCTTCGTTTGGGCCTATTCTTGCCTGCAGGACACTGTTCGGGACTCTTCTTGCCTGCACAGCCCCTCTACTCGGGCCTCTTTTTGCCTGCGGGACTCTGTCCAGGCCTATTGTTGCCCCCGGAAAACTCCGTTCGCTCCTATTCTGGCTTGTGGGACTCTGTTCGGGCCTATGCTTGCCTGCGGGAATCTCCTTTCAGGGTTATGCTGACCTGTGGGATTCTCAGTTTGGGCGTATTCTCGCCTGCAGGACATCTCTTCGGGCCTATTCTCGCCCGCGGGACCCTCCGTTCGGTCGTTTCCGGCCTGAGGGACTCTCCGTTCGGGCCTAATCTTGGGAGCGGGACTCTACTCGGGCCTATTCTTGCCTAGGGGCCTCTTCTATTCGTGCTTCTTCTTGCCAGTGGGACTCTGTTCAGGCCCGTTCTTGCCTGCAGGATTCTGCGTTCGGGCTTATTCTTGCTTGCCGGACAGTGTTCGGGCGTCTTCTTGCCTGCACGGCTCCACTACTCGGGCCTCATTTTGCCTTCGGGACACCGTTCGGGTCTATTCTTGGTCCCGGAATCTCCGTTCGGGCCTATGCTGGCCTGCTGGACTCTGTTCGGGTCTATGCTTGCCTGCGGGAATGACCGTTCGGGCCTGTGTTGGCCTGCAGGACTCTCAGTTCGGGCCGTTCTGGCCTGCGGTACTCTCCGTTCGGACCTATTCTCTGGAGCGGGACTTTACTCGGGCCTATTCTTGCCTCTGGGGCTCCTCTATTCTTGCCTATTCTTGCCTCCGGGAATCTCAGTTCTGGCCTGTTCGGGCCTGCGGGACTCTGTTCGGGCCTATGCTTGCCTGCAGGAATCTCTGTTCTGGCCTATTCTGACCTGCAGGACTCTGTTTGGGCCTATGCTTGCCTGCGGGAATCTCCGTTCAGGCGTATGCTGGCCTGCGGGTCTCTCCGTTCGGGCCCCTTCTTGCCTGCGGGACTCTCCGTTTGGGCGTATCCTTGCCCGCGGGACTCTGTTCGGGCCTCTTCTTGCCTGCACGGCTCCTCTACTCGGGCCTATTTTTGCCTGTGGGACTCTATTGGGGCCTATTCTTGCCTCCGACAATCTCCGTTCGGGCCCATTCTGGCCTGCGGGACTCTTCGTTCGGGCCTAGGCTTCCCTTCGGCAATCTCCGTTCAGGCGTATGCTGGCCTGCGGAATTCTGTTCGGGGCTATTCTTGCTCCGGGAATCTCTGTTCGGGACTATTCTGGCCTGTGGGACTCTGTTCGGGCCCATGCCTGCCTGCGGGGCTCTCTGTTCAGGCCTTTTTCGCCTACGGGACTCTCTGTTCGGGCCTATTCTCTGGAGCGGGGCTTTAGTCGGGCCTACTCTTGACTACGGGGCTCCTCAATTCTTGCCTCTGGGATTCTGTTCGGGCCTATTCTTGTCTGTGGGACTCTCCGTTTGAGCCTATTCTTGCCTGTGGGTTCTCCATTCAGGGCTACTCTTGCCAGCGGGACTCTGTTCGTGCCTCATCTTGCCTGCATGGCTGCTCTACTCGGGCCTATTCTTGCCTGCGGGACTCTGTTCGGGCCTATCCTTGCTCCGGGAATCTCCGTTCGGGCATACCCTGGCCTGCGGGACTCCGTTCGGGCCTATTCTGGCCTGCGGGACTCTGTTTGGGCCTATGCTTGCCTGCAGGAATCTCTGTTCCGGCCTATTGTGGCCTGCAGGACTCCCCGTTCGGGCCTGTTCTGGCCTGCGGGACTCTGTTTGGGCCTATGCTTGCCTACGGGAATCTCCGTTCAGGCGTATGCTGGCCTGCGGTATTCTCAATTTGGGCATATTCTCTCGCCTGCGGGACTTTCCTTTGGGCCTATTCTCGCCTGCGCAACTCTCCGTTCGGGCCTATTCTTGCCTGCGGGACTCTCCGTTCCGGCCTATTCTTGCCTGCGGGTCTCTCCGTTCGGGACAATTCTGACCTGCAAAACTCTCCGTTCGGACCTAATCTAGCCTCTGGGAGTCTCCTTTGGGGTCTCCTGTTGCGTGCGGGGCTGCTCTATTCCAGCCTTTTGTGCTTTCGGAGCTCCGATATTCGGTCCTGTTCTAGCATGCGGAGCTCCGCTACTCAGGCCTGATTGTGCGTGCGGGGCTCTGCTACTCGGGCCTGTTGGTGCATGCGGGGCTCCACTACTTGGGCCTGTTCGTGCATGCGGGGCTCCGCTACTCGGGTCTGTTCGTGCTTGCAGGGCTCTGCTACTCGGGCCTGTTCGTGCGTGCGGGGCTCCGCTATTCAGGCCTGATAGTGTGTGCGGGGCTCCTCTATTCAGGCCTGTCCTTCCCTGCGGGACTCTATTCGGGCCTATACTTCCCTGCGGGATTCTGTTCGGGCCTTTTCTGGCCTGCGAGACTCTCCGTTCGCTCCTATCGTGGTCTGCGGGACCCTCGTTCGGGCCCATTCTCGCCTTCGAGACCCTCTGTTCGGGCTTTTCTGGCCTGCGGGACTCTCCGTTCGGGCCTATTCTTGTGAGCGGGTCTCTATTCGGGCCTATTTTTGCCTAAGGGCTCCTCTATTCGGGCCTCTTCTGGCCTGCGGGACTCTCCGTTCGGGCCTATTCTCACCTGGGGAGCTCTCCGTTCGGGCCTTTCTGGCCTTCGGGACTCTGTTCTGGTCTCTTCTTGCCAGCGGGGCTCTTCGTTTGGGCCTATTCTTGCCTGCAGGACTCTGTTCGGGACTCTTCTTGCCTGCACAGCCCCTCTACTCGGGCCTCTTTTTGCCTGCGGGACTCTGTCCAGGCCTATTGTTGCCCCCGGAAAACTCCGTTCGCTCCTATTCTGGCTTGTGGGACTCTGTTCGGGCCTATGCTTGCCTGCGGGAATCTCCTTTCAGGGTTATGCTGACCTGTGGGATTCTCAGTTTGGGCGTATTCTCGCCTGCAGGACATCTCTTCGCGCCTATTCTCGCCCGCGGGACCCTCCGTTCGGTCGTTTCTGGCCTGCGGGACTCTCCGTTCGGGCCTAATCTTGGGAGCGGGACTCTACTCGGGCCTATTCTTGCCTAGGGGCCTCTTCTATTCGTGCTTCTTCTTGCCAGTGGGACTCTGTTCAGGCCCGTTCTTGCCTGCAGGATTCTGCGTTCGGGCTTATTCTTGCTTGCCGGCCAGTGTTCGGGCGTCTTCTTGCCTGCACAGCTCCACTACTCGGGCCTCATTTTGCCTTCGGGACACCGTTCAGGTCTATTCTTGGTCCGGGAATCTCCGTTCGGGCCTATGCTGGCCTGCTGGACTCTGTTCGGGCCTATGCTTGCCTGCGGGAATGACCGTTCGGGCCTGTGTTGGCCTGCAGGACTCTCCGTTCGGGCCGTTCTGGCCTGCGGTACTCTCCGTTCGGGCCTATTCTCTGGAGCGGGACTTTACTCGGGCCTATTCTTGCCTCTGGGGCTCCTCTATTCTTGCCTATTCTTGCCTCCGGGAATCTCCGTTCTGGCCTGTTCGGGCCTGCGGGACTCTGTTCGGGCCTATGCTTGCCTGCAGAAATCTCTGTTCCGCCCTACTCTGGCCTGCGGGACTCTGCGTTCCGGCCTATTCTGGCCTGCGGGACTCTTTTCGGGCCTATTCTTGCTCCGGGAATCTCCGTTCGGGCGTACCCTGGCTTGCGGGACTCTGTTCGGGCCTATGCTTGCCTGCAGGAATCTCTGTTCTGGCCTATTCTGACCTGCAGGACTCTGTTTGGGCCTATGCTTGCCTGCGGGAATCTCCGTTCAGGCGTATGCTGGCCTGCGGGTCTCTCCGTTCGGGCCCATTCTTGCCTGCGGGACTCTCCGTTTGGGCGTATCCTTGTCCGCGGGACTCTGTTCGGGCCTCTTCTTGCCTGCACGGCTCCTCTACTCGGGCCTATTTTTGCCTGTGGGACTCTATTGGGGCCTATTCTTGCCTCCGACAATCTCCGTTCGGGCCCATTCTGGCCTGCGGGACTCTTCGTTCGGGCCTAGGCTTCCCTTCGGTAATCTCCGTTCAGGGGCATGCTGGCCTGCGGAATTCTGTTCGGGGCTATTCTTGCTCCGGGAATCTCTGTTCGGGACTATTCTGGCCTGTGGGACTCTGTTCGGGCCCATGCCTGCCTGCGGGGCTCTCTGTTCAGGCCTTTTTCGCCTACGGGACTCTCTGTTCGGGCCTATTCTCTGGAGCGGGGCTTTAGTCGGGCCTACTCTTGACTACGGGGCTCCTCAATTCTTGCCTCTGGGATTCTGTTCGGGCCTATTCTTGTCTGTGGGACTCTCCGTTTGAGCCTATTCTTGCCTGTGGGTTCTCCATTCAGGGCTACTCTTGCCAGCGGGACTCTGTTCGTGCCTCATCTTGCCTGCATGGCTGCTCTACTCGGGCCTATTCTTGCCTGCGGGACTCTGTTCGGGCCTATCCTTGCTCCGGGAATCTCCGTTCGGGCATACCCTGGCCTGCGGGACTCCGTTCGGGCCTATTCTGGCCTGCGGGACTCTGTTTGGGCCTATGCTTGCCTGCAGGAATCTCTGTTCCGGCCTATTGTGGCCTGCAGGACTCCCCGTTCGGGCCTGTTCTGGCCTGCGGGACTCTGTTTGGGCCTATGCTTGCCTACGGGAATCTCCGTTCAGGCGTATGCTGGCCTGCGGTATTCTCAATTTGGGCATATTCTCTCGCCTGCGGGACTTTCCTTTGGGCCTATTCTCGCCTGCGCAACTCTCCGTTCGGGCCTATTCTTGCCTGCGGGACTCTCCGTTCCGGCCTATTCTTGCCTGCGGGTCTCTCCGTTCGGGACAATTCTGACCTGCAAAACTCTCCGTTCGGACCTAATCTAGCCTCTGGGAGTCTCCTTTGGGGTCTCCTGTTGCGTGCGGGGCTGCTCTATTCCAGCCTTTTGTGCTTTCGGAGCTCCGATATTCGGTCCTGTTCTAGCATGCGGAGCTCCGCTACTCAGGCCTGATTGTGCGTGCGGGGCTCTGCTACTCGGGCCTGTTGGTGCATGCGGGGCTCCACTACTTGGGCCTGTTCGTGCATGCGGGGCTCCGCTACTCGGGTCTGTTCGTGCTTGCAGGGCTCTGCTACTCGGGCCTGTTCGTGCGTGCGGGGCTCCGCTATTCAGGCCTGATAGTGTGTGCGGGGCTCCTCTATTCAGGCCTGTCCTTCCCTGCGGGACTCTATTCGGGCCTATACTTCCCTGCGGGATTCTGTTCGGGCCTTTTCTGGCCTGCGAGACTCTCCGTTCGCTCCTATCGTGGTCTGCGGGACCCTCGTTCGGGCCCATTCTCGCCTTCGAGACCCTCTGTTCGGGCTTTTCTGGCCTGCGGGACTCTCCGTTCGGGCCTATTCTTGTGAGCGGGTCTCTATTCGGGCCTATTTTTGCCTAAGGGCTCCTCTATTCGGGCCTCTTCTGGCCTGCGGGACTCTCCGTTCGGGCCTATTCTCACCTGGGGAGCTCTCCGTTCGGGCCTTTCTGGCCTTCGGGACTCTGTTCTGGTCTCTTCTTGCCAGCGGGGCTCTTCGTTTGGGCCTATTCTTGCCTGCAGGACTCTGTTCGGGACTCTTCTTGCCTGCACAGCCCCTCTACTCGGGCCTCTTTTTGCCTGCGGGACTCTGTCCAGGCCTATTGTTGCCCCCGGAAAACTCCGTTCGCTCCTATTCTGGCTTGTGGGACTCTGTTCGGGCCTATGCTTGCCTGCGGGAATCTCCTTTCAGGGTTATGCTGACCTGTGGGATTCTCAGTTTGGGCGTATTCTCGCCTGCAGGACATCTCTTCGCGCCTATTCTCGCCCGCGGGACCCTCCGTTCGGTCGTTTCTGGCCTGCGGGACTCTCCGTTCGGGCCTAATCTTGGGAGCGGGACTCTACTCGGGCCTATTCTTGCCTAGGGGCCTCTTCTATTCGTGCTTCTTCTTGCCAGTGGGACTCTGTTCAGGCCCGTTCTTGCCTGCAGGATTCTGCGTTCGGGCTTATTCTTGCTTGCCGGCCAGTGTTCGGGCGTCTTCTTGCCTGCACAGCTCCACTACTCGGGCCTCATTTTGCCTTCGGGACACCGTTCAGGTCTATTCTTGGTCCGGGAATCTCCGTTCGGGCCTATGCTGGCCTGCTGGACTCTGTTCGGGCCTATGCTTGCCTGCGGGAATGACCGTTCGGGCCTGTGTTGGCCTGCAGGACTCTCCGTTCGGGCCGTTCTGGCCTGCGGTACTCTCCGTTCGGGCCTATTCTCTGGAGCGGGACTTTACTCGGGCCTATTCTTGCCTCTGGGGCTCCTCTATTCTTGCCTATTCTTGCCTCCGGGAATCTCCGTTCTGGCCTGTTCGGGCCTGCGGGACTCTGTTCGGGCCTATGCTTGCCTGCAGAAATCTCTGTTCCGCCCTACTCTGGCCTGCGGGACTCTGCGTTCCGGCCTATTCTGGCCTGCGGGACTCTTTTCGGGCCTATTCTTGCTCCGGGAATCTCCGTTCGGGCGTACCCTGGCTTGCGGGACTCTGTTCGGGCCTATGCTTGCCTGCAGGAATCTCTGTTCTGGCCTATTCTGACCTGCAGGACTCTGTTTGGGCCTATGCTTGCCTGCGGGAATCTCCGTTCAGGCGTATGCTGGCCTGCGGGTCTCTCCGTTCGGGCCCATTCTTGCCTGCGGGACTCTCCGTTTGGGCGTATCCTTGTCCGCGGGACTCTGTTCGGGCCTCTTCTTGCCTGCACGGCTCCTCTACTCGGGCCTATTTTTGCCTGTGGGACTCTATTGGGGCCTATTCTTGCCTCCGACAATCTCCGTTCGGGCCCATTCTGGCCTGCGGGACTCTTCGTTCGGGCCTAGGCTTCCCTTCGGTAATCTCCGTTCAGGGGCATGCTGGCCTGCGGAATTCTGTTCGGGGCTATTCTTGCTCCGGGAATCTCTGTTCGGGACTATTCTGGCCTGTGGGACTCTGTTCGGGCCCATGCCTGCCTGCGGGGCTCTCTGTTCAGGCCTTTTTCGCCTACGGGACTCTCTGTTCGGGCCTATTCTCTGGAGCGGGGCTTTAGTCGGGCCTACTCTTGACTACGGGGCTCCTCAATTCTTGCCTCTGGGATTCTGTTCGGGCCTATTCTTGTCTGTGGGACTCTCCGTTTGAGCCTATTCTTGCCTGTGGGTTCTCCGTTCAGGGCTACTCTTGCCAGCGGGACTCTGTTCGTGCCTCATCTTGCCTGCATGGCTGCTCTACTCGGGCCTATTCTTGCCTGCGGGACTCTGTTCGGGCCTATCCTTGCTCCGGGAATCTCCGTTCGGGCATACCCTGGCCTGCGGGACTCCGTTCGGGCCTATTCTGGCCTGCGGGACTCTGTTTGGGCCTATGCTTGCCTGCAGGAATCTCTGTTCCGGCCTATTGTGGCCTGCAGGACTCCCCGTTCGGGCCTGTTCTGGCCTGCGGGACTCTGTTTGGGCCTATGCTTGCCTACGGGAATCTCCGTTCAGGCGTATGCTGGCCTGCGGTATTCTCAATTTGGGCATATTCTCTCGCCTGCGGGACTTTCCTTTGGGCCTATTCTCGCCTGCGCAACTCTCCGTTCGGGCCTATTCTTGCCTGCGGGACTCTCCGTTCCGGCCTATTCTTGCCTGCGGGTCTCTCCGTTCGGGACAATTCTGACCTGCAAAACTCTCCGTTTGGACCTAATCTAGCCTCTGGGAGTCTCCTTTGGGGTCTCCTGTTGCGTGCGGGGCTGCTCTATTCCAGCCTTTTGTGCTTACGGAGCTCCGATATTCGGTCCTGTTCTAGCATGCGGAGCTCCGCTACTCAGGCCTGATTGTGCGTGCGGGGCTCTGCTACTCGGGCCTGTTGGTGCATGCGGGGCTCCACTACTCGGGTCTGTTCGTGCTTGCAGGGCTCTGCTACTCGGGCCTGTTCGTGCGTGCGGGGCTCCGCTATTCAGGCCTGATAGTGTGTGCGGGGCTCCTCTATTCAGGCCTGTCCTTCCCTGCGGGACTCTATTCGGGCCTATACTTCCCTGCGGGATTCTGTTCGGGCCTTTTCTGGCCTGCGAGACTCTCCGTTCGCTCCTATCGTGGTCTGCGGGACCCTCGTTCGGGCCCATTCTCGCCTTCGAGACCCTCTGTTCGGGCTTTTCTGGCCTGCGGGACTCTCCGTTCGGGCCTATTCTTGTGAGCGGGTCTCTATTCGGGCCTATTTTTGCCTAAGGGCTCCTCTATTCGGGCCTCTTCTGGCCTGCGGGACTCTCCGTTCGGGCCTATTCTCACCTGGGGAGCTCTCCGTTCGGGCCTTTCTGGCCTTCGGGACTCTGTTCTGGTCTCTTCTTGCCAGCGGGGCTCTTCGTTTGGGCCTATTCTTGCCTGCAGGACTCTGTTCGGGACTCTTCTTGCCTGCACAGCCCCTCTACTCGGGCCTCTTTTTGCCTGCGGGACTCTGTCCAGGCCTATTGTTGCCCCCGGAAAACTCCGTTCGCTCCTATTCTGGCTTGTGGGACTCTGTTCGGGCCTATGCTTGCCTGCGGGAATCTCCTTTCAGGGTTATGCTGACCTGTGGGATTCTCAGTTTGGGCGTATTCTCGCCTGCAGGACATCTCTTCGCGCCTATTCTCGCCCGCGGGACCCTCCGTTCGGTCGTTTCTGGCCTGCGGGACTCTCCGTTCGGGCCTAATCTTGGGAGCGGGACTCTACTCGGGCCTATTCTTGCCTAGGGGCCTCTTCTATTCGTGCTTCTTCTTGCCAGTGGGACTCTGTTCAGGCCCGTTCTTGCCTGCAGGATTCTGCGTTCGGGTTTATTCTTGCTTGCCGGACAGTGTTCGGGCGTCTTCTTGCCTGCACAGCTCCACTACTCGGGCCTCATTTTGCCTTCGGGACACCGTTCAGGTCTATTCTTGGTCCGGGAATCTCCGTTCGGGCCTATGCTGGCCTGCTGGACTCTGTTCGGGCCTATGCTTGCCTGCGAAAATGACCGTTCGGGCCTGTGTTGGCCTGCAGGACTCTCCGTTCGGGCCGTTCTGGCCTGCGGTACTCTCCGTTCGGGCCTATTCTCTGGAGCGGGACTTTACTCGGGCCTATTCTTGCCTCTGGGGCTCCTCCTTTCTTGCCTATTCTTGCCTCCGGGAATCTCCGTTCTGGCCTGTTCGGGCCTGCGGGACTCTGTTCGGGCCTATGCTTGCCTGCAGAAATCTCTGTTCCGCCCTACTCTGGCCTGCGGGACTCTGCGTTCCGGCCTATTCTGGCTTGCGGGACTCTGTTCGGGCCTATGCTTGCCTGCAGGAATCTCTGTTCTGGCGTATTCTGACCTGCAGGACTCTGTTTGGGCCTATGCTTGCCTGCGGGAATCTCCGTTCAGGCGTATGCTGGCCTGCGGGTCTCTCCGTTCGGGCCCATTCTTGCCTGCGGGACTCTCCGTTTGGGCGTATCCTTGCCCGCGGGACTCTGTTCGGGCCTCTTCTTGCCTGCACGGCTCCTCTACTCGGGCCTATTTTTGCCTGTGGGTCTCTATTGGGGCCTATTCTTGCCTCGGACAATCTCCGTTCGGGCCCATTCTGGCCTGCGGGACTCTTCGTTCGGGCCTAGGCTTCCCTTCGGCAATCTCCGTTCAGGCGTATGCTGGCCTGCGGAATTCTGTTCGGGGCTATTCTTGCTCCGGGAATCTCTGTTCGGGACTATTCTGGCCTGTGGGACTCTGTTCGGGCCCATGCCTGCCTGCGGGGCTCTCTGTTCAGGCCTTTTTCGCCTACGGGACTCTCTGTTCGGGCCTATTCTCTGGAGCGGGGCTTTAGTCGGGCCTACTCTTGACTACGGGGCTCCTCAATTCTTGCCTCTGGGATTCTGTTCGGGCCTATTCTTGTCTGTGGGACTCTCCGTTTGAGCCTATTCTTGCCTGTGGGTTCTCCATTCAGGGCTACTCTTGCCAGCGGGACTCTGTTCGTGCCTCATCTTGCCTGCATGGCTGCTCTACTCGGGCCTATTCTTGCCTGCGGGACTCTGTTCGGGCCTATCCTTGCTCCGGGAATCTCCGTTCAGGCATACCCTGGCCTGCGGGACTCCGTTCGGGCCTATTCTGGCCTGCGGGACTCTGTTTGGGCCTATGCTTGCCTACGGGAATCTCCGTTCAGGCGTATGCTGGCCTGCGGTATTCTCAATTTGGGCATATTCTCTCGCCTGCGGGACTTTCCTTTGGGCCTATTCTCGCCTGCGCACCTCTCCGTTCGGGCCTATTCTTGCCTGCGGGACTCTCCGTTCCGGCCTATTCTTGCCTGCGGGTCTCTCCGTTCGGGACAATTCTGACCTGCAAAACTCTCCGTTCGGACCTAATCTAGCCTCTGGGAGTCTCCTTTGGGGTCTCCTGTTGCGTGCGGGGCTGCTCTATTCCAGCCTTTTGTGCTTACGGAGCTCCGATATTCGGTCCTGTTCTAGCATGCGGAGCTCCGCTACTCAGGCCTGATTGTGCGTGCGGGGCTCTGCTACTCGGGCCTGTTGGTGCATGCGGGGCTCCACTACTTGGGCCTGTTCGTGCATGCGGGGCTCCGCTACTCGGGTCTGTTCGTGCTTGCAGGGCTCTGCTACTCGGGCCTGTTCGTGCGTGCGGGGCTCCGCTATTCAGGCCTGATAGTGTGTGCGGGGCTCCTCTATTCAGGCCTGTCCTTCCCTGCGGGACTCTATTCGGGCCTATACTTCCCTGCGGGATTCTGTTCGGGCCTTTTCTGGCCTGCGAGACTCTCCGTTCGCTCCTATCGTGGTCTGCGGGACCCTCGTTCGGGCCCATTCTCGCCTTCGAGACCCTCTGTTCGGGCTTTTCTGGCCTGCGGGACTCTCCGTTCGGGCCTATTCTTGTGAGCGGGTCTCTATTCGGGCCTATTTTTGCCTAAGGGCTCCTCTATTCGGGCCTCTTCTGGCCTGCGGGACTCTCCGTTCGGGCCTATTCTCACCTGGGGAGCTCTCCGTTCGGGCCTTTCTGGCCTTCGGGACTCTGTTCTGGTCTCTTCTTGCCAGCGGGGCTCTTCGTTTGGGCCTATTCTTGCCTGCAGGACTCTGTTCGGGACTCTTCTTGCCTGCACAGCCCCTCTACTCGGGCCTCTTTTTGCCTGCGGGACTCTGTCCAGGCCTATTGTTGCCCCCGGAAAACTCCGTTCGGTCCTATTCTGGCTTGTGGGACTCTGTTCGGGCCTATGCTTGCCTGCGGGAATCTCCTTTCAGGGTTATGCTGACCTGTGGGATTCTCAGTTTGGGCGTATTCTCGCCTGCAGGACATCTCTTCGGGCCTATTCTCGCCCGCGGGACCCTCCGTTCGGTCGTTTCTGGCCTGCGGGACTCTCCGTTCGGGCCTAATCTTGGGAGCGGGACTCTACTCGGGCCTATTCTTGCCTAGGGGCCTCTTCTATTCGTGCTTCTTCTTGCCAGTGGGACTCTGTTCAGGCCCGTTCTTGCCTGCAGGATTCTGCGTTCGGGCTTATTCTTGCTTGCCGGCCAGTGTTCGGGCGTCTTCTTGCCTGCACAGCTCCACTACTCGGGCCTCATTTTGCCTTCGGGACACCGTTCAGGTCTATTCTTGGTCCGGGAATCTCCGTTCGGGCCTATGCTGGCCTGCTGGACTCTGTTCGGGCCTATGCTTGCCTGCGGGAATGACCGTTCGGGCCTGTGTTGGCCTGCAGGACTCTCCGTTCGGGCCGTTCTGGCCTGCGGTACTCTCCGTTCGGGCCTATTCTCTGGAGCGGGACTTTACTCGGGCCTATTCTTGCCTCTGGGGCTCCTCTATTCTTGCCTATTCTTGCCTCCGGGAATCTCCGTTCTGGCCTGTTCGGGCCTGCGGGACTCTGTTCGGGCCTATGCTTGCCTGCAGAAATCTCTGTTCCGCCCTACTCTGGCCTGCGGGACTCTGCGTTCCGGCCTATTCTGGCCTGCGGGACTCTTTTCGGGCCTATTCTTGCTCCGGGAATCTCCGTTCGGGCGTACCCTGGCTTGCGGGACTCTGTTCGGGCCTATGCTTGCCTGCAGGAATCTCTGTTCTGGCCTATTCTGACCTGCAGGACTCTGTTTGGGCCTATGCTTGCCTGCGGGAATCTCCGTTCAGGCGTATGCTGGCCTGCGGGTCTCTCCGTTCGGGCCCATTCTTGCCTGCGGGACTCTCCGTTTGGGCGTATCCTTGCCCGCGGGACTCTGTTCGGGCCTCTTCTTGCCTGCACGGCTCCTCTACTCGGGCCTATTTTTGCCTGTGGGACTCTATTGGGGCCTATTCTTGCCTCCGACAATCTCCGTTCGGGCCCATTCTGGCCTGCGGGACTCTTCGTTCGGGCCTAGGCTTCCCTTCGGTAATCTCCGTTCAGGGGCATGCTGGCCTGCGGAATTCTGTTCGGGGCTATTCTTGCTCCGGGAATCTCTGTTCGGGACTATTCTGGCCTGTGGGACTCTGTTCGGGCCCATGCCTGCCTGCGGGGCTCTCTGTTCAGGCCTTTTTCGCCTACGGGACTCTCTGTTCGGGCCTATTCTCTGGAGCGGGGCTTTAGTCGGGCCTACTCTTGACTACGGGGCTCCTCAATTCTTGCCTCTGGGATTCTGTTCGGGCCTATTCTTGTCTGTGGGACTCTCCGTTTGAGCCTATTCTTGCCTGTGGGTTCTCCGTTCAGGGCTACTCTTGCCAGCGGGACTCTGTTCGTGCCTCATCTTGCCTGCATGGCTGCTCTACTCGGGCCTATTCTTGCCTGCGGGACTCTGTTCGGGCCTATCCTTGCTCCGGGAATCTCCGTTCGGGCATACCCTGGCCTGCGGGACTCCGTTCGGGCCTATTCTGGCCTGCGGGACTCTGTTTGGGCCTATGCTTGCCTGCAGGAATCTCTGTTCCGGCCTATTGTGGCCTGCAGGACTCCCCGTTCGGGCCTGTCCGGCCTGCGGGACTCTGTTTGGGCCTATGCTTGCCTACGGGAATCTCCGTTCAGGCGTATGCTGGCCTGCGGTATTCTCAATTTGGGCATATTCTCTCGCCTGCGGGACTTTCCTTTGGGCCTATTCTCGCCTGCGCAACTCTCCGTTCGGGCCTATTCTTGCCTGCGGGACTCTCCGTTCCGGCCTATTCTTGCCTGCGGGTCTCTCCGTTCGGGACAATTCTGACCTGCAAAACTCTCCGTTCGGACCTAATCTAGCCTCTGGGAGTCTCCTTTGGGGTCTCCTGTTGCGTGCGGGGCTGCTCTATTCCAGCCTTTTGTGCTTACGGAGCTCCGATATTCGGTCCTGTTCTAGCATGCGGAGCTCCGCTACTCAGGCCTGATTGTGCGTGCGGGGCTCTGCTACTCGGGCCTGTTGGTGCATGCGGGGCTCCACTACTCGGGTCTGTTCGTGCTTGCAGGGCTCTGCTACTCGGGCCTGTTCGTGCGTGCGGGGCTCCGCTATTCAGGCCTGATAGTGTGTGCGGGGCTCCTCTATTCAGGCCTGTCCTTCCCTGCGGGACTCTATTCGGGCCTATACTTCCCTGCGGGATTCTGTTCGGGCCTTTTCTGGCCTGCGAGACTCTCCGTTCGCTCCTATCGTGGTCTGCGGGACCCTCGTTCGGGCCCATTCTCGCCTTCGAGACCCTCTGTTCGGGCTTTTCTGGCCTGCGGGACTCTCCGTTCGGGCCTATTCTTGTGAGCGGGTCTCTATTCGGGCCTATTTTTGCCTAAGGGCTCCTCTATTCGGGCCTCTTCTGGCCTGCGGGACTCTCCGTTCGGGCCTATTCTCACCTGGGGAGCTCTCCGTTCGGGCCTTTCTGGCCTTCGGGACTCTGTTCTGGTCTCTTCTTGCCAGCGGGGCTCTTCGTTTGGGCCTATTCTTGCCTGCAGGACTCTGTTCGGGACTCTTCTTGCCTGCACAGCCCCTCTACTCGGGCCTCTTTTTGCCTGCGGGACTCTGTCCAGGCCTATTGTTGCCCCCGGAAAACTCCGTTCGCTCCTATTCTGGCTTGTGGGACTCTGTTCGGGCCTATGCTTGCCTGCGGGAATCTCCTTTCAGGGTTATGCTGACCTGTGGGATTCTCAGTTTGGGCGTATTCTCGCCTGCAGGACATCTCTTCGCGCCTATTCTCGCCCGCGGGACCCTCCGTTCGGTCGTTTCTGGCCTGCGGGACTCTCCGTTCGGGCCTAATCTTGGGAGCGGGACTCTACTCGGGCCTATTCTTGCCTAGGGGCCTCTTCTATTCGTGCTTCTTCTTGCCAGTGGGACTCTGTTCAGGCCCGTTCTTGCCTGCAGGATTCTGCGTTCGGGTTTATTCTTGCTTGCCGGACAGTGTTCGGGCGTCTTCTTGCCTGCACAGCTCCACTACTCGGGCCTCATTTTGCCTTCGGGACACCGTTCAGGTCTATTCTTGGTCCGGGAATCTCCGTTCGGGCCTATGCTGGCCTGCTGGACTCTGTTCGGGCCTATGCTTGCCTGCGAAAATGACCGTTCGGGCCTGTGTTGGCCTGCAGGACTCTCCGTTCGGGCCGTTCTGGCCTGCGGTACTCTCCGTTCGGGCCTATTCTCTGGAGCGGGACTTTACTCGGGCCTATTCTTGCCTCTGGGGCTCCTCCTTTCTTGCCTATTCTTGCCTCCGGGAATCTCCGTTCTGGCCTGTTCGGGCCTGCGGGACTCTGTTCGGGCCTATGCTTGCCTGCAGAAATCTCTGTTCCGCCCTACTCTGGCCTGCGGGACTCTGCGTTCCGGCCTATTCTGGCTTGCGGGACTCTGTTCGGGCCTATGCTTGCCTGCAGGAATCTCTGTTCTGGCGTATTCTGACCTGCAGGACTCTGTTTGGGCCTATGCTTGCCTGCGGGAATCTCCGTTCAGGCGTATGCTGGCCTGCGGGTCTCTCCGTTCGGGCCCATTCTTGCCTGCGGGACTCTCCGTTTGGGCGTATCCTTGCCCGCGGGACTCTGTTCGGGCCTCTTCTTGCCTGCACGGCTCCTCTACTCGGGCCTATTTTTGCCTGTGGGTCTCTATTGGGGCCTATTCTTGCCTCGGACAATCTCCGTTCGGGCCCATTCTGGCCTGCGGGACTCTTCGTTCGGGCCTAGGCTTCCCTTCGGCAATCTCCGTTCAGGCGTATGCTGGCCTGCGGAATTCTGTTCGGGGCTATTCTTGCTCCGGGAATCTCTGTTCGGGACTATTCTGGCCTGTGGGACTCTGTTCGGGCCCATGCCTGCCTGCGGGGCTCTCTGTTCAGGCCTTTTTCGCCTACGGGACTCTCTGTTCGGGCCTATTCTCTGGAGCGGGGCTTTAGTCGGGCCTACTCTTGACTACGGGGCTCCTCAATTCTTGCCTCTGGGATTCTGTTCGGGCCTATTCTTGTCTGTGGGACTCTCCGTTTGAGCCTATTCTTGCCTGTGGGTTCTCCATTCAGGGCTACTCTTGCCAGCGGGACTCTGTTCGTGCCTCATCTTGCCTGCATGGCTGCTCTACTCGGGCCTATTCTTGCCTGCGGGACTCTGTTCGGGCCTATCCTTGCTCCGGGAATCTCCGTTCAGGCATACCCTGGCCTGCGGGACTCCGTTCGGGCCTATTCTGGCCTGCGGGACTCTGTTTGGGCCTATGCTTGCCTACGGGAATCTCCGTTCAGGCGTATGCTGGCCTGCGGTATTCTCAATTTGGGCATATTCTCTCGCCTGCGGGACTTTCCTTTGGGCCTATTCTCGCCTGCGCACCTCTCCGTTCGGGCCTATTCTTGCCTGCGGGACTCTCCGTTCCGGCCTATTCTTGCCTGCGGGTCTCTCCGTTCGGGACAATTCTGACCTGCAAAACTCTCCGTTCGGACCTAATCTAGCCTCTGGGAGTCTCCTTTGGGGTCTCCTGTTGCGTGCGGGGCTGCTCTATTCCAGCCTTTTGTGCTTACGGAGCTCCGATATTCGGTCCTGTTCTAGCATGCGGAGCTCCGCTACTCAGGCCTGATTGTGCGTGCGGGGCTCTGCTACTCGGGCCTGTTGGTGCATGCGGGGCTCCACTACTTGGGCCTGTTCGTGCATGCGGGGCTCCGCTACTCGGGTCTGTTCGTGCTTGCAGGGCTCTGCTACTCGGGCCTGTTCGTGCGTGCGGGGCTCCGCTATTCAGGCCTGATAGTGTGTGCGGGGCTCCTCTATTCAGGCCTGTCCTTCCCTGCGGGACTCTATTCGGGCCTATACTTCCCTGCGGGATTCTGTTCGGGCCTTTTCTGGCCTGCGAGACTCTCCGTTCGCTCCTATCGTGGTCTGCGGGACCCTCGTTCGGGCCCATTCTCGCCTTCGAGACCCTCTGTTCGGGCTTTTCTGGCCTGCGGGACTCTCCGTTCGGGCCTATTCTTGTGAGCGGGTCTCTATTCGGGCCTATTTTTGCCTAAGGGCTCCTCTATTCGGGCCTCTTCTGGCCTGCGGGACTCTCCGTTCGGGCCTATTCTCACCTGGGGAGCTCTCCGTTCGGGCCTTTCTGGCCTTCGGGACTCTGTTCTGGTCTCTTCTTGCCAGCGGGGCTCTTCGTTTGGGCCTATTCTTGCCTGCAGGACTCTGTTCGGGACTCTTCTTGCCTGCACAGCCCCTCTACTCGGGCCTCTTTTTGCCTGCGGGACTCTGTCCAGGCCTATTGTTGCCCCCGGAAAACTCCGTTCGGTCCTATTCTGGCTTGTGGGACTCTGTTCGGGCCTATGCTTGCCTGCGGGAATCTCCTTTCAGGGTTATGCTGACCTGTGGGATTCTCAGTTTGGGCGTATTCTCGCCTGCAGGACATCTCTTCGGGCCTATTCTCGCCCGCGGGACCCTCCGTTCGGTCGTTTCTGGCCTGCGGGACTCTCCGTTCGGGCCTAATCTTGGGAGCGGGACTCTACTCGGGCCTATTCTTGCCTAGGGGCCTCTTCTATTCGTGCTTCTTCTTGCCAGTGGGACTCTGTTCAGGCCCGTTCTTGCCTGCAGGATTCTGCGTTCGGGCTTATTCTTGCTTGCCGGACAGTGTTCGGGCGTCTTCTTGCCTGCACAGCTCCACTACTCGGGCCTCATTTTGCCTTCGGGACACCGTTCAGGTCTATTCTTGGTCCGGGAATCTCCGTTCGGGCCTATGCTGGCCTGCTGGACTCTGTTCGGGCCTATGCTTGCCTGCGGGAATGACCGTTCGGGCCTGTGTTGGCCTGCAGGACTCTCCGTTCGGGCCGTTCTGGCCTGCGGTACTCTCCGTTCGGGCCTATTCTCTGGAGCGGGACTTTACTCGGGCCTATTCTTGCCTCTGGGGCTCCTCTATTCTTGCCTATTCTTGCCTCCGGGAATCTCCGTTCTGGCCTGTTCGGGCCTGCGGGACTCTGTTCGGGCCTATGCTTGCCTGCAGAAATCTCTGTTCCGCCCTACTCTGGCCTGCGGGACTCTGCGTTCCGGCCTATTCTGGCCTGCGGGACTCTTTTCGGGCCTATTCTTGCTCCGGGAATCTCCGTTCGGGCGTACCCTGGCTTGCGGGACTCTGTTCGGGCCTATGCTTGCCTGCAGGAATCTCTGTTCTGGCCTATTCTGACCTGCAGGACTCTGTTTGGGCCTATGCTTGCCTGCGGGAATCTCCGTTCAGGCGTATGCTGGCCTGCGGGTCTCTCCGTTCGGGCCCATTCTTGCCTGCGGGACTCTCCGTTTGGGCGTATCCTTGCCCGCGGGACTCTGTTCGGGCCTCTTCTTGCCTGCACGGCTCCTCTACTCGGGCCTATTTTTGCCTGTGGGACTCTATTGGGGCCTATTCTTGCCTCCGACAATCTCCGTTCGGGCCCATTCTGGCCTGCGGGACTCTTCGTTCGGGCCTAGGCTTCCCTTCGGTAATCTCCGTTCAGGGGCATGCTGGCCTGCGGAATTCTGTTCGGGGCTATTCTTGCTCCGGGAATCTCTGTTCGGGACTATTCTGGCCTGTGGGACTCTGTTCGGGCCCATGCCTGCCTGCGGGGCTCTCTGTTCAGGCCTTTTTCGCCTACGGGACTCTCTGTTCGGGCCTATTCTCTGGAGCGGGGCTTTAGTCGGGCCTACTCTTGACTACGGGGCTCCTCAATTCTTGCCTCTGGGATTCTGTTCGGGCCTATTCTTGTCTGTGGGACTCTCCGTTTGAGCCTATTCTTGCCTGTGGGTTCTCCGTTCAGGGCTACTCTTGCCAGCGGGACTCTGTTCGTGCCTCATCTTGCCTGCATGGCTGCTCTACTCGGGCCTATTCTTGCCTGCGGGACTCTGTTCGGGCCTATCCTTGCTCCGGGAATCTCCGTTCGGGCATACCCTGGCCTGCGGGACTCCGTTCGGGCCTATTCTGGCCTGCGGGACTCTGTTTGGGCCTATGCTTGCCTGCAGGAATCTCTGTTCCGGCCTATTGTGGCCTGCAGGACTCCCCGTTCGGGCCTGTCCGGCCTGCGGGACTCTGTTTGGGCCTATGCTTGCCTACGGGAATCTCCGTTCAGGCGTATGCTGGCCTGCGGTATTCTCAATTTGGGCATATTCTCTCGCCTGCGGGACTTTCCTTTGGGCCTATTCTCGCCTGCGCAACTCTCCGTTCGGGCCTATTCTTGCCTGCGGGACTCTCCGTTCCGGCCTATTCTTGCCTGCGGGTCTCTCCGTTCGGGACAATTCTGACCTGCAAAACTCTCCGTTTGGACCTAATCTAGCCTCTGGGAGTCTCCTTTGGGGTCTCCTGTTGCGTGCGGGGCTGCTCTATTCCAGCCTTTTGTGCTTTCGGAGCTCCGATATTCGGTCCTGTTCTAGCATGCGGAGCTCCGCTACTCAGGCCTGATTGTGCGTGCGGGGCTCTGCTACTCGGGCCTGTTGGTGCATGCGGGGCTCCAGTACTCGGGTCTGTTCGTGCTTGCAGGGCTCTGCTACTCGGGCCTGTTCGTGCGTGCGGGGCTCCGCTATTCAGGCCTGATAGTGTGTGCGGGGCTCCTCTATTCAGGCCTGTCCTTCCCTGCGGGACTCTATTCGGGCCTATACTTCCCTGCGGGATTCTGTTCGGGCCTTTTCTGGCCTGCGAGACTCTCCGTTCGCTCCTATCGTGGTCTGCGGGACCCTCGTTCGGGCCCATTCTCGCCTTCGAGACCCTCTGTTCGGGCTTTTCTGGCCTGCGGGACTCTCCGTTCGGGCCTATTCTTGTGAGCGGGTCTCTATTCGGGCCTATTTTTGCCTAAGGGCTCCTCTATTCGGGCCTCTTCTGGCCTGCGGGACTCTCCGTTCGGGCCTATTCTCACCTGGGGAGCTCTCCGTTCGGGCCTTTCTGGCCTTCGGGACTCTGTTCTGGTCTCTTCTTGCCAGCGGGGCTCTTCGTTTGGGCCTATTCTTGCCTGCAGGACTCTGTTCGGGACTCTTCTTGCCTGCACAGCCCCTCTACTCGGGCCTCTTTTTGCCTGCGGGACTCTGTCCAGGCCTATTGTTGCCCCCGGAAAACTCCGTTCGGTCCTATTCTGGCTTGTGGGACTCTGTTCGGGCCTATGCTTGCCTGCGGGAATCTCCTTTCAGGGTTATGCTGACCTGTGGGATTCTCAGTTTGGGCGTATTCTCGCCTGCAGGACATCTCTTCGGGCCTATTCTCGCCCGCGGGACCCTCCGTTCGGTCGTTTCTGGCCTGCGGGACTCTCCGTTCGGGCCTAATCTTGGGAGCGGGACTCTACTCGGGCCTATTCTTGCCTAGGGGCCTCTTCTATTCGTGCTTCTTCTTGCCAGTGGGACTCTGCTCAGGCCCGTTCTTGCCTGCAGGATTCTGCGTTCGGGTTTATTCTTGCTTGCCGGACAGTGTTCGGGCGTCTTCTTGCCTGCACAGCTCCACTACTCGGGCCTCATTTTGCCTTCGGGACACCGTTCAGGTCTATTCTTGGTCCGGGAATCTCCGTTCGGGCCTATGCTGGCCTGCTGGACTCTGTTCGGGCCTATGCTTGCCTGCGAAAATGACCGTTCGGGCCTGTGTTGGCCTGCAGGACTCTCCGTTCGGGCCGTTCTGGCCTGCGGTACTCTCCGTTCGGGCCTATTCTCTGGAGCGGGACTTTACTCGGGCCTATTCTTGCCTCTGGGGCTCCTCCTTTCTTGCCTATTCTTGCCTCCGGGAATCTCCGTTCTGGCCTGTTCGGGCCTGCGGGACTCTGTTCGGGCCTATGCTTGCCTGCAGAAATCTCTGTTCCGCCCTACTCTGGCCTGCGGGACTCTGCGTTCCGGCCTATTCTGGCCTGCGGGACTCTTTTCGGGCCTATTCTTGCTCCGGGAATCTCCGTTCGGGAGTACCCTGGCTTGCGGGACTCTGTTCGGGCCTATGCTTGCCTGCAGGAATCTCTGTTCTGGCCTATTCTGACCTGCAGGACTCTGTTTGGGCCTATGCTTGCCTGCGGGAATCTCCGTTCAGGCGTGTGCTGGCCTGCGGGTCTCTTCGTTTGGGCCTATTCTTGCCTGCAGGACACTGTTCGGGACTCTTCTTGCCTGCACAGCCCCTCTACTCGGGCCTCTTTTTGCCTGCGGGACTCTGTCCAGGCCTATTGTTGCCCCCGGAAAACTCCGTTCGCTCCTATTCTGGCTTGTGGGACTCTGTTCGGGCCTATGCTTGCCTGCGGGAATCTCCTTTCAGGGTTATGCTGACCTGTGGGATTCTCAGTTTGGGCGTATTCTCGCCTGCAGGACATCTCTTCGGGCCTATTCTCGCCCGCGGGACCCTCCGTTCGGTCGTTTCCGGCCTGAGGGACTCTCCGTTCGGGCCTAATCTTGGGAGCGGGACTCTACTCGGGCCTATTCTTGCCTAGGGGCCTCTTCTATTCGTGCTTCTTCTTGCCAGTGGGACTCTGTTCAGGCCCGTTCTTGCCTGCAGGATTCTGCGTTCGGGCTTATTCTTGCTTGCCGGACAGTGTTCGGGCGTCTTCTTGCCTGCACGGCTCCACTACTCGGGCCTCATTTTGCCTTCGGGACACCGTTCGGGTCTATTCTTGGTCCCGGAATCTCCGTTCGGGCCTATGCTGGCCTGCTGGACTCTGTTCGGGTCTATGCTTGCCTGCGGGAATGACCGTTCGGGCCTGTGTTGGCCTGCAGGACTCTCAGTTCGGGCCGTTCTGGCCTGCGGTACTCTCCGTTCGGACCTATTCTCTGGAGCGGGACTTTACTCGGGCCTATTCTTGCCTCTGGGGCTCCTCTATTCTTGCCTATTCTTGCCTCCGGGAATCTCAGTTCTGGCCTGTTCGGGCCTGCGGGACTCTGTTCGGGCCTATGCTTGCCTGCAGGAATCTCTGTTCTGGCCTATTCTGACCTGCAGGACTCTGTTTGGGCCTATGCTTGCCTGCGGGAATCTCCGTTCAGGCGTATGCTGGCCTGCGGGTCTCTCCGTTCGGGCCCCTTCTTGCCTGCGGGACTCTCCGTTTGGGCGTATCCTTGCCCGCGGGACTCTGTTCGGGCCTCTTCTTGCCTGCACGGCTCCTCTACTCGGGCCTATTTTTGCCTGTGGGACTCTATTGGGGCCTATTCTTGCCTCCGACAATCTCCGTTCGGGCCCATTCTGGCCTGCGGGACTCTTCGTTCGGGCCTAGGCTTCCCTTCGGCAATCTCCGTTCAGGCGTATGCTGGCCTGCGGAATTCTGTTCGGGGCTATTCTTGCTCCGGGAATCTCTGTTCGGGACTATTCTGGCCTGTGGGACTCTGTTCGGGCCCATGCCTGCCTGCGGGGCTCTCTGTTCAGGCCTTTTTCGCCTACGGGACTCTCTGTTCGGGCCTATTCTCTGGAGCGGGGCTTTAGTCGGGCCTACTCTTGACTACGGGGCTCCTCAATTCTTGCCTCTGGGATTCTGTTCGGGCCTATTCTTGTCTGTGGGACTCTCCGTTTGAGCCTATTCTTGCCTGTGGGTTCTCCATTCAGGGCTACTCTTGCCAGCGGGACTCTGTTCGTGCCTCATCTTGCCTGCATGGCTGCTCTACTCGGGCCTATTCTTGCCTGCGGGACTCTGTTCGGGCCTATCCTTGCTCCAGGAATCTCCGTTCGGGCATACCCTGGCCTGCGGGACTCCGTTCGGGCCTGTTCTGGCCTGCGGGACTCTGTTTGGGCCTATGCTTGCCTAGGGGAATCTCCGTTCAGGCGTATGCTGGCCTGCGGTATTCTCAATTTGGGCATATTCTCTCGCCTGCGGGACTTTCCTTTGGGCCTATTCTCGCCTGCGCAACTCTCCGTTCGGGCCTATTCTTGCCTGCGGGACTCTCCGTTCCGGCCTATTCTTGCCTGCGGGTCTCTCCGTTCGGGACAATTCTGACCTGCAAAACTCTCCGTTCGGACCTAATCTAGCCTCTGGGAGTCTCCTTTGGGGTCTCCTGTTGCGTGCGGGGCTGCTCTATTCCAGCCTTTTGTGCTTTCGGAGCTCCGATATTCGGTCCTGTTCTAGCATGCGGAGCTCCGCTACTCAGGCCTGATTGTGCGTGCGGGGCTCTGCTACTCGGGCCTGTTGGTGAATGTGGGGCTCCACTACTTGGGCCTGTTCGTGCGTGCGGGGCTCCGCTACTCAGACCTGATAGTGTGTGCGGGGCTCCTCTATTCAGGCCTGTCCTTCCCTGCGGGACTCTATTCGGGCCTATACTTCCCTGCGGGACTCTGTTCGGGCCTATTCTGGCCTGCGAGACCCTCGGTTCGCCCCTATCGTGGTCTGCGGGACCCTCGTTCGGGCCCATTCTCGCCTTCGAGACCCTCTGTTCGGGCTTTTCTGGCCTGCGGGACTCTCCGTTCGGGCCTATTCTTGTGAGCGGGTCTCTATTCGGGCCTATTTTTGCCTAAGGGCTCCTCTATTCGGGCCTATTGTGGCCTGCGGGACTCTCCGTTCAGGCCTATTCTCACCTGGGGAACTCTCCGTTCGGGCCTTTCTGGCCTTCGGGACTCTGTTCTGGTCTCTTCTTGCCAGCGGGGCTCTTCGTTTGGGCCTATTCTTGCCTGCAGGACACTGTTCGGGACTCTTCTTGCCTGCACAGCCCCTCTACTCGGGCCTCTTTTTGCCTGCGGGACTCTGTCCAGGCCTATTGTTGCCCCCGGAAAACTCCGTTCGCTCCTATTCTGGCTTGTGGGACTCTGTTCGGGCCTATGCTTGCCTGCGGGAATCTCCTTTCAGGGTTATGCTGACCTGTGGGATTCTCAGTTTGGGCGTATTCTCGCCTGCAGGACATCTCTTCGGGCCTATTCTCGCCCGCGGGACCCTCCGTTCGGTCGTTTCTGGCCTGCGGGACTCTCCTTTCGGGCCTAATCTTGGGAGCGGGACTCTACTCGGGCCTATTCTTGCCTAGGGGCCTCTTCTATTCGTGCTTCTTCTTGCCAGTGGGACTCTGTTCAGGCCCGTTCTTGCCTGCAGGATTCTGCGTTCGGGCTTATTCTTGCTTGCCGGACAGTGTTCGGGCGTCTTCTTGCCTGCACGGCTCCACTACTCGGGCCTCATTTTGCCTTCGGGACACCGTTCGGGTCTATTCTTGGTCCCGGAATCTCCGTTCGGGCCTATGCTGGCCTGCTGGACTCTGTTCGGGTCTATGCTTGCCTGCCGGAATGACCGTTCGGGCCTGTGTTGGCCTGCAGGACTCTCCGTTCGGGCCGTTCTGGCCTGCGGTACTCTCCGTTCGGACCTATTCTCTGGAGCGGGACTTTACTCGGGCCTATTCTTGCCTCTGGGGCTCCTCTATTCTTGCCTATTCTTGCCTCCGGGAATCTCAGTTCTGGCCTGTTCGGGCCTGCGGGACTCTGTTCGGGCCTATGCTTGCCTGCAGGAATCTCTGTTCTGGCCTATTCTGACCTGCAGGACTCTGTTTGGGCCTATGCTTGCCTGCGGGAATCTCCGTTCAGGCGTGTGCTGGCCTGCGGGTCTCTTCGTTTGGGCCCATTCTTGCCTGCGGGACTCTCCGTTTGGGCGTATCCTTGCCCGCGGGACTCTGTTCGGGCCTCTTCTTGCCTGCACGGCTCCTCTACTCGGGCCTATTTTTGCCTGTGGGACTCTATTGGGGCCTATTCTTGCCTCCGACAATCTCCGTTCGGGCCCATTCTGGCCTGCGGGACTCTTCGTTCGGGCCTAGGCTTCCCTTCGGCAATCTCCGTTCAGGCGTATGCTGGCCTGCGGAATTCTGTTCGGGGCTATTCTTGCTCCGGGAATCTCTGTTCGGGACTATTCTGGCCTGTGGGACTCTGTTCGGGCCCATGCCTGCCTGCGGGGCTCTCTGTTCAGGCCTTTTTCGCCTACGGGACTCTCTGTTCGGGCCTATTCTCTGGAGCGGGGCTTTAGTCGGGCCTACTCTTGACTACGGGGCTCCTCAATTCTTGCCTCTGGGATTCTGTTCAGGCCTATTCTTGTCTGTGGGACTCTCCGTTTGAGCCTATTCTTGCCTGTGGGTTCTCCATTCAGGGCTACTCTTTCCAGCGGGACTCTGTTCGTGCCTCATCTTGCCTGCATGGCTGCTCTACTCGGGCCTATTCTTGCCTGCGGGACTCTGTTCGGGCCTATCCTTGCTCCGGGAATCTCCGTTCGGGCATACCCTGGCCTGCGGGACTCCGTTCGGGCCTATTCTTGCCTGCGGGACTCTCCGTTCCGGCCTATTCTTGCCTGCGGGTCTCTCCGTTCGGGACAATTCTGACCTGCAAAACTCTCCGTTCGGACCTAATCTAGCCTCTGGGAGTCTCCTTTGGGGTCTCCTGTTGCGTGCGGTGCTGCTCTATTCCAGCCTTTTGTGCTTACGGAGCTCCGATATTCGGTCCTGTTCTAGCATGCGGAGCTCCGCTACTCAGGCCTGATTGTGCGTGCGGGGCTCTGCTACTCGGGCCTGTTGGTGCATGCGGGGCTCCACTACTTGGGCCTGTTCGTGCATGCGGGGCTCCGCTATTCAGGCCTGATAGTGTGTGCGGGGCTCCTCTATTCAGGCCTGTCCTTCCCTGCGGGACTCTATTCGGGCCTATACTTCCCTGCGGGATTCTGTTCGGGCCTTTTCTGGCCTGCGAGACTCTCCGTTCTCTCCTATCGTGGTCTGCGGGACCCTCGTTCGGGCCCATTCTCGCCTTTGAGACCCTCTGTTCGGGCTTTTCTGGCCTGCGGGACTCTCCGTTCGGGCCTATTCTTGAGAGCGGGTCTCTATTCGGGCCTATTTTTGCCTAAGGGCTCCTCTATTCGGGCCTCTTCTGGCCTGCGGGACTCTCCGTTCGGGCCTATTCTCACCTGGGGAGCTCTCCATTCGGGCCTTTCTGGCCTTCGGGACTCTGTTCGGGTCTCTTCTTGCCAGCGGGGCTCTTCGTTTGGGCCCATTCTTGCCTGCAGGACTCTGTTCGGGACTCTTCTTGCCTGCACAGCCCCTCTACTCGGGCCTCTTTTTGCCTGCGGGACTCTGTCCAGGCCTATTGTTGCCCCCGGAAAACTCCGTTCGGTCCTATTCTGGCTTGTGGGACTCTGTTCGGGCCTATGCTTGCCTGCGGGAATCTCCTTTCAGGGTTATGCTGACCTGTGGGATTCTCAGTTTGGGCGTATTCTCGCCTGCAGGACATCTCTTCGGGCCTATTCTCGCCCGCGGGACCCTCCGTTCGGTCGTTTCTGGCCTGAGGGACTCTCCGTTCGGGCCTAATCTTGGGAGCGGGACTCTACTCGGGCCTATTCTTGCCTAGGGGCCTCTTCTATTCGTGCTTCTTCTTGCCAGTGGGACTCTGTTCAGGCCCGTTCTTGCCTGCAGGATTCTGCGTTCGGGCTTATTCTTGCTTGCCGGACAGTGTTCGGGCGTCTTCTTGCCTGCACAGCTCCACTACTCGGGCCTCATTTTGCCTTCGGGACACCGTTCAGGTCTATTCTTGGTCCGGGAATCTCCGTTCGGGCCTATGCTGGCCTGCTGGACTCTGTTCGGGCCTATGCTTGCCTGCGGGAATGACCGTTCGGGCCTGTGTTGGCCTGCAGGACTCTCCGTTCGGGCCGTTCTGGCCTGCGGTACTCTCCGTTCGGGCCTATTCTCTGGAGCGGGACTTTACTCGGGCCTATTCTTGCCTCTGGGGCTCCTCCTTTCTTGCCTATTCTTGCCTCCGGGAATCTCCGTTCTGGCCTGTTCGGGCCTGCGGGACTCTGTTCGGGCCTATGCTTGCCTGCAGGAATCTCTGTTCCGCCCTACTCTGGCCTGCGGGACTCTGCGTTCCGGCCTATTCTGGCCTGCGGGACTCTTTTCGGGCCTATTCTTGCTCCGGGAATCTCTGTTCCGGCGTACCCTGGCTTGCGGGACTCTGTTCGGGCCTATGCTTGCCTGCAGGAATCTCTGTTCTGGCCTATTCTGACCTGCAGGACTCTGTTTGGGCCTATGCTTGCCTGCGGGAATCTCCGTTCAGGCGTATGCTGGCCTGCGGGTCTCTCGGTTCGGGCCCATTCTTGCCTGCGGGACTCTCCGTTTGGGCGTATCCTTGCCCGCGGGACTCTGTTCGGGCCTCTTCTTGCCTGCACGGCTCCTCTACTCGGGCCTATTTTTGCCTGTGGGACTCTATTGGGGCCTATTCTTGCCTCCGACAATCTCCGTTCGGGCCCATTCTGGCCTGCGGGACTCTTCGTTCGGGCCTAGGCTTCCCTTTGGCAATCTCCGTTCAGGCGTATGCTGGCCTGCGGGACTCTGTTCCGGCCTTTGGTTGCTTTTGGAAATCCCCGTTCTGCCCTGCGGAATTCTGTTCGGGGCTATTCTTGCTCCGGGAATCTCTGTTCGGGACTATTCTGGCCTGTGGGACTCTGTTCGGGCCCATGCCTGCCTGCGGGGCTCTCTGTTCAGGCCTTTTTCGCCTACGGGACTCTCTGTTCGGGCCTATTCTCTGGAGCGGGGCTTTAGTCGGGCCTACTCTTGACTACGGGGCTCCTCAATTCTTGCCTCTGGGATTCTGTTCGGGCCTATTCTTGTCTGTGGGACTCTCCGTTTGAGCCTATTCTTGCCTGTGGGTTCTCCATTCAGGGCTACTCTTGCCAGCGGGACTCTGTTCGTGCCTCATCTTGCCTGCATGGCTGCTCTACTCGGGCCTATTCTTGCCTGCGGGACTCTGTTCGGGCCTATCCTTGCTCCGGGAATCTCCGTTCGGGCATACCCTGGCCTGCGGGACTCCGTTCGGGCCTATTCTGGCCTGCGGGACTCTGTTTGGGCCTATGCTTGCCTGCAGGAATCTCTGTTCCGGCCTATTGTGGCCTGCAGGACTCCCCGTTCGGGCCTGTTCTGGCCTGCGGGACTCTGTTTGGGCCTATGCTTGCCTACGGGAATCTCCGTTCAGGCGTATGCTGGCCTGCGGTATTCTCAATTTGGGCATATTCTCTCGCCTGCGGGACTTTCCTTTGGGCCTATTCTCGCCTGCGCAACTCTCCGTTCGGGCCTATTCTTGCCTGCGGGTCTCTCCGTTCGGGACAATTCTGACCTGCAAAACTCTCCGTTCGGACCTAATCTAGCCTCTGGGAGTCTCCTTTGGGGTCTCCTGTTGCGTGCGGGGCTGCTCTATTCCAGCCTTTTGTGCTTACGGAGCTCCGATATTCGGTCCTGTTCTAGCATGCGGAGCTCCGCTACTCAGGCCTGATTGTGCGTGCGGGGCTCTGCTACTCGGGCCTGTTGGTGCATGCGGGGCTCCACTACTTGGGCCTGTTCGTGCATGCGGGGCTCCGCTACTCGGGTCTGTTCGTGCTTGCAGGGCTCTGCTACTCGGGCCTGTTCGTGCGTGCGGGGCTCCGCTATTCAGGCCTGATAGTGTGTGCGGGGCTCCTCTATTCAGGCCTGTCCTTCCCTGCGGGACTCTATTCGGGCCTATACTTCCCTGCGGGATTCTGTTCGGGCCTTTTCTGGCCTGCGAGACTCTCCGTTCGCTCCTATCGTGGTCTGCGGGACTCTCGTTCGGGCCCATTCTCGCCTTCGAGACCCTCTGTTCGGGCTTTTCTGGCCTGCGGGACTCTCCGTTCGGGCCTATTCTTGAGAGCGGGTCTCTATTCGGGCCTATTTTTGCCTAAGGGCTCCTCTATTCGGGCCTCTTCTGGCCTGCGGGACTCTCCGTTCGGGCCTATTCTCACCTGGGGAGCTCTCCGTTCGGGCCTTTCTGGCCTTCGGGACTCTGTTCTGGTCTCTTCTTGCCAGCGGGGCTCTTCGTTTGGGCCTCTTCTTGCCTGCAGGACTCTGTTCGGGACTCTTCTTGCCTGCACAGCCCCTCTACTCGGGCCTCTTTTTGCCTGCGGGACTCTGTCCAGGCCTATTGTTGCCCCCGGAAAACTGCGTTCGGTCCTATTCTGGCTTGTGGGACTCTGTTCGGGCCTATGCTTGCCTGCGGGAATCTCCTTTCAGGGTTATGCTGACCTGTGGGATTCTCAGTTTGGGCGTATTGTCGCCTGCAGGACATCTCTTCGGGCCTATTCTCGCCCGCGGGACCCTCCGTTCGGTCGTTTCTGGCCTGAGGGACTCTCCGTTCGGGCCTAATCTTGGGAGCGGGACTTTACTCGGGCCTATTCTTGCCTCTGGGGCTCCTCCTTTCTTGCCTATTCTTGCCTCCGGGAATCTCCGTTCTGGCCTGTTCGGGCCTGCGGGACTCTGTTCGGGCCTATGCTTGCCTGCAGGAATCTCTATTCCGCCCTACTCTGGCCTGCGGGACTCTGCGTTCCGGCCTATTCTGGCCTGCGGGACTCTTTTCGGGCCTATTCTTGCTCCGGGAATCTCCGTTCGGGCGTACCCTGGCTTGCGGGACTCTGTTCGGGCCTATGCTTGCCTGCAGGAATCTCTGTTCTGGCCTATTCTGACCTGCAGGACTCTGTTTGGGCCTATGCTTGCCTGCGGGAATCTCCGTTCAGGCGTATGCTGGCCTGCGGGTCTCTCCGTTCGGGCCCATTCTTGCCTGCGGGACTCTCCGTTTGGGCGTATCCTTGCCCGCGGGACTCTGTTCGGGCCTCTTCTTGCCTGCACGGCTCCTCTACTCGGGCCTATTTTTGCCTGTGGGACTCTATTGGGGCCTATTCTTGCCTCCGACAATCTCCGTTCGGGCCCATTCTGGCCTGCGGGACTCTTCGTTCGGGCCTAGGCTTCCCTTCGGCAATCTCCGTTCAGGCGTATGCTGGCCTGCGGAATTCTGTTCGGGGCTATTCTTGCTCCGGGAATCTCTGTTCGGGACTATTCTGGCCTGTGGGACTCTGTTCGGGCCCATGCCTGCCTGCGGGGCTCTCTGTTCAGGCCTTTTTCGCCTACGGGACTCTCTGTTCGGGCCTATTCTCTGGAGCGGGGCTTTAGTCGGGCCTACTCTTGACTACGGGGCTCCTCAATTCTTGCCTCTGGGATTCTGTTCGGGCCTATTCTTGTCTGTGGGACTCTCCGTTTGAGCCTATTCTTGCCTGTGGGTTCTCCATTCAGGGCTACTCTTGCCAGCGGGACTCTGTTCGTGCCTCATCTTGCCTGCATGGCTGCTCTACTCGGGCCTATTCTTGCCTGCGGGACTCTGTTCGGGCCTATCCTTGCTCCGGGAATCTCCGTTCGGGCATACCCTGGCCTGCGGGACTCCGTTCGGGCCTATTCTGGCCTGCGGGACTCTGTTTGGGCCTATGCTTGCCTGCAGGAATCTCTGTTCCGGCCTATTGTGGCCTGCAGGACTCCCCGTTCGGGCCTGTTCTGGCCTGCGGGACTCTGTTTGGGCCTATGCTTGCCTACGGGAATCTCCGTTCAGGCGTATGCTGGCCTGCGGTATTCTCAATTTGGGCATATTCTCTCGCCTGCGGGACTTTCCTTTGGGCCTATTCTCGCCTGCGCAACTCTCCGTTCGGGCCTATTCTTGCCTGCGGGACTCTCCGTTCCGGCCTATTCTTGCCTGCGGGTCTCTCCGTTCGGGACAATTCTGACCTGCAAAACTCTCCGTTCGGACCTAATCTAGCCTCTGGGAGTCTCCTTTGGGGTCTCCTGTTGCGTGCGGGGCTGCTCTATTCCAGCCTTTTGTGCTTACGGAGCTCCGATATTCGGTCCTGTTCTAGCATGCGGAGCTCCGCTACTCAGGCCTGATTGTGCGTGCGGGGCTCTGCTACTCGGGCCTGTTGGTGCATGCGGGGCTCCACTACTTGGGCCTGTTCGTGCATGCGGGGCTCCGCTATTCAGGCCTGATAGTGTGTGCGGGGCTCCTCTATTCAGGCCTGTCCTTCCCTGCGGGACTCTATTCGGGCCTATACTTCCCTGCGGGATTCTGTTCGGGCCTTTTCTGGCCTGCGAGACTCTCCGTTCTCTCCTATCGTGGTCTGCGGGACCCTCGTTCGGGCCCATTCTCGCCTTTGAGACCCTCTGTTCGGGCTTTTCTGGCCTGCGGGACTCTCCGTTCGGGCCTATTCTTGAGAGCGGGTCTCTATTCGGGCCTATTTTTGCCTAAGGGCTCCTCTATTCGGGCCTCTTCTGGCCTGCGGGACTCTCCGTTCGGGCCTATTCTCACCTGGGGAGCTCTCCATTCGGGCCTTTCTGGCCTTCGGGACTCTGTTCGGGTCTCTTCTTGCCAGCGGGGCTCTTCGTTTGGGCCCATTCTTGCCTGCAGGACTCTGTTCGGGACTCTTCTTGCCTGCACAGCCCCTCTACTCGGGCCTCTTTTTGCCTGCGGGACTCTGTCCAGGCCTATTGTTGCCCCCGGAAAACTCCGTTCGCTCCTATTCTGGCTTGTGGGACTCTGTTCGGGCCTATGCTTGCCTGCGGGAATCTCCTTTCAGGGTTATGCTGACCTGTGGGATTCTCAGTTTGGGCGTATTGTCGCCTGCAGGACATCTCTTCGGGCCTATTCTCGCCCGCGGGACCCTCCGTTCGGTCGTTTCTGGCCTGAGGGACTCTCCGTTCGGGCCTAATCTTGGGAGCGGGACTCTACTCGGGCCTATTCTTGCCTAGGGGCCTCTTCTATTCGTGCTTCTTCTTGCCAGTGGGACTCTGTTCAGGCCCGTTCTTGCCTGCAGGATTCTGCGTTCGGGCTTATTCTTGCTTGCCGGACAGTGTTCGGGCGTCTTCTTGCCTGCACAGCTCCACTACTCGGGCCTCATTTTGCCTTCGGGACACCGTTCAGGTCTATTCTTGGTCCGGAAATCTCCGTTCGGGCCTATGCTGGCCTGCTGGACTCTGTTCGGGCCTATGCTTGCCTGCGGGAATGACCGTTCGGGCCTGTGTTGGCCTGCAGGACTCTCCGTTCGGGCCGTTCTGGCCTGCGGTACTCTCCGTTCGGGCCTATTCTCTGGAGCGGGACTTTACTCGGGCCTATTCTTGCCTCTGGGGCTCCTCCTTTCTTGCCTATTCTTGCCTCCGGGAATCTCCGTTCTGGCCTGTTCGGGCCTGCGGGACTCTGTTCGGGCCTATGCTTGCCTGCAGGAATCTCTGTTCCGCCCTACTCTGGCCTGCGGGACTCTGCGTTCCGGCCTATTCTGGCCTGCGGGACTCTTTTCGGGCCTATTCTTGCTCCGGGAATCTCTGTTCCGGCGTACCCTGGCTTGCGGGACTCTGTTCGGGCCTATGCTTGCCTGCAGGAATCTCTGTTCTGGCCTATTCTGACCTGCAGGACTCTGTTTGGGCCTATGCTTGCCTGCGGGAATCTCCGTTCAGGCGTATGCTGGCCTGCGGGTCTCTCGGTTCGGGCCCATTCTTGCCTGCGGGACTCTCCGTTTGGGCGTATCCTTGCCCGCGGGACTCTGTTCGGGCCTCTTCTTGCCTGCACGGCTCCTCTACTCGGGCCTATTTTTGCCTGTGGGACTCTATTGGGGCCTATTCTTGCCTCCGACAATCTCCGTTCGGGCCCATTCTGGCCTGCGGGACTCTTCGTTCGGGCCTAGGCTTCCCTTTGGCAATCTCCGTTCAGGCGTATGCTGGCCTGCGGGACTCTGTTCCGGCCTTTGGTTGCTTTTGGAAATCCCCGTTCTGCCCTGCGGAATTCTGTTCGGGGCTATTCTTGCTCCGGGAATCTCTGTTCGGGACTATTCTGGCCTGTGGGACTCTGTTCGGGCCCATGCCTGCCTGCGGGGCTCTCTGTTCAGGCCTTTTTCGCCTACGGGACTCTCTGTTCGGGCCTATTCTCTGGAGCGGGGCTTTAGTCGGGCCTACTCTTGACTACGGGGCTCCTCAATTCTTGCCTCTGGGATTCTGTTCGGGCCTATTCTTGTCTGTGGGACTCTCCGTTTGAGCCTATTCTTGCCTGTGGGTTCTCCATTCAGGGCTACTCTTGCCAGCGGGACTCTGTTCGTGCCTCATCTTGCCTGCATGGCTGCTCTACTCGGGCCTATTCTTGCCTGCGGGACTCTGTTCGGGCCTATCCTTGCTCCGGGAATCTCCGTTCGGGCATACCCTGGCCTGCGGGACTCCGTTCGGGCCTATTCTGGCCTGCGGGACTCTGTTTGGGCCTATGCTTGCCTGCAGGAATCTCTGTTCCGGCCTATTGTGGCCTGCAGGACTCCCCGTTCGGGCCTGTTCTGGCCTGCGGGACTCTGTTTGGGCCTATGCTTGCCTACGGGAATCTCCGTTCAGGCGTATGCTGGCCTGCGGTATTCTCAATTTGGGCATATTCTCTCGCCTGCGGGACTTTCCTTTGGGCCTATTCTCGCCTGCGCAACTCTCCGTTCGGGCCTATTCTTGCCTGCGGGTCTCTCCGTTCGGGACAATTCTGACCTGCAAAACTCTCCGTTCGGACCTAATCTAGCCTCTGGGAGTCTCCTTTGGGGTCTCCTGTTGCGTGCGGGGCTGCTCTATTCCAGCCTTTTGTGCTTACGGAGCTCCGATATTCGGTCCTGTTCTAGCATGCGGAGCTCCGCTACTCAGGCCTGATTGTGCGTGCGGGGCTCTGCTACTCGGGCCTGTTGGTGCATGCGGGGCTCCACTACTTGGGCCTGTTCGTGCATGCGGGGCTCCGCTACTCGGGTCTGTTCGTGCTTGCAGGGCTCTGCTACTCGGGCCTGTTCGTGCGTGCGGGGCTCCGCTATTCAGGCCTGATAGTGTGTGCGGGGCTCCTCTATTCAGGCCTGTCCTTCCCTGCGGGACTCTATTCGGGCCTATACTTCCCTGCGGGATTCTGTTCGGGCCTTTTCTGGCCTGCGAGACTCTCCGTTCGCTCCTATCGTGGTCTGCGGGACTCTCGTTCGGGCCCATTCTCGCCTTCGAGACCCTCTGTTCGGGCTTTTCTGGCCTGCGGGACTCTCCGTTCGGGCCTATTCTTGTGAGCGGGTCTCTATTCGGGCCTATTTTTGCCTAAGGGCTCCTCTATTCGGGCCTCTTCTGGCCTGCGGGACTCTCCGTTCGGGCCTATTCTCACCTGGGGAGCTCTCCGTTCGGGCCTTTCTGGCCTTCGGGACTCTGTTCTGGTCTCTTCTTGCCAGCGGGGCTCTTCGTTTGGGCCTCTTCTTGCCTGCAGGACTCTGTTCGGGACTCTTCTTGCCTGCACAGCCCCTCTACTCGGGCCTCTTTTTGCCTGCGGGACTCTGTCCAGGCCTATTGTTGCCCCCGGAAAACTCCGTTCGGTCCTATTCTGGCTTGTGGGACTCTGTTCGGGCCTATGCTTGCCTGCGGGAATCTCCTTTCAGGGTTATGCTGACCTGTGGGATTCTCAGTTTGGGCGTATTGTCGCCTGCAGGACATCTCTTCGGGCCTATTCTCGCCCGCGGGACCCTCCGTTCGGTCGTTTCTGGCCTGAGGGACTCTCCGTTCGGGCCTAATCTTGGGAGCGGGACTTTACTCGGGCCTATTCTTGCCTCTGGGGCTCCTCCTTTCTTGCCTATTCTTGCCTCCGGGAATCTCCGTTCTGGCCTGTTCGGGCCTGCGGGACTCTGTTCGGGCCTATGCTTGCCTGCAGGAATCTCTATTCCGCCCTACTCTGGCCTGCGGGACTCTGCGTTCCGGCCTATTCTGGCCTGCGGGACTCTTTTCGGGCCTATTCTTGCTCCGGGAATCTCCGTTCGGGCGTACCCTGGCTTGCGGGACTCTGTTCGGGCCTATGCTTGCCTGCAGGAATCTCTGTTCTGGCCTATTCTGACCTGCAGGACTCTGTTTGGGCCTATGCTTGCCTGCGGGAATCTCCGTTCAGGCGTATGCTGGCCTGCGGGTCTCTCCGTTCGGGCCCATTCTTGCCTGCGGGACTCTCCGTTTGGGCGTATCCTTGCCCGCGGGACTCTGTTCGGGCCTCTTCTTGCCTGCACGGCTCCTCTACTCGGGCCTATTTTTGCCTGTGGGACTCTATTGGGGCCTATTCTTGCCTCCGACAATCTCCGTTCGGGCCCATTCTGGCCTGCGGGACTCTTCGTTCGGGCCTAGGCTTCCCTTCGGCAATCTCCGTTCAGGCGTATGCTGGCCTGCGGAATTCTGTTCGGGGCTATTCTTGCTCTGGGAATCTCTGTTCGGGACTATTCTGGCCTGTGGGACTCTGTTCGGGCCCATGCCTGCCTGCGGGGCTCTCTGTTCAGGCCTTTTTCGCCTACGGGACTCTCTGTTCGGGCCTATTCTCTGGAGCGGGGCTTTAGTCGGGCCTACTCTTGACTACGGGGCTCCTCAATTCTTGCCTCTGGGATTCTGTTCGGGCCTATTCTTGTCTGTGGGACTCTCCGTTTGAGCCTATTCTTGCCTGTGGGTTCTCCATTCAGGGCTACTCTTGCCAGCGGGACTCTGTTCGTGCCTCATCTTGCCTGCATGGCTGCTCTACTCGGGCCTATTCTTGCCTGCGGGACTCTGTTCGGGCCTATCCTTGCTCCGGGAATCTCCGTTCGGGCATACCCTGGCCTGCGGGACTCCGTTCGGGCCTATTCTGGCCTGCGGGACTCTGTTTGGGCCTATGCTTGCCTGCAGGAATCTCTGTTCCGGCCTATTGTGGCCTGCAGGACTCCCCGTTCGGGCCTGTTCTGGCCTGCGGGACTCTGTTTGGGCCTATGCTTGCCTACGGGAATCTCCGTTCAGGCGTATGCTGGCCTGCGGTATTCTCAATTTGGGCATATTCTCTCGCCTGCGGGACTTTCCTTTGGGCCTATTCTCGCCTGCGCAACTCTCCGTTCGGGCCTATTCTTGCCTGCGGGACTCTCCGTTCCGGCCTATTCTTGCCTGCGGGTCTCTCCGTTCGGGACAATTCTGACCTGCAAAACTCTCCGTTCGGACCTAATCTAGCCTCTGGGAGTCTCCTTTGGGGTCTCCTGTTGCGTGCGGGGCTGCTCTATTCCAGCCTTTTGTGCTTACGGAGCTCCGATATTCGGTCCTGTTCTAGCATGCGGAGCTCCGCTACTCAGGCCTGATTGTGCGTGCGGGGCTCTGCTACTCGGGCCTGTTGGTGCATGCGGGGCTCCACTACTTGGGCCTGTTCGTGCATGCGGGGCTCCGCTATTCAGGCCTGATAGTGTGTGCGGGGCTCCTCTATTCAGGCCTGTCCTTCCCTGCGGGACTCTATTCGGGCCTATACTTCCCTGCGGGATTCTGTTCGGGCCTTTTCTGGCCTGCGAGACTCTCCGTTCTCTCCTATCGTGGTCTGCGGGACCCTCGTTCGGGCCCATTCTCGCCTTTGAGACCCTCTGTTCGGGCTTTTCTGGCCTGCGGGACTCTCCGTTCGGGCCTATTCTTGAGAGCGGGTCTCTATTCGGGCCTATTTTTGCCTAAGGGCTCCTCTATTCGGGCCTCTTCTGGCCTGCGGGACTCTCCGTTCGGGCCTATTCTCACCTGGGGAGCTCTCCATTCGGGCCTTTCTGGCCTTCGGGACTCTGTTCGGGTCTCTTCTTGCCAGCGGGGCTCTTCGTTTGGGCCCATTCTTGCCTGCAGGACTCTGTTCGGGACTCTTCTTGCCTGCACAGCCCCTCTACTCGGGCCTCTTTTTGCCTGCGGGACTCTGTCCAGGCCTATTGTTGCCCCCGGAAAACTCCGTTCGGTCCTATTCTGGCTTGTGGGACTCTGTTCGGGCCTATGCTTGCCTGCGGGAATCTCCTTTCAGGGTTATGCTGACCTGTGGGATTCTCAGTTTGGGCGTATTGTCGCCTGCAGGACATCTCTTCGGGCCTATTCTCGCCCGCGGGACCCTCCGTTCGGTCGTTTCTGGCCTGAGGGACTCTCCGTTCGGGCCTAATCTTGGGAGCGGGACTCTACTCGGGCCTATTCTTGCCTAGGGGCCTCTTCTATTCGTGCTTCTTCTTGCCAGTGGGACTCTGTTCAGGCCCGTTCTTGCCTGCAGGATTCTGCGTTCGGGCTTATTCTTGCTTGCCGGACAGTGTTCGGGCGTCTTCTTGCCTGCACAGCTCCACTACTCGGGCCTCATTTTGCCTTCGGGACACCGTTCAGGTCTATTCTTGGTCCGGAAATCTCCGTTCGGGCCTATGCTGGCCTGCTGGACTCTGTTCGGGCCTATGCTTGCCTGCGGGAATGACCGTTCGGGCCTGTGTTGGCCTGCAGGACTCTCCGTTCGGGCCGTTCTGGCCTGCGGTACTCTCCGTTCGGGCCTATTCTCTGGAGCGGGACTTTACTCGGGCCTATTCTTGCCTCTGGGGCTCCTCCTTTCTTGCCTATTCTTGCCTCCGGGAATCTCCGTTCTGGCCTGTTCGGGCCTGCGGGACTCTGTTCGGGCCTATGCTTGCCTGCAGGAATCTCTGTTCCGCCCTACTCTGGCCTGCGGGACTCTGCGTTCCGGCCTATTCTGGCCTGCGGGACTCTTTTCGGGCCTATTCTTGCTCCGGGAATCTCTGTTCCGGCGTACCCTGGCTTGCGGGACTCTGTTCGGGCCTATGCTTGCCTGCAGGAATCTCTGTTCTGGCCTACTCTGGCCTGCGGGACTCTGCGTTCCGGCCTATTCTGGCCTGCGGGACTCTTTTCGGGCCTATTCTTGCTCCGGGAATCTCCGTTCGGGCGTACCCTGGCTTGCGGGACTCTGTTCGGGCCTATGCTTGCCTGCAGGAATCTCTGTTCTGGCCTATTCTGACCTGCAGGACTCTGTTTGGGCCTATGCTTGCCTGCGGGAATCTCCGTTCAGGCGTATGCTGGCCTGCGGGTCTCTCGGTTCGGGCCCATTCTTGCCTGCGGGACTCTCCGTTTGGGCGTATCCTTGCCCGCGGGACTCTGTTCGGGCCTCTTCTTGCCTGCACGGCTCCTCTACTCGGGCCTATTTTTGCCTGTGGGACTCTATTGGGGCCTATTCTTGCCTCCGACAATCTCCGTTCGGGCCCATTCTGGCCTGCGGGACTCTTCGTTCGGGCCTAGGCTTCCCTTTGGCAATCTCCGTTCAGGCGTATGCTGGCCTGCGGGACTCTGTTCCGGCCTTTGGTTGCTTTTGGAAATCCCCGTTCTGCCCTGCGGAATTCTGTTCGGGGCTATTCTTGCTCCGGGAATCTCTGTTCGGGACTATTCTGGCCTGTGGGACTCTGTTCGGGCCCATGCCTGCCTGCGGGGCTCTCTGTTCAGGCCTTTTTCGCCTACGGGACTCTCTGTTCGGGCCTATTCTCTGGAGCGGGGCTTTAGTCGGGCCTACTCTTGACTACGGGGCTCCTCAATTCTTGCCTCTGGGATTCTGTTCGGGCCTATTCTTGTCTGTGGGACTCTCCGTTTGAGCCTATTCTTGCCTGTGGGTTCTCCATTCAGGGCTACTCTTGCCAGCGGGACTCTGTTCGTGCCTCATCTTGCCTGCATGGCTGCTCTACTCGGGCCTATTCTTGCCTGCGGGACTCTGTTCGGGCCTATCCTTGCTCCGGGAATCTCCGTTCGGGCATACCCTGGCCTGCGGGACTCCGTTCGGGCCTATTCTGGCCTGCGGGACTCTGTTTGGGCCTATGCTTGCCTGCAGGAATCTCTGTTCCGGCCTATTGTGGCCTGCAGGACTCCCCGTTCGGGCCTGTTCTGGCCTGCGGGACTCTGTTTGGGCCTATGCTTGCCTACGGGAATCTCCGTTCAGGCGTATGCTGGCCTGCGGTATTCTCAATTTGGGCATATTCTCTCGCCTGCGGGACTTTCCTTTGGGCCTATTCTCGCCTGCGCAACTCTCCGTTCGGGCCTATTCTTGCCTGCGGGACTCTCCGTTCCGGCCTATTCTTGCCTGCGGGTCTCTCCGTTCGGGACAATTCTGACCTGCAAAACTCTCCGTTCGGACCTAATCTAGCCTCTGGGAGTCTCCTTTGGGGTCTCCTGTTGCGTGCGGGGCTGCTCTATTCCAGCCTTTTGTGCTTACGGAGCTCCGATATTCGGTCCTGTTCTAGCATGCGGAGCTCCGCTACTCAGGCCTGATTGTGCGTGCGGGGCTCTGCTACTCGGGCCTGTTGGTGCATGCGGGGCTCCACTACTTGGGCCTGTTCGTGCATGCGGGGCTCCGCTACTCGGGTCTGTTCGTGCTTGCAGGGCTCTGCTACTCGGGCCTGTTCGTGCGTGCGGGGCTCCGCTATTCAGGCCTGATAGTGTGTGCGGGGCTCCTCTATTCAGGCCTGTCCTTCCCTGCGGGACTCTATTCGGGCCTATACTTCCCTGCGGGATTCTGTTCGGGCCTTTTCTGGCCTGCGAGACTCTCCGTTCGCTCCTATCGTGGTCTGCGGGACTCTCGTTCGGGCCCATTCTCGCCTTCGAGACCCTCTGTTCGGGCTTTTCTGGCCTGCGGGACTCTCCGTTCGGGCCTATTCTTGTGAGCGGGTCTCTATTCGGGCCTATTTTTGCCTAAGGGCTCCTCTATTCGGGCCTCTTCTGGCCTGCGGGACTCTCCGTTCGGGCCTATTCTCACCTGGGGAGCTCTCCGTTCGGGCCTTTCTGGCCTTCGGGACTCTGTTCTGGTCTCTTCTTGCCAGCGGGGCTCTTCGTTTGGGCCTATTCTTGCCTGCAGGACTCTGTTCGGGACTCTTCTTGCCTGCACAGCCCCTCTACTCGGGCCTCTTTTTGCCTGCGGGACTCTGTCCAGGCCTATTGTTGCCCCCGGAAAACTGCGTTCGGTCCTATTCTGGCTTGTGGGACTCTGTTCGGGCCTATGCTTGCCTGCGGGAATCTCCTTTCAGGGTTATGCTGACCTGTGGGATTCTCAGTTTGGGCGTATTGTCGCCTGCAGGACATCTCTTCGGGCCTATTCTCGCCCGCGGGACCCTCCGTTCGGTCGTTTCTGGCCTGAGGGACTCTCCGTTCGGGCCTAATCTTGGGAGCGGGACTTTACTCGGGCCTATTCTTGCCTCTGGGGCTCCTCCTTTCTTGCCTATTCTTGCCTCCGGGAATCTCCGTTCTGGCCTGTTCGGGCCTGCGGGACTCTGTTCGGGCCTATGCTTGCCTGCAGGAATCTCTATTCCGCCCTACTCTGGCCTGCGGGACTCTGCGTTCCGGCCTATTCTGGCCTGCGGGACTCTTTTCGGGCCTATTCTTGCTCCGGGAATCTCCGTTCGGGCGTACCCTGGCTTGCGGGACTCTGTTCGGGCCTATGCTTGCCTGCAGGAATCTCTGTTCTGGCCTATTCTGACCTGCAGGACTCTGTTTGGGCCTATGCTTGCCTGCGGGAATCTCCGTTCAGGCGTATGCTGGCCTGCGGGTCTCTCCGTTCGGGCCCATTCTTGCCTGCGGGACTCTCCGTTTGGGCGTATCCTTGCCCGCGGGACTCTGTTCGGGCCTCTTCTTGCCTGCACGGCTCCTCTACTCGGGCCTATTTTTGCCTGTGGGACTCTATTGGGGCCTATTCTTGCCTCCGACAATCTCCGTTCGGGCCCATTCTGGCCTGCGGGACTCTTCGTTCGGGCCTAGGCTTCCCTTCGGCAATCTCCGTTCAGGCGTATGCTGGCCTGCGGAATTCTGTTCGGGGCTATTCTTGCTCCGGGAATCTCTGTTCGGGACTATTCTGGCCTGTGGGACTCTGTTCGGGCCCATGCCTGCCTGCGGGGCTCTCTGTTCAGGCCTTTTTCGCCTACGGGACTCTCTGTTCGGGCCTATTCTCTGGAGCGGGGCTTTAGTCGGGCCTACTCTTGACTACGGGGCTCCTCAATTCTTGCCTCTGGGATTCTGTTCGGGCCTATTCTTGTCTGTGGGACTCTCCGTTTGAGCCTATTCTTGCCTGTGGGTTCTCCATTCAGGGCTACTCTTGCCAGCGGGACTCTGTTCGTGCCTCATCTTGCCTGCATGGCTGCTCTACTCGGGCCTATTCTTGCCTGCGGGACTCTGTTCGGGCCTATCCTTGCTCCGGGAATCTCCGTTCGGGCATACCCTGGCCTGCGGGACTCCGTTCGGGCCTATTCTGGCCTGCGGGACTCTGTTTGGGCCTATGCTTGCCTGCAGGAATCTCTGTTCCGGCCTATTGTGGCCTGCAGGACTCCCCGTTCGGGCCTGTTCTGGCCTGCGGGACTCTGTTTGGGCCTATGCTTGCCTACGGGAATCTCCGTTCAGGCGTATGCTGGCCTGCGGTATTCTCAATTTGGGCATATTCTCTCGCCTGCGGGACTTTCCTTTGGGCCTATTCTCGCCTGCGCAACTCTCCGTTCGGGCCTATTCTTGCCTGCGGGACTCTCCGTTCCGGCCTATTCTTGCCTGCGGGTCTCTCCGTTCGGGACAATTCTGACCTGCAAAACTCTCCGTTCGGACCTAATCTAGCCTCTGGGAGTCTCCTTTGGGGTCTCCTGTTGCGTGCGGGGCTGCTCTATTCCAGCCTTTTGTGCTTACGGAGCTCCGATATTCGGTCCTGTTCTAGCATGCGGAGCTCCGCTACTCAGGCCTGATTGTGCGTGCGGGGCTCTGCTACTCGGGCCTGTTGGTGCATGCGGGGCTCCACTACATGGGCCTGTTCGTGCATGCGGGGCTCCGCTATTCAGGCCTGATAGTGTGTGCGGGGCTCCTCTATTCAGGCCTGTCCTTCCCTGCGGGACTCTATTCGGGCCTATACTTCCCTGCGGGATTCTGTTCGGGCCTTTTCTGGCCTGCGAGACTCTCCGTTCTCTCCTATCGTGGTCTGCGGGACCCTCGTTCGGGCCCATTCTCGCCTTTGAGACCCTCTGTTCGGGCTTTTCTGGCCTGCGGGACTCTCCGTTCGGGCCTATTCTTGAGAGCGGGTCTCTATTCGGGCCTATTTTTGCCTAAGGGCTCCTCTATTCGGGCCTCTTCTGGCCTGCGGGACTCTCCGTTCGGGCCTATTCTCACCTGGGGAGCTCTCCATTCGGGCCTTTCTGGCCTTCGGGACTCTGTTCGGGTCTCTTCTTGCCAGCGGGGCTCTTCGTTTGGGCCCATTCTTGCCTGCAGGACTCTGTTCGGGACTCTTCTTGCCTGCACAGCCCCTCTACTCGGGCCTCTTTTTGCCTGCGGGACTCTGTCCAGGCCTATTGTTGCCCCCGGAAAACTCCGTTCGCTCCTATTCTGGCTTGTGGGACTCTGTTCGGGCCTATGCTTGCCTGCGGGAATCTCCTTTCAGGGTTATGCTGACCTGTGGGATTCTCAGTTTGGGCGTATTCTCGCCTGCAGGACATCTCTTCGGGCCTATTCTCGCCCGCGGGACCCTCCGTTCGGTCGTTTCTGGCCTGAGGGACTCTCCGTTCGGGCCTAATCTTGGGAGCGGGACTCTACTCGGGCCTATTCTTGCCTAGGGGCCTCTTCTATTCGTGCTTCTTCTTGCCAGTGGGACTCTGTTCAGGCCCGTTCTTGCCTGCAGGATTCTGCGTTCGGGCTTATTCTTGCTTGCCGGACAGTGTTCGGGCGTCTTCTTGCCTGCACAGCTCCACTACTCGGGCCTCATTTTGCCTTCGGGACACCGTTCAGGTCTATTCTTGGTCCGGGAATCTCCGTTCGGGCCTATGCTGGCCTGCTGGACTCTGTTCGGGCCTATGCTTGCCTGCGGGAATGACCGTTCGGGCCTGTGTTGGCCTGCAGGACTCTCCGTTCGGGCCGTTCTGGCCTGCGGTACTCTCCGTTCGGGCCTATTCTCTGGAGCGGGACTTTACTCGGGCCTATTCTTGCCTCTGGGGCTCCTCCTTTCTTGCCTATTCTTGCCTCCGGGAATCTCCGTTCTGGCCTGTTCGGGCCTGCGGGACTCTGTTCGGGCCTATGCTTGCCTGCAGGAATCTCTGTTCCGCCCTACTCTGGCCTGCGGGACTCTGCGTTCCGGCCTATTCTGGCCTGCGGGACTCTTTTCGGGCCTATTCTTGCTCCGGGAATCTCTGTTCCGGCGTACCCTGGCTTGCGGGACTCTGTTCGGGCCTATGCTTGCCTGCAGGAATCTCTGTTCTGGCCTATTCTGACCTGCAGGACTCTGTTTGGGCCTATGCTTGCCTGCGGGAATCTCCGTTCAGGCGTATGCTGGCCTGCGGGTCTCTCGGTTCGGGCCCATTCTTGCCTGCGGGACTCTCCGTTTGGGCGTATCCTTGCCCGCGGGACTCTGTTCGGGCCTCTTCTTGCCTGCACGGCTCCTCTACTCGGGCCTATTTTTGCCTGTGGGACTCTATTGGGGCCTATTCTTGCCTCCGACAATCTCCGTTCGGGCCCATTCTGGCCTGCGGGACTCTTCGTTCGGGCCTAGGCTTCCCTTTGGCAATCTCCGTTCAGGCGTATGCTGGCCTGCGGGACTCTGTTCCGGCCTTTGGTTGCTTTTGGAAATCCCCGTTCTGCCCTGCGGAATTCTGTTCGGGGCTATTCTTGCTCCGGGAATCTCTGTTCGGGACTATTCTGGCCTGTGGGACTCTGTTCGGGCCCATGCCTGCCTGCGGGGCTCTCTGTTCAGGCCTTTTTCGCCTACGGGACTCTCTGTTCGGGCCTATTCTCTGGAGCGGGGCTTTAGTCGGGCCTACTCTTGACTACGGGGCTCCTCAATTCTTGCCTCTGGGATTCTGTTCGGGCCTATTCTTGTCTGTGGGACTCTCCGTTTGAGCCTATTCTTGCCTGTGGGTTCTCCATTCAGGGCTACTCTTGCCAGCGGGACTCTGTTCGTGCCTCATCTTGCCTGCATGGCTGCTCTACTCGGGCCTATTCTTGCCTGCGGGACTCTGTTCGGGCCTATCCTTGCTCCGGGAATCTCCGTTCGGGCATACCCTGGCCTGCGGGACTCCGTTCGGGCCTATTCTGGCCTGCGGGACTCTGTTTGGGCCTATGCTTGCCTGCAGGAATCTCTGTTCCGGCCTATTGTGGCCTGCAGGACTCCCCGTTCGGGCCTGTTCTGGCCTGCGGGACTCTGTTTGGGCCTATGCTTGCCTACGGGAATCTCCGTTCAGGCGTATGCTGGCCTGCGGTATTCTCAATTTGGGCATATTCTCTCGCCTGCAGGACTTTCCTTTGGGCCTATTCTCGCCTGCGCAACTCTCCGTTCGGGCCTATTCTTGCCTGCGGGTCTCTCCGTTCGGGACAATTCTGACCTGCAAAACTCTCCGTTCGGACCTAATCTAGCCTCTGGGAGTCTCCTTTGGGGTCTCCTGTTGCGTGCGGGGCTGCTCTATTCCAGCCTTTTGTGCTTACGGAGCTCCGATATTCAGTCCTGTTCTAGCATGCGGAGCTCCGCTACTCAGGCCTGATTGTGCGTGCGGGGCTCTGCTACTCGGGCCTGTTGGTGCATGCGGGGCTCCACTACTTGGGCCTGTTCGTGCATGCGGGGCTCCGCTACTCGGGTCTGTTCGTGCTTGCAGGGCTCTGCTACTCGGGCCTGTTCGTGCGTGCGGGGCTCCGCTATTCAGGCCTGATAGTGTGTGCGGGGCTCCTCTATTCAGGCCTGTCCTTCCCTGCGGGACTCTATTCGGGCCTATACTTCCCTGCGGGATTCTGTTCGGGCCTTTTCTGGCCTGCGAGACTCTCCGTTCGCTCCTATCGTGGTCTGCGGGACTCTCGTTCGGGCCCATTCTCGCCTTCGAGACCCTCTGTTCGGGCTTTTCTGGCCTGCGGGACTCTCCGTTCGGGCCTATTCTTGTGAGCGGGTCTCTATTCGGGCCTATTTTTGCCTAAGGGCTCCTCTATTCGGGCCTCTTCTGGCCTGCGGGACTCTCCGTTCGGGCCTATTCTCACCTGGGGAGCTCTCCGTTCGGGCCTTTCTGGCCTTCGGGACTCTGTTCTGGTCTCTTCTTGCCAGCGGGGCTCTTCGTTTGGGCCTCTTCTTGCCTGCAGGACTCTGTTCGGGACTCTTCTTGCCTGCACAGCCCCTCTACTCGGGCCTCTTTTTGCCTGCGGGACTCTGTCCAGGCCTATTGTTGCCCCCGGAAAACTGCGTTCGGTCCTATTCTGGCTTGTGGGACTCTGTTCGGGCCTATGCTTGCCTGCGGGAATCTCCTTTCAGGGTTATGCTGACCTGTGGGATTCTCAGTTTGGGCGTATTGTCGCCTGCAGGACATCTCTTCGGGCCTATTCTCGCCCGCGGGACCCTCCGTTCGGTCGTTTCTGGCCTGAGGGACTCTCCGTTCGGGCCTAATCTTGGGAGCGGGACTTTACTCGGGCCTATTCTTGCCTCTGGGGCTCCTCCTTTCTTGCCTATTCTTGCCTCCGGGAATCTCCGTTCTGGCCTGTTCGGGCCTGCGGGACTCTGTTCGGGCCTATGCTTGCCTGCAGGAATCTCTATTCCGCCCTACTCTGGCCTGCGGGACTCTGCGTTCCGGCCTATTCTGGCCTGCGGGACTCTTTTCGGGCCTATTCTTGCTCCGGGAATCTCCGTTCGGGCGTACCCTGGCTTGCGGGACTCTGTTCGGGCCTATGCTTGCCTGCAGGAATCTCTGTTCTGGCCTATTCTGACCTGCAGGACTCTGTTTGGGCCTATGCTTGCCTGCGGGAATCTCCGTTCAGGCGTATGCTGGCCTGCGGGTCTCTCCGTTCGGGCCCATTCTTGCCTGCGGGACTCTCCGTTTGGGCGTATCCTTGCCCGCGGGACTCTGTTCGGGCCTCTTCTTGCCTGCACGGCTCCTCTACTCGGGCCTATTTTTGCCTGTGGGACTCTATTGGGGCCTATTCTTGCCTCCGACAATCTCCGTTCGGGCCCATTCTGGCCTGCGGGACTCTTCGTTCGGGCCTAGGCTTCCCTTCGGCAATCTCCGTTCAGGCGTATGCTGGCCTGCGGAATTCTGTTCGGGGCTATTCTTGCTCCGGGAATCTCTGTTCGGGACTATTCTGGCCTGTGGGACTCTGTTCGGGCCCATGCCTGCCTGCGGGGCTCTCTGTTCAGGCCTTTTTCGCCTACGGGACTCTCTGTTCGGGCCTATTCTCTGGAGCGGGGCTTTAGTCGGGCCTACTCTTGACTACGGGGCTCCTCAATTCTTGCCTCTGGGATTCTGTTCGGGCCTATTCTTGTCTGTGGGACTCTCCGTTTGAGCCTATTCTTGCCTGTGGGTTCTCCATTCAGGGCTACTCTTGCCAGCGGGACTCTGTTCGTGCCTCATCTTGCCTGCATGGCTGCTCTACTCGGGCCTATTCTTGCCTGCGGGACTCTGTTCGGGCCTATCCTTGCTCCGGGAATCTCCGTTCGGGCATACCCTGGCCTGCGGGACTCCGTTCGGGCCTATTCTGGCCTGCGGGACTCTGTTTGGGCCTATGCTTGCCTGCAGGAATCTCTGTTCCGGCCTATTGTGGCCTGCAGGACTCCCCGTTCGGGCCTGTTCTGGCCTGCGGGACTCTGTTTGGGCCTATGCTTGCCTACGGGAATCTCCGTTCAGGCGTATGCTGGCCTGTGGTATTCTCAATTTGGGCATATTCTCTCGCCTGCGGGACTTTCCTTTGGGCCTATTCTCGCCTGCGCAACTCTCCGTTCGGGCCTATTCTTGCCTGCGGGACTCTCCGTTCCGGCCTATTCTTGCCTGCGGGTCTCTCCGTTCGGGACAATTCTGACCTGCAAAACTCTCCGTTCGGACCTAATCTAGCCTCTGGGAGTCTCCTTTGGGGTCTCCTGTTGCGTGCGGGGCTGCTCTATTCCAGCCTTTTGTGCTTACGGAGCTCCGATATTCGGTCCTGTTCTAGCATGCGGAGCTCCGCTACTCAGGCCTGATTGTGCGTGCGGGGCTCTGCTACTCGGGCCTGTTGGTGCATGCGGGGCTCCACTACTTGGGCCTGTTCGTGCATGCGGGGCTCCGCTATTCAGGCCTGATAGTGTGTGCGGGGCTCCTCTATTCAGGCCTGTCCTTCCCTGCGGGACTCTATTCGGGCCTATACTTCCCTGCGGGATTCTGTTCGGGCCTTTTCTGGCCTGCGAGACTCTCCGTTCTCTCCTATCGTGGTCTGCGGGACCCTCGTTCGGGCCCATTCTCGCCTTTGAGACCCTCTGTTCGGGCTTTTCTGGCCTGCGGGACTCTCCGTTCGGGCCTATTCTTGAGAGCGGGTCTCTATTCGGGCCTATTTTTGCCTAAGGGCTCCTCTATTCGGGCCTCTTCTGGCCTGCGGGACTCTCCGTTCGGGCCTATTCTCACCTGGGGAGCTCTCCATTCGGGCCTTTCTGGCCTTCGGGACTCTGTTCGGGTCTCTTCTTGCCAGCGGGGCTCTTCGTTTGGGCCCATTCTTGCCTGCAGGACTCTGTTCGGGACTCTTCTTGCCTGCACAGCCCCTCTACTCGGGCCTCTTTTTGCCTGCGGGACTCTGTCCAGGCCTATTGTTGCCCCCGGAAAACTCCGTTCGGTCCTATTCTGGCTTGTGGGACTCTGTTCGGGCCTATGCTTGCCTGCGGGAATCTCCTTTCAGGGTTATGCTGACCTGTGGGATTCTCAGTTTGGGCGTATTGTCGCCTGCAGGACATCTCTTCGGGCCTATTCTCGCCCGCGGGACCCTCCGTTCGGTCGTTTCTGGCCTGAGGGACTCTCCGTTCGGGCCTAATCTTGGGAGCGGGACTCTACTCGGGCCTATTCTTGCCTAGGGGCCTCTTCTATTCGTGCTTCTTCTTGCCAGTGGGACTCTGTTCAGGCCCGTTCTTGCCTGCAGGATTCTGCGTTCGGGCTTATTCTTGCTTGCCGGACAGTGTTCGGGCGTCTTCTTGCCTGCACAGCTCCACTACTCGGGCCTCATTTTGCCTTCGGGACACCGTTCAGGTCTATTCTTGGTCCGGAAATCTCCGTTCGGGCCTATGCTGGCCTGCTGGACTCTGTTCGGGCCTATGCTTGCCTGCGGGAATGACCGTTCGGGCCTGTGTTGGCCTGCAGGACTCTCCGTTCGGGCCGTTCTGGCCTGCGGTACTCTCCGTTCGGGCCTATTCTCTGGAGCGGGACTTTACTCGGGCCTATTCTTGCCTCTGGGGCTCCTCCTTTCTTGCCTATTCTTGCCTCCGGGAATCTCCGTTCTGGCCTGTTCGGGCCTGCGGGACTCTGTTCGGGCCTATTCTTGCCTGCAGGAATCTCTGTTCCGCCCTACTCTGGCCTGCGGGACTCTGCGTTCCGGCCTATTCTGGCCTGCGGGACTCTTTTCGGGCCTATTCTTGCTCCGGGAATCTCTGTTCCGGCGTACCCTGGCTTGCGGGACTCTGTTCGGGCCTATGCTTGCCTGCAGGAATCTCTGTTCTGGCCTATTCTGACCTGCAGGACTCTGTTTGGGCCTATGCTTGCCTGCGGGAATCTCCGTTCAGGCGTATGCTGGCCTGCGGGTCTCTCGGTTCGGGCCCATTCTTGCCTGCGGGACTCTCCGTTTGGGCGTATCCTTGCCCGCGGGACTCTGTTCGGGCCTCTTCTTGCCTGCACGGCTCCTCTACTCGGGCCTATTTTTGCCTGTGGGACTCTATTGGGGCCTATTCTTGCCTCCGACAATCTCCGTTCGGGCCCATTCTGGCCTGCGGGACTCTTCGTTCGGGCCTAGGCTTCCCTTTGGCAATCTCCGTTCAGGCGTATGCTGGCCTGCGGGACTCTGTTCCGGCCTTTGGTTGCTTTTGGAAATCCCCGTTCTGCCCTGCGGAATTCTGTTCGGGGCTATTCTTGCTCCGGGAATCTCTGTTCGGGACTATTCTGGCCTGTGGGACTCTGTTCGGGCCCATGCCTGCCTGCGGGGCTCTCTGTTCAGGCCTTTTTCGCCTACGGGACTCTCTGTTCGGGCCTATTCTCTGGAGCGGGGCTTTAGTCGGGCCTACTCTTGACTACGGGGCTCCTCAATTCTTGCCTCTGGGATTCTGTTCGGGCCTATTCTTGTCTGTGGGACTCTCCGTTTGAGCCTATTCTTGCCTGTGGGTTCTCCATTCAGGGCTACTCTTGCCAGCGGGACTCTGTTCGTGCCTCATCTTGCCTGCATGGCTGCTCTACTCGGGCCTATTCTTGCCTGCGGGACTCTGTTCGGGCCTATCCTTGCTCCGGGAATCTCCGTTCGGGCATACCCTGGCCTGCGGGACTCCGTTCGGGCCTATTCTTGCCTGCGGGACTCTGTTTGGGCCTATGCTTGCCTGCAGGAATCTCTGTTCCGGCCTATTGTGGCCTGCAGGACTCCCCGTTCGGGCCTGTTCTGGCCTGCGGGACTCTGTTTGGGCCTATGCTTGCCTACGGGAATCTCCGTTCAGGCGTATGCTGGCCTGCGGTATTCTCAATTTGGGCATATTCTCTCGCCTGCGGGACTTTCCTTTGGGCCTATTCTCGCCTGCGCAACTCTCCGTTCGGGCCTATTCTTGCCTGCGGGTCTCTCCGTTCGGGACAATTCTGACCTGCAAAACTCTCCGTTCGGACCTAATCTAGCCTCTGGGAGTCTCCTTTGGGGTCTCCTGTTGCGTGCGGGGCTGCTCTATTCCAGCCTTTTGTGCTTACGGAGCTCCGATATTCGGTCCTGTTCTAGCATGCGGAGCTCCGCTACTCAGGCCTGATTGTGCGTGCGGGGCTCTGCTACTCGGGCCTGTTGGTGCATGCGGGGCTCCACTACTTGGGCCTGTTCGTGCATGCGGGGCTCCGCTACTCGGGTCTGTTCGTGCTTGCAGGGCTCTGCTACTCGGGCCTGTTCGTGCGTGCGGGGCTCCGCTATTCAGGCCTGATAGTGTGTGCGGGGCTCCTCTATTCAGGCCTGTCCTTCCCTGCGGGACTCTATTCGGGCCTATACTTCCCTGCGGGATTCTGTTCGGGCCTTTTCTGGCCTGCGAGACTCTCCGTTCGCTCCTATCGTGGTCTGCGGGACTCTCGTTCGGGCCCATTCTCGCCTTCGAGACCCTCTGTTCGGGCTTTTCTGGCCTGCGGGACTCTCCGTTCGGGCCTATTCTTGTGAGCGGGTCTCTATTCGGGCCTATTTTTGCCTAAGGGCTCCTCTATTCGGGCCTCTTCTGGCCTGCGGGACTCTCCGTTCGGGCCTATTCTCACCTGGGGAGCTCTCCGTTCGGGCCTTTCTGGCCTTCGGGACTCTGTTCTGGTCTCTTCTTGCCAGCGGGGCTCTTCGTTTGGGCCTCTTCTTGCCTGCAGGACTCTGTTCGGGACTCTTCTTGCCTGCACAGCCCCTCTACTCGGGCCTCTTTTTGCCTGCGGGACTCTGTCCAGGCCTATTGTTGCCCCCGGAAAACTGCGTTCGGTCCTATTCTGGCTTGTGGGACTCTGTTCGGGCCTATGCTTGCCTGCGGGAATCTCCTTTCAGGGTTATGCTGACCTGTGGGATTCTCAGTTTGGGCGTATTGTCGCCTGCAGGACATCTCTTCGGGCCTATTCTCGCCCGCGGGACCCTCCGTTCGGTCGTTTCTGGCCTGAGGGACTCTCCGTTCGGGCCTAATCTTGGGAGCGGGACTTTACTCGGGCCTATTCTTGCCTCTGGGGCTCCTCCTTTCTTGCCTATTCTTGCCTCCGGGAATCTCCGTTCTGGCCTGTTCGGGCCTGCGGGACTCTGTTCGGGCCTATGCTTGCCTGCAGGAATCTCTATTCCGCCCTACTCTGGCCTGCGGGACTCTGCGTTCCGGCCTATTCTGGCCTGCGGGACTCTTTTCGGGCCTATTCTTGCTCCGGGAATCTCCGTTCGGGCGTACCCTGGCTTGCGGGACTCTGTTCGGGCCTATGCTTGCCTGCAGGAATCTCTGTTCTGGCCTATTCTGACCTGCAGGACTCTGTTTGGGCCTATGCTTGCCTGCGGGAATCTCCGTTCAGGCGTATGCTGGCCTGCGGGTCTCTCCGTTCGGGCCCATTCTTGCCTGCGGGACTCTCCGTTTGGGCGTATCCTTGCCCGCGGGACTCTGTTCGGGCCTCTTCTTGCCTGCACGGCTCCTCTACTCGGGCCTATTTTTGCCTGTGGGACTCTATTGGGGCCTATTCTTGCCTCCGACAATCTCCGTTCGGGCCCATTCTGGCCTGCGGGACTCTTCGTTCGGGCCTAGGCTTCCCTTCGGCAATCTCCGTTCAGGCGTATGCTGGCCTGCGGAATTCTGTTCGGGGCTATTCTTGCTCTGGGAATCTCTGTTCGGGACTATTCTGGCCTGTGGGACTCTGTTCGGGCCCATGCCTGCCTGCGGGGCTCTCTGTTCAGGCCTTTTTCGCCTACGGGACTCTCTGTTCGGGCCTATTCTCTGGAGCGGGGCTTTAGTCGGGCCTACTCTTGACTACGGGGCTCCTCAATTCTTGCCTCTGGGATTCTGTTCGGGCCTATTCTTGTCTGTGGGACTCTCCGTTTGAGCCTATTCTTGCCTGTGGGTTCTCCATTCAGGGCTACTCTTGCCAGCGGGACTCTGTTCGTGCCTCATCTTGCCTGCATGGCTGCTCTACTCGGGCCTATTCTTGCCTGCGGGACTCTGTTCGGGCCTATCCTTGCTCCGGGAATCTCCGTTCGGGCATACCCTGGCCTGCGGGACTCCGTTCGGGCCTATTCTGGCCTGCGGGACTCTGTTTGGGCCTATGCTTGCCTGCAGGAATCTCTGTTCCGGCCTATTGTGGCCTGCAGGACTCCCCGTTCGGGCCTGTTCTGGCCTGCGGGACTCTGTTTGGGCCTATGCTTGCCTACGGGAATCTCCGTTCAGGCGTATGCTGGCCTGCGGTATTCTCAATTTGGGCATATTCTCTCGCCTGCGGGACTTTCCTTTGGGCCTATTCTCGCCTGCGCAACTCTCCGTTCGGGCCTATTCTTGCCTGCGGGACTCTCCGTTCCGGCCTATTCTTGCCTGCGGGTCTCTCCGTTCGGGACAATTCTGACCTGCAAAACTCTCCGTTCGGACCTAATCTAGCCTCTGGGAGTCTCCTTTGGGGTCTCCTGTTGCGTGCGGGGCTGCTCTATTCCAGCCTTTTGTGCTTACGGAGCTCCGATATTCGGTCCTGTTCTAGCATGCGGAGCTCCGCTACTCAGGCCTGATTGTGCGTGCGGGGCTCTGCTACTCGGGCCTGTTGGTGCATGCGGGGCTCCACTACTTGGGCCTGTTCGTGCATGCGGGGCTCCGCTATTCAGGCCTGATAGTGTGTGCGGGGCTCCTCTATTCAGGCCTGTCCTTCCCTGCGGGACTCTATTCGGGCCTATACTTCCCTGCGGGATTCTGTTCGGGCCTTTTCTGGCCTGCGAGACTCTCCGTTCTCTCCTATCGTGGTCTGCGGGACCCTCGTTCGGGCCCATTCTCGCCTTTGAGACCCTCTGTTCGGGCTTTTCTGGCCTGCGGGACTCTCCGTTCGGGCCTATTCTTGAGAGCGGGTCTCTATTCGGGCCTATTTTTGCCTAAGGGCTCCTCTATTCGGGCCTCTTCTGGCCTGCGGGACTCTCCGTTCGGGCCTATTCTCACCTGGGGAGCTCTCCATTCGGGCCTTTCTGGCCTTCGGGACTCTGTTCGGGTCTCTTCTTGCCAGCGGGGCTCTTCGTTTGGGCCCATTCTTGCCTGCAGGACTCTGTTCGGGACTCTTCTTGCCTGCACAGCCCCTCTACTCGGGCCTCTTTTTGCCTGCGGGACTCTGTCCAGGCCTATTGTTGCCCCCGGAAAACTCCGTTCGGTCCTATTCTGGCTTGTGGGACTCTGTTCGGGCCTATGCTTGCCTGCGGGAATCTCCTTTCAGGGTTATGCTGACCTGTGGGATTCTCAGTTTGGGCGTATTCTCGCCTGCAGGACATCTCTTCGGGCCTATTCTCGCCCGCGGGACCCTCCGTTCGGTCGTTTCTGGCCTGAGGGACTCTCCGTTCGGGCCTAATCTTGGGAGCGGGACTCTACTCGGGCCTATTCTTGCCTAGGGGCCTCTTCTATTCGTGCTTCTTCTTGCCAGTGGGACTCTGTTCAGGCCCGTTCTTGCCTGCAGGATTCTGCGTTCGGGCTTATTCTTGCTTGCCGGACAGTGTTCGGGCGTCTTCTTGCCTGCACAGCTCCACTACTCGGGCCTCATTTTGCCTTCGGGACACCGTTCAGGTCTATTCTTGGTCCGGAAATCTCCGTTCGGGCCTATGCTGGCCTGCTGGACTCTGTTCGGGCCTATGCTTGCCTGCGGGAATGACCGTTCGGGCCTGTGTTGGCCTGCAGGACTCTCCGTTCGGGCCGTTCTGGCCTGCGGTACTCTCCGTTCGGGCCTATTCTCTGGAGCGGGACTTTACTCGGGCCTATTCTTGCCTCTGGGGCTCCTCCTTTCTTGCCTATTCTTGCCTCCGGGAATCTCCGTTCTGGCCTGTTCGGGCCTGCGGGACTCTGTTCGGGCCTATGCTTGCCTGCAGGAATCTCTGTTCCGCCCTACTCTGGCCTGCGGGACTCTGCGTTCCGGCCTATTCTGGCCTGCGGGACTCTTTTCGGGCCTATTCTTGCTCCGGGAATCTCTGTTCCGGCGTACCCTGGCTTGCGGGACTCTGTTCGGGCCTATGCTTGCCTGCAGGAATCTCTGTTCTGGCCTACTCTGGCCTGCGGGACTCTGCGTTCCGGCCTATTCTGGCCTGCGGGACTCTTTTCGGGCCTATTCTTGCTCCGGGAATCTCCGTTCGGGCGTACCCTGGCTTGCGGGACTCTGTTCGGGCCTATGCTTGCCTGCAGGAATCTCTGTTCTGGCCTATTCTGACCTGCAGGACTCTGTTTGGGCCTATGCTTGCCTGCGGGAATCTCCGTTCAGGCGTATGCTGGCCTGCGGGTCTCTCGGTTCGGGCCCATTCTTGCCTGCGGGACTCTCCGTTTGGGCGTATCCTTGCCCGCGGGATTCTGTTCGGGCCTCTTCTTGCCTGCACGGCTCCTCTACTCGGGCCTATTTTTGCCTGTGGGACTCTATTGGGGCCTATTCTTGCCTCCGACAATCTCCGTTCGGGCCCATTCTGGCCTGCGGGACTCTTCGTTCGGGCCTAGGCTTCCCTTTGGCAATCTCCGTTCAGGCGTATGCTGGCCTGCGGGACTCTGTTCCGGCCTTTGGTTGCTTTTGGAAATCCCCGTTCTGCCCTGCGGAATTCTGTTCGGGGCTATTCTTGCTCCGGGAATCTCTGTTCGGGACTATTCTGGCCTGTGGGACTCTGTTCGGGCCCATGCCTGCCTGCGGGGCTCTCTGTTCAGGCCTTTTTCGCCTACGGGACTCTCTGTTCGGGCCTATTCTCTGGAGCGGGGCTTTAGTCGGGCCTACTCTTGACTACGGGGCTCCTCAATTCTTGCCTCTGGGATTCTGTTCGGGCCTATTCTTGTCTGTGGGACTCTCCGTTTGAGCCTATTCTTGCCTGTGGGTTCTCCATTCAGGGCTACTCTTGCCAGCGGGACTCTGTTCGTGCCTCATCTTGCCTGCATGGCTGCTCTACTCGGGCCTATTCTTGCCTGCGGGACTCTGTTCGGGCCTATCCTTGCTCCGGGAATCTCCGTTCGGGCATACCCTGGCCTGCGGGACTCCGTTCGGGCCTATTCTGGCCTGCGGGACTCTGTTTGGGCCTATGCTTGCCTGCAGGAATCTCTGTTCCGGCCTATTGTGGCCTGCAGGACTCCCCGTTCGGGCCTGTTCTGGCCTGCGGGACTCTGTTTGGGCCTATGCTTGCCTACGGGAATCTCCGTTCAGGCGTATGCTGGCCTGCGGTATTCTCAATTTGGGCATATTCTCTCGCCTGCAGGACTTTCCTTTGGGCCTATTCTCGCCTGCGCAACTCTCCGTTCGGGCCTATTCTTGCCTGCGGGACTCTCCGTTCGGGACAATTCTGACCTGCAAAACTCTCCGTTCGGACCTAATCTAGCCTCTGGGAGTCTCCTTTGGGGTCTCCTGTTGCGTGCGGGGCTGCTCTATTCCAGCCTTTTGTGCTTACGGAGCTCCGATATTCGGTCCTGTTCTAGCATGCGGAGCTCCGCTACTCAGGCCTGATTGTGCGTGCGGGGCTCTGCTACTCGGGCCTGTTGGTGCATGCGGGGCTCCACTACTTGGGCCTGTTCGTGCATGCGGGGCTCCGCTACTCGGGTCTGTTCGTGCTTGCAGGGCTCTGCTACTCGGGCCTGTTCGTGCGTGCGGGGCTCCGCTATTCAGGCCTGATAGTGTGTGCGGGGCTCCTCTATTCAGGCCTGTCCTTCCCTGCGGGACTCTATTCGGGCCTATACTTCCCTGCGGGATTCTGTTCGGGCCTTTTCTGGCCTGCGAGACTCTCCGTTCGCTCCTATCGTGGTCTGCGGGACTCTCGTTCGGGCCCATTCTCGCCTTCGAGACCCTCTGTTCGGGCTTTTCTGGCCTGCGGGACTCTCCGTTCGGGCCTATTCTTGTGAGCGGGTCTCTATTCGGGCCTATTTTTGCCTAAGGGCTCCTCTATTCGGGCCTCTTCTGGCCTGCGGGACTCTCCGTTCGGGCCTATTCTCACCTGGGGAGCTCTCCGTTCGGGCCTTTCTGGCCTTCGGGACTCTGTTCTGGTCTCTTCTTGCCAGCGGGGCTCTTCGTTTGGGCCTATTCTTGCCTGCAGGACTCTGTTCGGGACTCTTCTTGCCTGCACAGCCCCTCTACTCGGGCCTCTTTTTGCCTGCGGGACTCTGTCCAGGCCTATTGTTGCCCCCGGAAAACTGCGTTCGGTCCTATTCTGGCTTGTGGGACTCTGTTCGGGCCTATGCTTGCCTGCGGGAATCTCCTTTCAGGGTTATGCTGACCTGTGGGATTCTCAGTTTGGGCGTATTGTCGCCTGCAGGACATCTCTTCGGGCCTATTCTCGCCCGCGGGACCCTCCGTTCGGTCGTTTCTGGCCTGAGGGACTCTCCGTTCGGGCCTAATCTTGGGAGCGGGACTTTACTCGGGCCTATTCTTGCCTCTGGGGCTCCTCCTTTCTTGCCTATTCTTGCCTCCGGGAATCTCCGTTCTGGCCTGTTCGGGCCTGCGGGACTCTGTTCGGGCCTATGCTTGCCTGCAGGAATCTCTATTCCGCCCTACTCTGGCCTGCGGGACTCTGCGTTCCGGCCTATTCTGGCCTGCGGGACTCTTTTCGGGCCTATTCTTGCTCCGGGAATCTCCGTTCGGGCGTACCCTGGCTTGCGGGACTCTGTTCGGGCCTATGCTTGCCTGCAGGAATCTCTGTTCTGGCCTATTCTGACCTGCAGGACTCTGTTTGGGCCTATGCTTGCCTGCGGGAATCTCCGTTCAGGCGTATGCTGGCCTGCGGGTCTCTCCGTTCGGGCCCATTCTTGCCTGCGGGACTCTCCGTTTGGGCGTATCCTTGCCCGCGGGACTCTGTTCGGGCCTCTTCTTGCCTGCACGGCTCCTCTACTCGGGCCTATTTTTGCCTGTGGGACTCTATTGGGGCCTATTCTTGCCTCCGACAATCTCCGTTCGGGCCCATTCTGGCCTGCGGGACTCTTCGTTCGGGCCTAGGCTTCCCTTCGGCAATCTCCGTTCAGGCGTATGCTGGCCTGCGGAATTCTGTTCGGGGCTATTCTTGCTCCGGGAATCTCTGTTCGGGACTATTCTGGCCTGTGGGACTCTGTTCGGGCCCATGCCTGCCTGCGGGGCTCTCTGTTCAGGCCTTTTTCGCCTACGGGACTCTCTGTTCGGGCCTATTCTCTGGAGCGGGGCTTTAGTCGGGCCTACTCTTGACTACGGGGCTCCTCAATTCTTGCCTCTGGGATTCTGTTCGGGCCTATTCTTGTCTGTGGGACTCTCCGTTTGAGCCTATTCTTGCCTGTGGGTTCTCCATTCAGGGCTACTCTTGCCAGCGGGACTCTGTTCGTGCCTCATCTTGCCTGCATGGCTGCTCTACTCGGGCCTATTCTTGCCTGCGGGACTCTGTTCGGGCCTATCCTTGCTCCGGGAATCTCCGTTCGGGCATACCCTGGCCTGCGGGACTCCGTTCGGGCCTATTCTGGCCTGCGGGACTCTGTTTGGGCCTATGCTTGCCTGCAGGAATCTCTGTTCCGGCCTATTGTGGCCTGCAGGACTCCCCGTTCGGGCCTGTTCTGGCCTGCGGGACTCTGTTTGGGCCTATGCTTGCCTACGGGAATCTCCGTTCAGGCGTATGCTGGCCTGCGGTATTCTCAATTTGGGCATATTCTCTCGCCTGCGGGACTTTCCTTTGGGCCTATTCTCGCCTGCGCAACTCTCCGTTCGGGCCTATTCTTGCCTGCGGGACTCTCCGTTCCGGCCTATTCTTGCCTGCGGGTCTCTCCGTTCGGGACAATTCTGACCTGCAAAACTCTCCGTTCGGACCTAATCTAGCCTCTGGGAGTCTCCTTTGGGGTCTCCTGTTGCGTGCGGGGCTGCTCTATTCCAGCCTTTTGTGCTTACGGAGCTCCGATATTCGGTCCTGTTCTAGCATGCGGAGCTCCGCTACTCAGGCCTGATTGTGCGTGCGGGGCTCTGCTACTCGGGCCTGTTGGTGCATGCGGGGCTCCACTACATGGGCCTGTTCGTGCATGCGGGGCTCCGCTATTCAGGCCTGATAGTGTGTGCGGGGCTCCTCTATTCAGGCCTGTCCTTCCCTGCGGGACTCTATTCGGGCCTATACTTCCCTGCGGGATTCTGTTCGGGCCTTTTCTGGCCTGCGAGACTCTCCGTTCTCTCCTATCGTGGTCTGCGGGACCCTCGTTCGGGCCCATTCTCGCCTTTGAGACCCTCTGTTCGGGCTTTTCTGGCCTGCGGGACTCTCCGTTCGGGCCTATTCTTGAGAGCGGGTCTCTATTCGGGCCTATTTTTGCCTAAGGGCTCCTCTATTCGGGCCTCTTCTGGCCTGCGGGACTCTCCGTTCGGGCCTATTCTCACCTGGGGAGCTCTCCATTCGGGCCTTTCTGGCCTTCGGGACTCTGTTCGGGTCTCTTCTTGCCAGCGGGGCTCTTCGTTTGGGCCCATTCTTGCCTGCAGGACTCTGTTCGGGACTCTTCTTGCCTGCACAGCCCCTCTACTCGGGCCTCTTTTTGCCTGCGGGACTCTGTCCAGGCCTATTGTTGCCCCCGGAAAACTCCGTTCGCTCCTATTCTGGCTTGTGGGACTCTGTTCGGGCCTATGCTTGCCTGCGGGAATCTCCTTTCAGGGTTATGCTGACCTGTGGGATTCTCAGTTTGGGCGTATTCTCGCCTGCAGGACATCTCTTCGGGCCTATTCTCGCCCGCGGGACCCTCCGTTCGGTCGTTTCTGGCCTGAGGGACTCTCCGTTCGGGCCTAATCTTGGGAGCGGGACTCTACTCGGGCCTATTCTTGCCTAGGGGCCTCTTCTATTCGTGCTTCTTCTTGCCAGTGGGACTCTGTTCAGGCCCGTTCTTGCCTGCAGGATTCTGCGTTCGGGCTTATTCTTGCTTGCCGGACAGTGTTCGGGCGTCTTCTTGCCTGCACAGCTCCACTACTCGGGCCTCATTTTGCCTTCGGGACACCGTTCAGGTCTATTCTTGGTCCGGGAATCTCCGTTCGGGCCTATGCTGGCCTGCTGGACTCTGTTCGGGCCTATGCTTGCCTGCGGGAATGACCGTTCGGGCCTGTGTTGGCCTGCAGGACTCTCCGTTCGGGCCGTTCTGGCCTGCGGTACTCTCCGTTCGGGCCTATTCTCTGGAGCGGGACTTTACTCGGGCCTATTCTTGCCTCTGGGGCTCCTCCTTTCTTGCCTATTCTTGCCTCCGGGAATCTCCGTTCTGGCCTGTTCGGGCCTGCGGGACTCTGTTCGGGCCTATGCTTGCCTGCAGGAATCTCTGTTCCGCCCTACTCTGGCCTGCGGGACTCTGCGTTCCGGCCTATTCTGGCCTGCGGGACTCTTTTCGGGCCTATTCTTGCTCCGGGAATCTCTGTTCCGGCGTACCCTGGCTTGCGGGACTCTGTTCGGGCCTATGCTTGCCTGCAGGAATCTCTGTTCTGGCCTATTCTGACCTGCAGGACTCTGTTTGGGCCTATGCTTGCCTGCGGGAATCTCCGTTCAGGCGTATGCTGGCCTGCGGGTCTCTCGGTTCGGGCCCATTCTTGCCTGCGGGACTCTCCGTTTGGGCGTATCCTTGCCCGCGGGACTCTGTTCGGGCCTCTTCTTGCCTGCACGGCTCCTCTACTCGGGCCTATTTTTGCCTGTGGGACTCTATTGGGGCCTATTCTTGCCTCGGACAATCTCCGTTCGGGCCCATTCTGGCCTGCGGGACTCTTCGTTCGGGCCTAGGCTTCCCTTTGGCAATCTCCGTTCAGGCGTATGCTGGCCTGCGGGACTCTGTTCCGGCCTTTGGTTGCTTTTGGAAATCCCCGTTCTGCCCTGCGGAATTCTGTTCGGGGCTATTCTTGCTCCGGGAATCTCTGTTCGGGACTATTCTGGCCTGTGGGACTCTGTTCGGGCCCATGCCTGCCTGCGGGGCTCTCTGTTCAGGCCTTTTTCGCCTACGGGACTCTCTGTTCGGGCCTATTCTCTGGAGCGGGGCTTTAGTCGGGCCTACTCTTGACTACGGGGCTCCTCAATTCTTGCCTCTGGGATTCTGTTCGGGCCTATTCTTGTCTGTGGGACTCTCCGTTTGAGCCTATTCTTGCCTGTGGGTTCTCCATTCAGGGCTACTCTTGCCAGCGGGACTCTGTTCGTGCCTCATCTTGCCTGCATGGCTGCTCTACTCGGGCCTATTCTTGCCTGCGGGACTCTGTTCGGGCCTATCCTTGCTCCGGGAATCTCCATTCGGGCATACCCTGGCCTGCGAGACTCCGTTCGGGCCTATTCTGGCCTGCGGGACTCTGTTTGGGCCTATGCTTGCCTGTAGGAATCTCTGTTCCGGCCTATTGTGGCCTGCAGGACTCCCCGTTCGGGCCTGTTCTGGCCTGCGGGACTCTGTTTGGGCCTATGCTTGCCTACGGGAATCTCCGTTCAGGCGTATGCTGGCCTGCGGTATTCTCAATTTGGGCATATTCTCTCGCCTGCAGGACTTTCCTTTGGGCCTATTCTCGCCTGCGCAACTCTCCGTTCGGGCCTATTCTTGCCTGCGGGACTCTCCGTTCCGGCCTATTCTTGCCTGCGGGTCTCTCCGTTCGGGACAATTCTGACCTGCAAAACTCTCCGTTCGGACCTAATCTAGCCTCTGGGAGTCTCCTTTGGGGTCTCCTGTTGCGTGCGGGGCTGCTCTATTCCAGCCTTTTGTGCTTACGGAGCTCCGATATTCGGTCCTGTTCTAGCATGCGGAGCTCCGCTACTCAGGCCTGATTGTGCGTGCGGGGCTCTGCTACTCGGGCCTGTTGGTGCATGCGGGGCTCCACTACTTGGGCCTGTTCGTGCATGCGGGGCTCCGCTACTCGGGTCTGTTCGTGCTTGCAGGGCTCTGCTACTCGGGCCTGTTCGTGCGTGCGGGGCTCCGCTATTCAGGCCTGATAGTGTGTGCGGGGCTCCTCTATTCAGGCCTGTCCTTCCCTGCGGGACTCTATTCGGGCCTATACTTCCCTGCGGGATTCTGTTCGGGCCTTTTCTGGCCTGCGAGACTCTCCGTTCGCTCCTATCGTGGTCTGCGGGACTCTCGTTCGGGCCCATTCTCGCCTTCGAGACCCTCTGTTCGGGCTTTTCTGGCCTGCGGGACTCTCCGTTCGGGCCTATTCTTGTGAGCGGGTCTCTATTCGGGCCTATTTTTGCCTAAGGGCTCCTCTATTCGGGCCTCTTCTGGCCTGCGGGACTCTCCGTTCGGGCCTATTCTCACCTGGGGAGCTCTCCGTTCGGGCCTTTCTGGCCTTCGGGACTCTGTTCTGGTCTCTTCTTGCCAGCGGGGCTCTTCGTTTGGGCCTCTTCTTGCCTGCAGGACTCTGTTCGGGACTCTTCTTGCCTGCACAGCCCCTCTACTCGGGCCTCTTTTTGCCTGCGGGACTCTGTCCAGGCCTATTGTTGCCCCCGGAAAACTGCGTTCGGTCCTATTCTGGCTTGTGGGACTCTGTTCGGGCCTATGCTTGCCTGCGGGAATCTCCTTTCAGGGTTATGCTGACCTGTGGGATTCTCAGTTTGGGCGTATTGTCGCCTGCAGGACATCTCTTCGGGCCTATTCTCGCCCGCGGGACCCTCCGTTCGGTCGTTTCTGGCCTGAGGGACTCTCCGTTCGGGCCTAATCTTGGGAGCGGGACTTTACTCGGGCCTATTCTTGCCTCTGGGGCTCCTCCTTTCTTGCCTATTCTTGCCTCCGGGAATCTCCGTTCTGGCCTGTTCGGGCCTGCGGGACTCTGTTCGGGCCTATGCTTGCCTGCAGGAATCTCTATTCCGCCCTACTCTGGCCTGCGGGACTCTGCGTTCCGGCCTATTCTGGCCTGCGGGACTCTTTTCGGGCCTATTCTTGCTCCGGGAATCTCCGTTCGGGCGTACCCTGGCTTGCGGGACTCTGTTCGGGCCTATGCTTGCCTGCAGGAATCTCTGTTCTGGCCTATTCTGACCTGCAGGACTCTGTTTGGGCCTATGCTTGCCTGCGGGAATCTCCGTTCAGGCGTATGCTGGCCTGCGGGTCTCTCCGTTCGGGCCCATTCTTGCCTGCGGGACTCTCCGTTTGGGCGTATCCTTGCCCGCGGGACTCTGTTCGGGCCTCTTCTTGCCTGCACGGCTCCTCTACTCGGGCCTATTTTTGCCTGTGGGACTCTATTGGGGCCTATTCTTGCCTCCGACAATCTCCGTTCGGGCCCATTCTGGCCTGCGGGACTCTTCGTTCGGGCCTAGGCTTCCCTTCGGCAATCTCCGTTCAGGGGCATGCTGGCCTGCGGAATTCTGTTCGGGGCTATTCTTGCTCCGGGAATCTCTGTTCGGGACTATTCTGGCCTGTGGGACTCTGTTCGGGCCCATGCCTGCCTGCGGGGCTCTCTGTTCAGGCCTTTTTCGCCTACGGGACTCTCTGTTCGGGCCTATTCTCTGGAGCGGGGCTTTAGTCGGGCCTACTCTTGACTACGGGGCTCCTCAATTCTTGCCTCTGGGATTCTGTTCGGGCCTATTCTTGTCTGTGGGACTCTCCGTTTGAGCCTATTCTTGCCTGTGGGTTCTCCATTCAGGGCTACTCTTGCCAGCGGGACTCTGTTCGTGCCTCATCTTGCCTGCATGGCTGCTCTACTCGGGCCTATTCTTGCCTGCGGGACTCTGTTCGGGCCTATCCTTGCTCCGGGAATCTCCGTTCGGGCATACCCTGGCCTGCGGGACTCCGTTCGGGCCTATTCTGGCCTGCGGGACTCTGTTTGGGCCTATGCTTGCCTGCAGGAATCTCTGTTCCGGCCTATTGTGGCCTGCAGGACTCCCCGTTCGGGCCTGTTCTGGCCTGCGGGACTCTGTTTGGGCCTATGCTTGCCTACGGGAATCTCCGTTCAGGCGTATGCTGGCCTGCGGTATTCTCAATTTGGGCATATTCTCTCGCCTGCGGGACTTTCCTTTGGGCCTATTCTCGCCTGCGCAACTCTCCGTTCGGGCCTATTCTTGCCTGCGGGACTCTCCGTTCCGGCCTATTCTTGCCTGCGGGTCTCTCCGTTCGGGACAATTCTGACCTGCAAAACTCTCCGTTCGGACCTAATCTAGCCTCTGGGAGTCTCCTTTGGGGTCTCCTGTTGCGTGCGGGGCTGCTCTATTCCAGCCTTTTGTGCTTACGGAGCTCCGATATTCGGTCCTGTTCTAGCATGCGGAGCTCCGCTACTCAGGCCTGATTGTGCGTGCGGGGCTCTGCTACTCGGGCCTGTTGGTGCATGCGGGGCTCCACTACATGGGCCTGTTCGTGCATGCGGGGCTCCGCTATTCAGGCCTGATAGTGTGTGCGGGGCTCCTCTATTCAGGCCTGTCCTTCCCTGCGGGACTCTATTCGGGCCTATACTTCCCTGCGGGATTCTGTTCGGGCCTTTTCTGGCCTGCGAGACTCTCCGTTCTCTCCTATCGTGGTCTGCGGGACCCTCGTTCGGGCCCATTCTCGCCTTTGAGACCCTCTGTTCGGGCTTTTCTGGCCTGCGGGACTCTCCGTTCGGGCCTATTCTTGAGAGCGGGTCTCTATTCGGGCCTATTTTTGCCTAAGGGCTCCTCTATTCGGGCCTCTTCTGGCCTGCGGGACTCTCCGTTCGGGCCTATTCTCACCTGGGGAGCTCTCCATTCGGGCCTTTCTGGCCTTCGGGACTCTGTTCGGGTCTCTTCTTGCCAGCGGGGCTCTTCGTTTGGGCCCATTCTTGCCTGCAGGACTCTGTTCGGGACTCTTCTTGCCTGCACAGCCCCTCTACTCGGGCCTCTTTTTGCCTGCGGGACTCTGTCCAGGCCTATTGTTGCCCCCGGAAAACTCCGTTCGGTCCTATTCTGGCTTGTGGGACTCTGTTCGGGCCTATGCTTGCCTGCGGGAATCTCCTTTCAGGGTTATGCTGACCTGTGGGATTCTCAGTTTGGGCGTATTGTCGCCTGCAGGACATCTCTTCGGGCCTATTCTCGCCCGCGGGACCCTCCGTTCGGTCGTTTCTGGCCTGAGGGACTCTCCGTTCGGGCCTAATCTTGGGAGCGGGACTCTACTCGGGCCTATTCTTGCCTAGGGGCCTCTTCTATTCGTGCTTCTTCTTGCCAGTGGGACTCTGTTCAGGCCCGTTCTTGCCTGCAGGATTCTGCGTTCGGGCTTATTCTTGCTTGCCGGACAGTGTTCGGGCGTCTTCTTGCCTGCACAGCTCCACTACTCGGGCCTCATTTTGCCTTCGGGACACCGTTCAGGTCTATTCTTGGTCCGGGAATCTCCGTTCGGGCCTATGCTGGCCTGCTGGACTCTGTTCGGGCCTATGCTTGCCTGCGGGAATGACCGTTCGGGCCTGTGTTGGCCTGCAGGACTCTCCGTTCGGGCCGTTCTGGCCTGCGGTACTCTCCGTTCGGGCCTATTCTCTGGAGCGGGACTTTACTCGGGCCTATTCTTGCCTCTGGGGCTCCTCCTTTCTTGCCTATTCTTGCCTCCGGGAATCTCCGTTCTGGCCTGTTCGGGCCTGCGGGACTCTGTTCGGGCCTATGCTTGCCAGCAGGAATCTCTGTTCCGCCCTACTCTGGCCTGCGGGACTCTGCGTTCCGGCCTATTCTGGCCTGCGGGACTCTTTTCGGGCCTATTCTTGTGAGCGGGTCTCTATTCGGGCCTATTTTTGCCTAAGGGCTCCTCTATTCGGGCCTCTTCTGGCCTGCGGGACTCTCCGTTCGGGCCTATTCTCACCTGGGGAGCTCTCCGTTCGGGCCTTTCTGGCCTTCGGGACTCTGTTCTGGTCTCTTCTTGCCAGCGGGGCTCTTCGTTTGGGCCTCTTCTTGCCTGCAGGACTCTGTTCGGGACTCTTCTTGCCTGCACAGCCCCTCTACTCGGGCCTCTTTTTGCCTGCGGGACTCTGTCCAGGCCTATTGTTGCCCCCGGAAAACTCCGTTCGCTCCTATTCTGGCTTGTGGGACTCTGTTCGGGCCTATGCTTGCCTGCGGGAATCTCCTTTCAGGGTTATGCTGACCTGTGGGATTCTCAGTTTGGGCGTATTGTCGCCTGCAGGACATCTCTTCGGGCCTATTCTCGCCCGCGGGACCCTCCGTTCGGTCGTTTCTGGCCTGAGGGACTCTCCGTTCGGGCCTAATCTTGGGAGCGGGACTTTACTCGGGCCTATTCTTGCCTCTGGGGCTCCTCCTTTCTTGCCTATTCTTGCCTCCGGGAATCTCCGTTCTGGCCTGTTCGGGCCTGCGGGACTCTGTTCGGGCCTATGCTTGCCTGCAGGAATCTCTATTCCGCCCTACTCTGGCCTGCGGGACTCTGCGTTCCGGCCTATTCTGGCCTGCGGGACTCTTTTCGGGCCTATTCTTGCTCCGGGAATCTCCGTTCGGGCGTACCCTGGCTTGCGGGACTCTGTTCGGGCCTATGCTTGCCTGCAGGAATCTCTGTTCTGGCCTATTCTGACCTGCAGGACTCTGTTTGGGCCTATGCTTGCCTGCGGGAATCTCCGTTCAGGCGTATGCTGGCCTGCGGGTCTCTCCGTTCGGGCCCATTCTTGCCTGCGGGACTCTCCGTTTGGGCGTATCCTTGCCCGCGGGACTCTGTTCGGGCCTCTTCTTGCCTGCACGGCTCCTCTACTCGGGCCTATTTTTGCCTGTGGGACTCTATTGGGGCCTATTCTTGCCTCCGACAATCTCCGTTCGGGCCCATTCTGGCCTGCGGGACTCTTCGTTCGGGCCTAGGCTTCCCTTCGGCAATCTCCGTTCAGGCGTATGCTGGCCTGCGGAATTCTGTTCGGGGCTATTCTTGCTCCGGGAATCTCTGTTCGGGACTATTCTGGCCTGTGGGACTCTGTTCGGGCCCATGCCTGCCTGCGGGGCTCTCTGTTCAGGCCTTTTTCGCCTACGGGACTCTCTGTTCGGGCCTATTCTCTGGAGCGGGGCTTTAGTCGGGCCTACTCTTGACTACGGGGCTCCTCAATTCTTGCCTCTGGGATTCTGTTCGGGCCTATTCTTGTCTGTGGGACTCTCCGTTTGAGCCTATTCTTGCCTGTGGGTTCTCCATTCAGGGCTACTCTTGCCAGCGGGACTCTGTTCGTGCCTCATCTTGCCTGCATGGCTGCTCTACTCGGGCCTATTCTTGCCTGCGGGACTCTGTTCGGGCCTATCCTTGCTCCGGGAATCTCCGTTCGGGCATACCCTGGCCTGCGGGACTCCGTTCGGGCCTATTCTGGCCTGCGGGACTCTGTTTGGGCCTATGCTTGCCTGCAGGAATCTCTGTTCCGGCCTATTGTGGCCTGCAGGACTCCCCGTTCGGGCCTGTTCTGGCCTGCGGGACTCTGTTTGGGCCTATGCTTGCCTACGGGAATCTCCGTTCAGGCGTATGCTGGCCTGCGGTATTCTCAATTTGGGCATATTCTCTCGCCTGCGGGACTTTCCTTTGGGCCTATTCTCGCCTGCGCAACTCTCCGTTCGGGCCTATTCTTGCCTGCGGGACTCTCCGTTCCGGCCTATTCTTGCCTGCGGGTCTCTCCGTTCGGGACAATTCTGACCTGCAAAACTCTCCGTTCGGACCTAATCTAGCCTCTGGGAGTCTCCTTTGGGGTCTCCTGTTGCGTGCGGGGCTGCTCTATTCCAGCCTTTTGTGCTTACGGAGCTCCGATATTCGGTCCTGTTCTAGCATGCGGAGCTCCGCTACTCAGGCCTGATTGTGCGTGCGGGGCTCTGCTACTCGGGCCTGTTGGTGCATGCGGGGCTCCACTACTTGGGCCTGTTCGTGCATGCGGGGCTCCGCTACTCGGGTCTGTTCGTGCTTGCAGGGCTCTGCTACTCGGGCCTGTTCGTGCGTGCGGGGCTCCGCTATTCAGGCCTGATAGTGTGTGCGGGGCTCCTCTATTCAGGCCTGTCCTTCCCTGCGGGACTCTATTCGGGCCTATACTTCCCTGCGGGATTCTGTTCGGGCCTTTTCTGGCCTGCGAGACTCTCCGTTCGCTCCTATCGTGGTCTGCGGGACTCTCGTTCGGGCCCATTCTCGCCTTCGAGACCCTCTGTTCGGGCTTTTCTGGCCTGCGGGACTCTCCGTTCGGGCCTATTCTTGTGAGCGGGTCTCTATTCGGGCCTATTTTTGCCTAAGGGCTCCTCTATTCGGGCCTCTTCTGGCCTGCGGGACTCTCCGTTCGGGCCTATTCTCACCTGGGGAGCTCTCCGTTCGGGCCTTTCTGGCCTTCGGGACTCTGTTCTGGTCTCTTCTTGCCAGCGGGGCTCTTCGTTTGGGCCTCTTCTTGCCTGCAGGACTCTGTTCGGGACTCTTCTTGCCTGCACAGCCCCTCTACTCGGGCCTCTTTTTGCCTGCGGGACTCTGTCCAGGCCTATTGTTGCCCCCGGAAAACTCCGTTCGCTCCTATTCTGGCTTGTGGGACTCTGTTCGGGCCTATGCTTGCCTGCGGGAATCTCCTTTCAGGGTTATGCTGACCTGTGGGATTCTCAGTTTGGGCGTATTCTCGCCTGCAGGACATCTCTTCGGGCCTATTCTCGCCCGCGGGACCCTCCGTTCGGTCGTTTCTGGCCTGAGGGACTCTCCGTTCGGGCCTAATCTTGGGAGCGGGACTTTACTCGGGCCTATTCTTGCCTCTGGGGCTCCTCCTTTCTTGCCTATTCTTGCCTCCGGGAATCTCCGTTCTGGCCTGTTCGGGCCTGCGGGACTCTGTTCGGGCCTATGCTTGCCTGCAGGAATCTCTATTCCGCCCTACTCTGGCCTGCGGGACTCTGCGTTCCGGCCTATTCTGGCCTGCGGGACTCTTTTCGGGCCTATTCTTGCTCCGGGAATCTCCGTTCGGGCGTACCCTGGCTTGCGGGACTCTGTTCGGGCCTATGCTTGCCTGCAGGAATCTCTGTTCTGGCCTATTCTGACCTGCAGGACTCTGTTTGGGCCTATGCTTGCCTGCGGGAATCTCCGTTCAGGCGTATGCTGGCCTGCGGGTCTCTCCGTTCGGGCCCCTTCTTGCCTGCGGGACTCTCCGTTTGGGCGTATCCTTGCCCGCGGGACTCTGTTCGGGCCTCTTCTTGCCTGCACGGCTCCTCTACTCGGGCCTATTTTTGCCTGTGGGACTCTATTGGGGCCTATTCTTGCCTCCGACAATCTCCGTTCGGGCCCATTCTGGCCTGCGGGACTCTTCGTTCGGGCCTAGGCTTCCCTTCGGCAATCTCCGTTCAGGCGTATGCTGGCCTGCGGAATTCTGTTCGGGGCTATTCTTGCTCCGGGAATCTCTGTTCGGGACTATTCTGGCCTGTGGGACTCTGTTCGGGCCCATGCCTGCCTGCGGGGCTCTCTGTTCAGGCCTTTTTCGCCTACGGGACTCTCTGTTCGGGCCTATTCTCTGGAGCGGGGCTTTAGTCGGGCCTACTCTTGCCTACGGGGCTCCTCAATTCTTGCCTCTGGGATTCTGTTCGGGCCTATTCTTGTCTGTGGGACTCTCCGTTTGAGCCTATTCTTGCCTGTGGGTTCTCCATTCAGGGCTACTCTTGCCAGCGGGACTCTGTTCGTGCCTCATCTTGCCTGCATGGCTGCTCTACTCGGGCCTATTCTTGCCTGCGGGACTCTGTTCGGGCCTATCCTTGCTCCGGGAATCTCCGTTCGGGCATACCCTGGCCTGCGGGACTCCGTTCGGGCCTATTCTGGCCTGCGGGACTCTGTTTGGGCCTATGCTTGCCTGCAGGAATCTCTGTTCCGGCCTATTGTGGCCTGCAGGACTCCCCGTTCGGGCCTGTTCTGGCCTGCGGGACTCTGTTTGGGCCTATGCTTGCCTACGGGAATCTCCGTTCAGGCGTATGCTGGCCTGCGGTATTCTCAATTTGGGCATATTCTCTCGCCTGCGGGACTTTCCTTTGGGCCTATTCTCGCCTGCGCAACTCTCCGTTCGGGCCTATTCTTGCCTGCGGGACTCTCCGTTCCGGCCTATTCTTGCCTGCGGGTCTCTCCGTTCGGGACAATTCTGACCTGCAAAACTCTCCGTTCGGACCTAATCTAGCCTCTGGGAGTCTCCTTTGGGGTCTCCTGTTGCGTGCGGGGCTGCTCTATTCCAGCCTTTTGTGCTTACGGAGCTCCGATATTCGGTCCTGTTCTAGCATGCGGAGCTCCGCTACTCAGGCCTGATTGTGCGTGCGGGGCTCTGCTACTCGGGCCTGTTGGTGCATGCGGGGCTCCACTACTTGGGCCTGTTCGTGCATGCGGGGCTCCGCTATTCAGGCCTGATAGTGTGTGCGGGGCTCCTCTATTCAGGCTTGTCCTTCCCTGCGGGACTCTATTCGGGCCTATACTTCCCTGCGGGATTCTGTTCGGGCCTTTTCTGGCCTGCGAGACTCTCCGTTCGCTCCTATCGTGGTCTGCGGGACCCTCGTTCGGGCCCATTCTCGCCTTCGAGACCCTCTGTTCGGGCTTTTCTGGCCTGCGGGACTCTCCGTTCGGGCCTATTCTTGAGAGCGGGTCTCTATTCGGGCCTATTTTTGCCTAAGGGCTCCTCTATTCGGGCCTCTTCTGGCCTGCGGGACTCTCCGTTCGGGCCTATTCTCACCTGGGGAGCTCTCCGTTCGGGCCTTTCTGGCCTTCGGGACTCTGTTCGGGTCTCTTCTTGCCAGCGGGGCTCTTCGTTTGGGCCCATTCTTGCCTGCAGGACTCTGTTCGGGACTCTTCTTGCCTGCACAGCCCCTCTACTCGGGCCTCTTTTTGCCTGCGGGACTCTGTCCAGGCCTATTGTTGCCCCCGGAAAACTCCGTTCGGTCCTATTCTGGCTTGTGGGACTCTGTTCGGGCCTATGCTTGCCTGCGGGAATCTCCTTTCAGGGTTATGCTGACCTGTGGGATTCTCAGTTTGGGCGTATTCTCGCCTGCAGGACATCTCTTCGGGCCTATTCTCGCCCGCGGGACCCTCCGTTCGGTCGTTTCTGGCCTGAGGGACTCTCCGTTCGGGCCTAATCTTGGGAGCGGGACTCTACTCGGGCCTATTCTTGCCTAGGGGCCTCTTCTATTCGTGCTTCTTCTTGCCAGTGGGACTCTGTTCAGGCCCGTTCTTGCCTGCAGGATTCTGCGTTCGGGCTTATTCTTGCTTGCCGGACAGTGTTCGGGCGTCTTCTTGCCTGCACAGCTCCACTACTCGGGCCTCATTTTGCCTTCGGGACACCGTTCAGGTCTATTCTTGGTCCGGGAATCTCCGTTCGGGCCTATGCTGGCCTGCTGGACTCTGTTTGGGCCTATGCTTGCCTGCGGGAATGACCGTTCGGGCCTGTGTTGGCCTGCAGGACTCTCCGTTCGGGCCGTTCTGGCCTGCGGTACTCTCCGTTCGGGCCTATTCTCTGGAGCGGGACTTTACTCGGGCCTATTCTTGCCTCTGGGGCTCCTCCTTTCTTGCCTATTCTTGCCTCCGGGAATCTCCGTTCTGGCCTGTTCGGGCCTGCGGGACTCTGTTCGGGCCTATGCTTGCCTGCAGGAATCTCTGTTCCGCCCTACTCTGGCCTGCGGGACTCTGCGTTCCGGCCTATTCTGGCCTGCGGGACTCTTTTCGGGCCTATTCTTGCTCCGGGAATCTCTGTTCCGGCGTACCCTGGCTTGCGGGACTCTGTTCGGGCCTATGCTTGCCTGCAGGAATCTCTGTTCTGGCCTATTCTGACCTGCAGGACTCTGTTTGGGCCTATGCTTGCCTGCGGGAATCTCCGTTCAGGCGTATGCTGGCCTGCGGGTCTCTCGGTTCGGGCCCATTCTTGCCTGCGGGAATCTCCGTTTGGGCGTATCCTTGCCCGCGGGACTCTGTTCGGGCCTCTTCTTGCCTGCACGGCTCCTCTACTCGGGCCTATTTTTGCCTGTGGGACTCTATTGGGGCCTATTCTTGCCTCCGACAATCTCCGTTCGGGCCCATTCTGGCCTGCGGGACTCTTCGTTCGGGCCTAGGCTTCCCTTCGGCAATCTCCGTTCAGGGGCATGCTGCCCTGCGGAATTCTGTTCGGGGCTATTCTTGCTCCGGGAATCTCTGTTCGGGACTATTCTGGCCTGTGGGACTCTGTTCGGGCCCATGCCTGCCTGCGGGGCTCTCTGTTCAGGCCTTTTTCGCCTACGGGACTCTCTGTTCGGGCCTATTCTCTGGAGCGGGGCTTTAGTCGGGCCTACTCTTGACTACGGGGCTCCTCAATTCTTGCCTCTGGGATTCTGTTCGGGCCTATTCTTGTCTGTGGGACTCTCCGTTTGAGCCTATTCTTGCCTGTGGGTTCTCCATTCAGGGCCACTCTTGCCAGCGGGACTCTGTTCGTGCCTCATCTTGCCTGCATGGCTGCTCTACTCGGGCCTATTCTTGCCTGTGGGACTCTGTTCGGGCCTATCCTTGCTCCGGGAATCTCCGTTCGGGCATACCCTGGCCTGCGGGACTCCGTTCGGGCCTATTCTGGCCTGCGGGACTCTGTTTGGGCCTATGCTTGCCTGCAGGAATCTCTGTTCCGGCCTATTGTGGCCTGCAGGACTCCCCGTTCGGGCCTGTTCTGGCCTGCGGGACTCTGTTTGGGCCTATGCTTGCCTAGGGGAATCTCCGTTCAGGCGTATGCTGGCCTGCGGTATTCTCAATTTGGGCATATTCTCTCGCCTGCGGGACTTTCCTTTGGGCCTATTCTCGCCTGCGCAACTCTCCGTTCGGGCCTATTCTTGCCTGCGGGACTCTCCGTTCCGGCCTATTCTTGCCTGCGGGTCTCTCCGTTCGGGACAATTCTGACCTGCAAAACTCTCCGTTCGGACCTAATCTAGCCTCTGGGAGTCTCCTTTGGGGTCTCCTGTTGCGTGCGGGGCTGCTCTATTCCAGCCTTTTGTGCTTACGGAGCTCCGATATTCGGTCCTGTTCTAGCATGCGGAGCTCCGCTACTCAGGCCTGATTGTGCGTGCGGGGCTCTGCTACTCGGGCCTGTTGGTGCATGCGGGGCTCCACTACTTGGGCCTGTTCGTGCATGCGGGGCTCCGCTACTCGGGTCTGTTCGTGCTTGCAGGGCTCTGCTACTCGGGCCTGTTCGTGCGTGCGGGGCTCCGCTATTCAGGCCTGATAGTGTGTGCGGGGCTCCTCTATTCAGGCCTGTCCTTCCCTGCGGGACTCTATTCGGGCCTATACTTCCCTGCGGGATTCTGTTCGGGCCTTTTCTGGCCTGCGAGACTCTCCGTTCGCTCCTATCGTGGTCTGCGGGACCCTCGTTCGGGCCCATTCTCGCCTTCGAGACCCTCTGTTCGGGCTTTTCTGGCCTGCGGGACTCTCCGTTCGGGCCTATTCTTGTGAGCGGGTCTCTATTCGGGCCTATTTTTGCCTAAGGGCTCCTCTATTCGGGCCTCTTCTGGCCTGCGGGACTCTCCGTTCGGGCCTATTCTCACCTGGGGAGCTCTCCGTTCGGGCCTTTCTGGCCTTCGGGACTCTGTTCTGGTCTCTTCTTGCCAGCGGGGCTCTTCGTTTGGGCCTATTCTTGCCTGCAGGACTCTGTTCGGGACTCTTCTTGCCTGCACAGCCCCTCTACTCGGGCCTCTTTTTGCCTGCGGGACTCTGTCCAGGCCTATTGTTGCCCCCGGAAAACTCCGTTCGCTCCTATTCTGGCTTGTGGGACTCTGTTCGGGCCTATGCTTGCCTGCGGGAATCTCCTTTCAGGGTTATGCTGACCTGTGGGATTCTCAGTTTGGGCGTATTGTCGCCTGCAGGACATCTCTTCGGGCCTATTCTCGCCCGCGGGACCCTCCGTTCGGTCGTTTCTGGCCTGAGGGACTCTCCGTTCGGGCCTAATCTTGGGAGCGGGACTTTACTCGGGCCTATTCTTGCCTCTGGGGCTCCTCCTTTCTTGCCTATTCTTGCCTCCGGGAATCTCCGTTCTGGCCTGTTCGGGCCTGCGGGACTCTGTTCGGGCCTATGCTTGCCTGCAGGAATCTCTATTCCGCCCTACTCTGGCCTGCGGGACTCTGCGTTCCGGCCTATTCTGGCCTGCGGGACTCTTTTCGGGCCTATTCTTGCTCCGGGAATCTCCGTTCGGGCGTACCCTGGCTTGCGGGACTCTGTTCGGGCCTATGCTTGCCTGCAGGAATCTCTGTTCTGGCCTATTCTGACCTGCAGGACTCTGTTTGGGCCTATGCTTGCCTGCGGGAATCTCCGTTCAGGCGTATGCTGGCCTGCGGGTCTCTCCGTTCGGGCCCATTCTTGCCTGCGGGACTCTCCGTTTGGGCGTATCCTTGCCCGCGGGACTCTGTTCGGGCCTCTTCTTGCCTGCACGGCTCCTCTACTCGGGCCTATTTTTGCCTGTGGGACTCTATTGGGGCCTATTCTTGCCTCCGACAATCTCCGTTCGGGCCCATTCTGGCCTGCGGGACTCTTCGTTCGGGCCTAGGCTTCCCTTCGGCAATCTCCGTTCAGGCGTATGCTGGCCTGCGGAATTCTGTTCGGGGCTATTCTTGCTCCGGGAATCTCTGTTCGGGACTATTCTGGCCTGTGGGACTCTGTTCGGGCCCATGCCTGCCTGCGGGGCTCTCTGTTCAGGCCTTTTTCGCCTACGGGACTCTCTGTTCGGGCCTATTCTCTGGAGCGGGGCTTTAGTCGGGCCTACTCTTGACTACGGGGCTCCTCAATTCTTGCCTCTGGGATTCTGTTCGGGCCTATTCTTGTCTGTGGGACTCTCCGTTTGAGCCTATTCTTGCCTGTGGGTTCTCCATTCAGGGCTACTCTTGCCAGCGGGACTCTGTTCGTGCCTCATCTTGCCTGCATGGCTGCTCTACTCGGGCCTATTCTTGCCTGCGGGACTCTGTTCGGGCCTATCCTTGCTCCGGGAATCTCCGTTCGGGCATACCCTGGCCTGCGGGACTCCGTTCGGGCCTATTCTGGCCTGCGGGACTCTGTTTGGGCCTATGCTTGCCTGCAGGAATCTCTGTTCCGGCCTATTGTGGCCTGCAGGACTCCCCGTTCGGGCCTGTTCTGGCCTGCGGGACTCTGTTTGGGCCTATGCTTGCCTACGGGAATCTCCGTTCAGGCGTATGCTGGCCTGCGGTATTCTCAATTTGGGCATATTCTCTCGCCTGCGGGACTTTCCTTTGGGCCTATTCTCGCCTGCGCAACTCTCCGTTCGGGCCTATTCTTGCCTGCGGGACTCTCCGTTCCGGCCTATTCTTGCCTGCGGGTCTCTCCGTTCGGGACAATTCTGACCTGCAAAACTCTCCGTTCGGACCTAATCTAGCCTCTGGGAGTCTCCTTTGGGGTCTCCTGTTGCGTGCGGGGCTGCTCTATTCCAGCCTTTTGTGCTTACGGAGCTCCGATATTCGGTCCTGTTCTAGCATGCGGAGCTCCGCTACTCAGGCCTGATTGTGCGTGCGGGGCTCTGCTACTCGGGCCTGTTGGTGCATGCGGGGCTCCACTACTTGGGCCTGTTCGTGCATGCGGGGCTCCGCTACTCGGGTCTGTTCGTGCTTGCAGGGCTCTGCTACTCGGGCCTGTTCGTGCGTGCGGGGCTCCGCTATTCAGGCCTGATAGTGTGTGCGGGGCTCCTCTATTCAGGCCTGTCCTTCCCTGCGGGACTCTATTCGGGCCTATACTTCCCTGCGGGATTCTGTTCGGGCCTTTTCTGGCCTGCGAGACTCTCCGTTCGCTCCTATCGTGGTCTGCGGGACCCTCGTTCGGGCCCATTCTCGCCTTCGAGACCCTCTGTTCGGGCTTTTCTGGCCTGCGGGACTCTCCGTTCGGGCCTATTCTTGTGAGCGGGTCTCTATTCGGGCCTATTTTTGCCTAAGGGCTCCTCTATTCGGGCCTCTTCTGGCCTGCGGGACTCTCCGTTCGGGCCTATTCTCACCTGGGGAGCTCTCCGTTCGGGCCTTTCTGGCCTTCGGGACTCTGTTCTGGTCTCTTCTTGCCAGCGGGGCTCTTCGTTTGGGCCTCTTCTTGCCTGCAGGACTCTGTTCGGGACTCTTCTTGCCTGCACAGCCCCTCTACTCGGGCCTCTTTTTGCCTGCGGGACTCTGTCCAGGCCTATTGTTGCCCCCGGAAAACTCCGTTCGCTCCTATTCTGGCTTGTGGGACTCTGTTCGGGCCTATGCTTGCCTGCGGGAATCTCCTTTCAGGGTTATGCTGACCTGTGGGATTCTCAGTTTGGGCGTATTCTCGCCTGCAGGACATCTCTTCGGGCCTATTCTCGCCCGCGGGACCCTCCGTTCGGTCGTTTCTGGCCTGAGGGACTCTCCGTTCGGGCCTAATCTTGGGAGCGGGACTTTACTCGGGCCTATTCTTGCCTCTGGGGCTCCTCCTTTCTTGCCTATTCTTGCCTCCGGGAATCTCCGTTCTGGCCTGTTCGGGCCTGCGGGACTCTGTTCGGGCCTATGCTTGCCTGCAGGAATCTCTATTCCGCCCTACTCTGGCCTGCGGGACTCTGCGTTCCGGCCTATTCTGGCCTGCGGGACTCTTTTCGGGCCTATTCTTGCTCCGGGAATCTCCGTTCGGGCGTACCCTGGCTTGCGGGACTCTGTTCGGGCCTATGCTTGCCTGCAGGAATCTCTGTTCTGGCCTATTCTGACCTGCAGGACTCTGTTTGGGCCTATGCTTGCCTGCGGGAATCTCCGTTCAGGCGTATGCTGGCCTGCGGGTCTCTCCGTTCGGGCCCATTCTTGCCTGCGGGACTCTCCGTTTGGGCGTATCCTTGCCCGCGGGACTCTGTTCGGGCCTCTTCTTGCCTGCACGGCTCCTCTACTCGGGCCTATTTTTGCCTGTGGGACTCTATTGGGGCCTATTCTTGCCTCCGACAATCTCCGTTCGGGCCCATTCTGGCCTGCGGGACTCTTCGTTCGGGCCTAGGCTTCCCTTCGGCAATCTCCGTTCAGGCGTATGCTGGCCTGCGGAATTCTGTTCGGGGCTATTCTTGCTCCGGGAATCTCTGTTCGGGACTATTCTGGCCTGTGGGACTCTGTTCGGGCCCATGCCTGCCTGCGGGGCTCTCTGTTCAGGCCTTTTTCGCCTACGGGACTCTCTGTTCGGGCCTATTCTCTGGAGCGGGGCTTTAGTCGGGCCTACTCTTGACTACGGGGCTCCTCAATTCTTGCCTCTGGGATTCTGTTCGGGCCTATTCTTGTCTGTGGGACTCTGCGTTTGAGCCTATTCTTGCCTGTGGGTTCTCCATTCAGGGCTACTCTTGCCAGCGGGACTCTGTTCGTGCCTCATCTTGCCTGCATGGCTGCTCTACTCGGGCCTATTCTTGCCTGCGGGACTCTGTTCGGGCCTATCCTTGCTCCGGGAATCTCCGTTCGGGCATACCCTGGCCTGCGGGACTCCGTTCGGGCCTATTCTGGCCTGCGGGACTCTGTTTGGGCCTATGCTTGCCTGCAGGAATCTCTGTTCCGGCCTATTGTGGCCTGCAGGACTCCCCGTTCGGGCCTGTTCTGGCCTGCGGGACTCTGTTTGGGCCTATGCTTGCCTACGGGAATCTCCGTTCAGGCGTATGCTGGCCTGCGGTATTCTCAATTTGGGCATATTCTCTCGCCTGCGGGACTTTCCTTTGGGCCTATTCTCGCCTGCGCAACTCTCCGTTCGGGCCTATTCTTGCCTGCGGGACTCTCCGTTCCGGCCTATTCTTGCCTGCGGGTCTCTCCGTTCGGGACAATTCTGACCTGCAAAACTCTCCGTTCGGACCTAATCTAGCCTCTGGGAGTCTCCTTTGGGGTCTCCTGTTGCGTGCGGGGCTGCTCTATTCCAGCCTTTTGTGCTTACGGAGCTCCGATATTCGGTCCTGTTCTAGCATGCGGAGCTCCGCTACTCAGGCCTGATTGTGCGTGCGGGGCTCTGCTACTCGGGCCTGTTGGTGCATGCGGGGCTCCACTACTTGGGCCTGTTCGTGCATGCGGGGCTCCGCTATTCAGGCCTGATAGTGTGTGCGGGGCTCCTCTATTCAGGCCTGTCCTTCCCTGCGGGACTCTATTCGGGCCTATACTTCCCTGCGGGATTCTGTTCGGGCCTTTTCTGGCCTGCGAGACTCTCCGTTCGCTCCTATCGTGGTCTGCGGGACCCTCGTTCGGGCCCATTCTCGCCTTCGAGACCCTCTGTTCGGGCTTTTCTGGCCTGCGGGACTCTCCGTTCGGGCCTATTCTTGAGAGCGGGTCTCTATTCGGGCCTATTTTTGCCTAAGGGCTCCTCTATTCGGGCCTCTTCTGGCCTGCGGGACTCTCCGTTCGCGCCTATTCTCACCTGGGGAGCTCTCCGTTCGGGCCTTTCTGGCCTTCGGGACTCTGTTCGGGTCTCTTCTTGCCAGCGGGGCTCTTCGTTTGGGCCCATTCTTGCCTGCAGGACTCTGTTCGGGACTCTTCTTGCCTGCACAGCCCCTCTACTCGGGCCTCTTTTTGCCTGCGGGACTCTGTCCAGGCCTATTGTTGCCCCCGGAAAACTCCGTTCGCTCCTATTCTGGCTTGTGGGACTCTGTTCGGGCCTATGCTTGCCTGCGGGAATCTCCTTTCAGGGTTATGCTGACCTGTGGGATTCTCAGTTTGGGCGTATTGTCGCCTGCAGGACATCTCTTCGGGCCTATTCTCGCCCGCGGGACCCTCCGTTCGGTCGTTTCTGGCCTGAGGGACTCTCCGTTCGGGCCTAATTTTGGGAGCGGGACTCTACTCGGGCCTATTCTTGCCTAGGGGCCTCTTCTATTCGTGCTTCTTCTTGCCAGTGGGACTCTGTTCAGGCCCGTTCTTGCCTGCAGGATTCTGCGTTCGGGCTTATTCTTGCTTGCCGGACAGTGTTCGGGCGTCTTCTTGCCTGCACAGCTCCACTACTCGGGCCTCATTTTGCCTTCGGGACACCGTTCAGGTCTATTCTTGGTCCGGGAATCTCCGTTCGGGCCTATGCTGGCCTGCTGGACTCTGTTTGGGCCTATGCTTGCCTGCGGGAATGACCGTTCGGGCCTGTGTTGGCCTGCAGGACTCTCCGTTCGGGCCGTTCTGGCCTGCGGTACTCTCCGTTCGGGCCTATTCTCTGGAGCGGGACTTTACTCGGGCCTATTCTTGCCTCTGGGGCTCCTCCTTTCTTGCCTATTCTTGCCTCCGGGAATCTCCGTTCTGGCCTGTTCGGGCCTGCGGGACTCTGTTCGGGCCTATGCTTGCCTGCAGGAATCTCTGTTCCGCCCTACTCTGGCCTGCGGGACTCTGCGTTCCGGCCTATTCTGGCCTGCGGGACTCTTTTCGGGCCTATTCTTGCTCCGGGAATCTCTGTTCCGGCGTACCCTGGCTTGCGGGACTCTGTTCGGGCCTATGCTTGCCTGCAGGAATCTCTGTTCTGGCCTATTCTGACCTGCAGGACTCTGTTTGGGCCTATGCTTGCCTGCGGGAATCTCCGTTCAGGCGTATGCTGTCCTGCGGGTCTCTCGGTTCGGGCCCATTCTTGCCTGCGGGAATCTCCGTTTGGGCGTATCCTTGCCCGCGGGACTCTGTTCGGGCCTCTTCTTGCCTGCACGGCTCCTCTACTCGGGCCTATTTTTGCCTGTGGGACTCTATTGGGGCCTATTCTTGCCTCCGACAATCTCCGTTCGGGCCCATTCTGGCCTGCGGGACTCTTCGTTCGGGCCTAGGCTTCCCTTCGGCAATCTCCGTTCAGGGGCATGCTGCCCTGCGGAATTCTGTTCGGGGCTATTCTTGCTCCGGGAATCTCTGTTCGGGACTATTCTGGCCTGTGGGACTCTGTTCGGGCCCATGCCTGCCTGCGGGGCTCTCTGTTCAGGCCTTTTTCGCCTACGGGACTCTCTGTTCGGGCCTATTCTCTGGAGCGGGGCTTTAGTCGGGCCTACTCTTGACTACGGGGCTCCTCAATTCTTGCCTCTGGGATTCTGTTCGGGCCTATTCTTGTCTGTGGGACTCTCCGTTTGAGCCTATTCTTGCCTGTGGGTTCTCCATTCAGGGCCACTCTTGCCAGCGGGACTCTGTTCGTGCCTCATCTTGCCTGCATGGCTGCTCTACTCGGGCCTATTCTTGCCTGTGGGACTCTGTTCGGGCCTATCCTTGCTCCGGGAATCTCCGTTCGGGCATACCCTGGCCTGCGGGACTCCGTTCGGGCCTATTCTGGCCTGCGGGACTCTGTTTGGGCCTATGCTTGCCTGCAGGAATCTCTGTTCCGGCCTATTGTGGCCTGCAGGACTCCCCGTTCGGGCCTGTTCTGGCCTGCGGGACTCTGTTTGGGCCTATGCTTGCCTACGGGAATCTCCGTTCAGGCGTATGCTGGCCTGCGGTATTCTCAATTTGGGCATATTCTCTCGCCTGCGGGACTTTCCTTTGGGCCTATTCTCGCCTGCGCAACTCTCCGTTCGGGCCTATTCTTGCCTGCGGGACTCTCCGTTCCGGCCTATTCTTGCCTGCGGGTCTCTCCGTTCGGGACAATTCTGACCTGCAAAACTCTCCGTTCGGACCTAATCTAGCCTCTGGGAGTCTCCTTTGGGGTCTCCTGTTGCGTGCGGGGCTGCTCTATTCCAGCCTTTTGTGCTTACGGAGCTCCGATATTCGGTCCTGTTCTAGCATGCGGAGCTCCGCTACTCAGGCCTGATTGTGCGTGCGGGGCTCTGCTACTCGGGCCTGTTGGTGCATGCGGGGCTCCACTACTTGGGCCTGTTCGTGCATGCGGGGCTCCGCTACTCGGGTCTGTTCGTGCTTGCAGGGCTCTGCTACTCGGGCCTGTTCGTGCGTGCGGGGCTCCGCTATTCAGGCCTGATAGTGTGTGCGGGGCTCCTCTATTCAGGCCTGTCCTTCCCTGCGGGACTCTATTCGGGCCTATACTTCCCTGCGGGATTCTGTTCGGGCCTTTTCTGGCCTGCGAGACTCTCCGTTCGCTCCTATCGTGGTCTGCGGGACCCTCGTTCGGGCCCATTCTCGCCTTCGACACCCTCTGTTCGGGCTTTTCTGGCCTGCGGGACTCTCCGTTCGGGCCTATTCTTGTGAGCGGGTCTCTATTCGGGCCTATTTTTGCCTAAGGGCTCCTCTATTCGGGCCTCTTCTGGCCTGCGGGACTCTCCGTTCGGGCCTATTCTCACCTGGGGAGCTCTCCGTTCGGGCCTTTCTGGCCTTCGGGACTCTGTTCTGGTCTCTTCTTGCCAGCGGGGCTCTTCGTTTGGGCCTATTCTTGCCTGCAGGACTCTGTTCGGGACTCTTCTTGCCTGCACAGCCCCTCTACTCGGGCCTCTTTTTGCCTGCGGGACTCTGTCCAGGCCTATTGTTGCCCCCGGAAAACTCCGTTCGCTCCTATTCTGGCTTGTGGGACTCTGTTCGGGCCTATGCTTGCCTGCGGGAATCTCCTTTCAGGGTTATGCTGACCTGTGGGATTCTCAGTTTGGGCGTATTCTCGCCTGCAGGACATCTCTTCGGGCCTATTCTCGCCCGCGGGACCCTCCGTTCGGTCGTTTCTGGCCTGAGGGACTCTCCGTTCGGGCCTAATCTTGGGAGCGGGACTTTACTCGGGCCTATTCTTGCCTCTGGGGCTCCTCCTTTCTTGCCTATTCTTGCCTCCGGGAATCTCCGTTCTGGCCTGTTCGGGCCTGCGGGACTCTGTTCGGGCCTATGCTTGCCTGCAGGAATCTCTATTCCGCCCTACTCTGGCCTGCGGGACTCTGCGTTCCGGCCTATTCTGGCCTGCGGGACTCTTTTCGGGCCTATTCTTGCTCCGGGAATCTCCGTTCGGGCGTACCCTGGCTTGCGGGACTCTGTTCGGGCCTATGCTTGCCTGCAGGAATCTCTGTTCTGGCCTATTCTGACCTGCAGGACTCTGTTTGGGCCTATGCTTGCCTGCGGGAATCTCCGTTCAGGCGTATGCTGGCCTGCGGGTCTCTCCGTTCGGGCCCATTCTTGCCTGCGGGACTCTCCGTTTGGGCGTATCCTTGCCCGCGGGACTCTGTTCGGGCCTCTTCTTGCCTGCACGGCTCCTCTACTCGGGCCTATTTTTGCCTGTGGGACTCTATTGGGGCCTATTCTTGCCTCCGACAATCTCCGTTCGGGCCCATTCTGGCCTGCGGGACTCTTCGTTCGGGCCTAGGCTTCCCTTCGGCAATCTCCGTTCAGGCGTATGCTGGCCTGCGGAATTCTGTTCGGGGCTATTCTTGCTCCGGGAATCTCTGTTCGGGACTATTCTGGCCTGTGGGACTCTGTTCGGGCCCATGCCTGCCTGCGGGGCTCTCTGTTCAGGCCTTTTTCGCCTACGGGACTCTCTGTTCGGGCCTATTCTCTGGAGCGGGGCTTTAGTCGGGCCTACTCTTGACTACGGGGCTCCTCAATTCTTGCCTCTGGGATTCTGTTCGGGCCTATTCTTGTCTGTGGGACTCTCCGTTTGAGCCTATTCTTGCCTGTGGGTTCTCCATTCAGGGCTACTCTTGCCAGCGGGACTCTGTTCGTGCCTCATCTTGCCTGCATGGCTGCTCTACTCGGGCCTATTCTTGCCTGCGGGACTCTGTTCGGGCCTATCCTTGCTCCGGGAATCTCCGTTCGGGCATACCCTGGCCTGCGGGACTCCGTTCGGGCCTATTCTTGCCTGCGGGACTCTGTTTGGGCCTATGCTTGCCTGCAGGAATCTCTGTTCCGGCCTATTGTGGCCTGCAGGACTCCCCGTTCGGGCCTGTTCTGGCCTGCGGGACTCTGTTTGGGCCTATGCTTGCCTACGGGAATCTCCGTTCAGGCGTATGCTGGCCTGCGGTATTCTCAATTTGGGCATATTCTCTCGCCTGCGGGACTTTCCTTTGGGCCTATTCTCGCCTGCGCAACTCTCCGTTCGGGCCTATTCTTGCCTGCGGGACTCTCCGTTCCGGCCTATTCTTGCCTGCGGGTCTCTCCGTTCGGGACAATTCTGACCTGCAAAACTCTCCGTTCGGACCTAATCTAGCCTCTGGGAGTCTCCTTTGGGGTCTCCTGTTGCGTGCGGGGCTGCTCTATTCCAGCCTTTTGTGCTTACGGAGCTCCGATATTCGGTCCTGTTCTAGCATGTGGAGCTCCGCTACTCAGGCCTGATTGTGCGTGCGGGGCTCTGCTACTCGGGCCTGTTGGTGCATGCGGGGCTCCACTACTTGGGCCTGTTCGTGCATGCGGGGCTCCGCTACTCGGGTCTGTTCGTGCTTGCAGGGCTCTGCTACTTGGGCCTGTTCGTGCGTGCGGGGCTCCGCTATTCAGGCCTGATAGTGTGTGCGGGGCTCCTCTATTCAGGCCTGTCCTTCCCTGCGGGACTCTATTCGGGCCTATACTTCCCTGCGGGATTCTGTTCGGGCCTTTTCTGGCCTGCGAGACTCTCCGTTCGCTCCTATCGTGGTCTGCGGGACCCTCGTTCGGGCCCATTCTCGCCTTCGAGACCTTCTGTTCGGGCTTTTCTGGCCTGCGGGACTCTCCGTTCGGGCCTATTCTTGTGAGCGGGTCTCTATTCGGGCCTATTTTTGCCTAAGGGCTCCTCTATTCGGGCCTCTTCTGGCCTGCGGGACTCTCCGTTCGGGCCTATTCTCACCTGGGGAGCTCTCCGTTCGGGTCTTTCTGGCGTTCGGGACTCTGTTCTGGTCTCTTCTTGCCAGCGGGGCTCTTCGTTTGGGCCTATTCTTGCCTGCAGGACTCTGTTCGGGACTCTTCTTGCCTGCACAGCCCCTCTACTCGGGCCTCTTTTTGCCTGCGGGACTCTGTCCAGGCCTATTGTTGCCCCCGGAAAACTCCGTTCGCTCCTATTCTGGCTTGTGGGACTCTGTTCGGGCCTATGCTTGCCTGCGGGAATCTCCTTTCAGGGTTATGCTGACCTGTGGGATTCTCAGTTTGGGCGTATTCTCGCCTGCAGGACATCTCTTCGGGCCTATTCTCGCCCGCGGGACCCTCCGTTCGGTCGTTTCCGGCCTGAGGGACTCTCCGTTCGGGCCTAATCTTGGGAGCGGGACTCTACTCGGGCCTATTCTTGCCTAGGGGCCTCTTCTATTCGTGCTTCTTCTTGCCAGTGGGACTCTGTTCAGGCCCGTTCTTGCCTGCAGGATTCTGCGTTCGGGCTTATTCTTGCTTGCCGGACAGTGTTCGGGCGTCTTCTTGCCTGCACAGCTCCACTACTCGGGCCTCATTTTGCCTTCGGGACACCGTTCAGGTCTATTCTTGGTCCGGGAATCTCCGTTCGGGCCTATGCTGGCCTGCTGGACTCTGTTCGGGCCTATGCTTGCCTGCGGGAATGACCGTTCGGGCCTGTGTTGGCCTGCAGGACTCTCCGTTCGGGCCGTTCTGGCCTGCGGTACTCTCCGTTCGGGCCTATTCTCTGGAGCGGGACTTTACTCGGGCCTATTCTTGCCTCTGGGGCTCCTCCTTTCTTGCCTATTCTTGCCTCCGGGAATCTCCGTTCTGGCCTGTTCGGGCCTCCGGGACTCTGTTCGGGCCTATGCTTGCCTGCAGGAATCTCTGTTCCGCCCTACTCTGGCCTGCGGGACTCTGCGTTCCGGCCTATTCTGGCCTGTGGGACTCTTTTCGGGCCTATTCTTGCTCCGGGAATCTCCGTTCGGGAGTACCCTGGCTTGCGGGACTCTGTTCGGGCCTATGCTTGCCTGCAGGAATCTCTGTTCTGGCCTATTCTGACCTGCAGGACTCTGTTTGGGCCTATGCTTGCCTGCGGGAATCTCCGTTCAGGCGTATGCTGGCCTGCGGGTCTCTCCGTTCGGGCCCATTCTTGCCTGCGGGACTCTCCGTTTGGGCGTATCCTTGCCCGCGGGACTCTGTTCGGGCCTCTTCTTGCCTGCACGGCTCCTCTACTCGGGCCTATTTTTGCCTGTGGGACTCTATTGGGGCCTATTCTTGCCTCCGACAATCTCCGTTCGGGCCCATTCTGGCCTGCGGGACTCTTCGTTCGGGCCTAGGCTTCCCTTCGGCAATCTCCGTTCAGGCGCATGCTGGCCTGCGGAATTCTGTTCGGGGCTATTCTTGCTCCGGGAATCTCTGTTCGGGACTATTCTGGCCTGTGGGACTCTGTTCGGGCCCATGCCTGCCTGCGGGGCTCTCTGTTCAGGCCTTTTTCGCCTACGGGACTCTCTGTTCGGGCCTATTCTCTGGAGCGGGGCTTTAGTCGGGCCTACTCTTGACTACGGGGCTCCTCAATTCTTGCCTCTGGGATTCTGTTCGGGCCTATTCTTGTCTGTGGGACTCTCCGTTTGAGCCTATTCTTGCCTGTGGGTTCTCCATTCAGGGCTACTCTTGCCAGCGGGACTCTGTTCGTGCCTCATCTTGCCTGCATGGCTGCTCTACTCGGGCCTATTCTTGCCTGCGGGACTCTGTTCGGGCCTATCCTTGCTCCGGGAATCTCCGTTCGGGCATACCCTGGCCTGCGGGACTCCGTTCGGGCCTATTCTGGCCTGCGGGACTCTGTTTGGGCCTATGCTTGCCTGCAGGAATCTCTGTTCCGGCCTATTGTGGCCTGCAGGACTCCCCGTTCGGGCCTGTTCTGGCCTGCGGGACTCTGTTTGGGCCTATGCTTGCCTACGGGAATCTCCGTTCAGGCGTATGCTGGCCTGCGGTATTCTCAATTTGGGCATATTCTCTCGCCTGCGGGACTTTCCTTTGGGCCTATTCTCGCCTGCGCAACTCTCCGTTCGGGCCTATTCTTGCCTGCGGGACTCTCCGTTCCGGCCTATTCTTGCCTGCGGGTCTCTCCGTTCGGGACAATTCTGACCTGCAAAACTCTCCGTTCGGACCTAATCTAGCCTCTGGGAGTCTCCTTTGGGGTCTCCTGTTGAGTGCGGGGCTGCTCTATTCCAGCCTTTTGTGCTTACGGAGCTCCGATATTCGGTCCTGTTCTAGCATGCGGAGCTCCGCTACTCAGGCCTGATTGTGCGTGCGGGGCTCTGCTACTCGGGCCTGTTGGTGCATGCGGGGCTCCACTACTTGGGCCTGTTCGTGCATGCGGGGCTCCGCTACTCGGGTCTGTTCGTGCTTGCAGGGCTCTGCTACTCGGGCCTGTTCGTGCGTGCGGGGCTCCGCTATTCAGGCCTGATAGTGTGTGCGGGGCTCCTCTATTCAGGCCTGTCCTTCCCTGCGGGACTCTATTCGGGCCTATACTTCCCTGCGGGATTCTGTTCGGGCCTTTTCTGGCCTGCGAGACTCTCCGTTCGCTCCTATCGTGGTCTGCGGGACTCTTGTTCGGGCCCATTCTCGCCTTCGAGACCCTCTGTTCGGGCTTTTCTGGCCTGCGGGACTCTCCGTTCGGGCCTATTCTTGTGAGCGGGTCTCTATTCGGGCCTATTTTTGCCTAAGGGCTCCTCTATTCGGGCCTCTTCTGGCCTGCGGGACTCTCCGTTCGGGCCTATTCTCACCTGGGGAGCTCTCCGTTCGGGCCTTTCTGGCCTTCGGGACTCTGTTCTGGTCTCTTCTTGCCAGCGGGGCTCTTCGTTTGGGCCTCTTCTTGCCTGCAGGACTCTGTTCGGGACTCTTCTTGCCTGCACAGCCCCTCTACTCGGGCCTCTTTTTGCCTGCGGGACTCTGTCCAGGCCTATTGTTGCCCCCGGAAAACTCCGTTCGGTCCTATTCTGGCTTGTGGGACTCTGTTCGGGCCTATGCTTGCCTGCGGGAATCTCCTTTCAGGGTTATGCTGACCTGTGGGATTCTCAGTTTGGGCGTATTCTCGCCTGCAGGACATCTCTTCGGGCCTATTCTCGCCCGCGGGACCCTCCGTTCGGTCGTTTCTGGCCTGAGGGACTCTCCGTTCGGGCCTAATCTTGGGAGCGGGACTTTACTCGGGCCTATTCTTGCCTCTGGGGCTCCTCCTTTCTTGCCTATTCTTGCCTCCGGGAATCTCCGTTCTGGCCTGTTCGGGCCTGCGGGACTCTGTTCGGGCCTATGCTTGCCTGCAGGAATCTCTATTCCGCCCTACTCTGGCCTGCGGGACTCTGCGTTCCGGCCTATTCTGGCCTGCGGGACTCTTTTCGGGCCTATTCTTGCTCCGGGAATCTCCGTTCGGGCGTACCCTGGCTTGCGGGACTCTGTTCGGGCCTATGCTTGCCTGCAGGAATCTCTGTTCTGGCCTATTCTGACCTGCAGGACTCTGTTTGGGCCTATGCTTGCCTGCGGGAATCTCCGTTCAGGCGTATGCTGGCCTGCGGGTCTCTCGGTTCGGGCCCATTCTTGCCTGCGGGACTCTCCGTTTGGGCGTATCCTTGCCCGCGGGACTCTGTTCGGGCCTCTTCTTGCCTGCACGGCTCCTCTACTCGGGCCTATTTTTGCCTGTGGGACTCTATTGGGGCCTATTCTTGCCTCCGACAATCTCCGTTCGGGCCCATTCTGGCCTGCGGGACTCTTCGTTCGGGCCTAGGCTTCCCTTCGGCAATCTCCGTTCAGGCGTATGCTGGCCTGCGGAATTCTGTTCGGGGCTATTCTTGCTCCGGGAATCTCTGTTCGGGACTATTCTGGCCTGTGGGACTCTGTTCGGGCCCATGCCTGCCTGCGGGGCTCTCTGTTCAGGCCTTTTTCGCCTACGGGACTCTCTGTTCGGGCCTATTCTCTGGAGCGGGGCTTTAGTCGGGCCTACTCTTGACTACGGGGCTCCTCAATTCTTGCCTCTGGGATTCTGTTCGGGCCTATTCTTGTCTGTGGGACTCTCCGTTTGAGCCTATTCTTGCCTGTGGGTTCTCCATTCAGGGCTACTCTTGCCAGCGGGACTCTGTTCGTGCCTCATCTTGCCTGCATGGCTGCTCTACTCGGGCCTATTCTTGCCTGCGGGACTCTGTTCGGGCCTATCCTTGCTCCGGGAATCTCCGTTCGGGCATACCCTGGCCTGCGGGACTCCGTTCGGGCCTATTCTGGCCTGCGGGACTCTGTTTGGGCCTATGCTTGCCTGCAGGAATCTCTGTTCCGGCCTATTGTGGCCTGCAGGACTCCCCGTTCGGGCCTGTCCGGCCTGCGGGACTCTGTTTGGGCCTATGCTTGCCTACGGGAATCTCCGTTCAGGCGTATGCTGGCCTGCGGTATTCTCAATTTGGGCATATTCTCTCGCCTGCGGGACTTTCCTTTGGGCCTATTCTCGCCTGCGCAACTCTCCGTTCGGGCCTATTCTTGCCTGCGGGACTCTCCGTTCCGGCCTATTCTTGCCTGCGGGTCTCTCCGTTCGGGACAATTCTGACCTGCAAAACTCTCCGTTCGGACCTAATCTAGCCTCTGGGAGTCTCCTTTGGGGTCTCCTGTTGCGTGCGGGGCTGCTCTATTCCAGCCTTTTGTGCTTACGGAGCTCCGATATTCGGTCCTGTTCTAGCATGCGGAGCTCCGCTACTCAGGCCTGATTGTGCGTGCGGGGCTCTGCTACTCGGGCCTGTTGGTGCATGCGGGGCTCCACTACTTGGGCCTGTTCGTGCATGCGGGGCTCCGCTATTCAGGCCTGATAGTGTGTGCGGGGCTCCTCTATTCAGGCCTGTCCTTCCCTGCGGGACTCTATTCGGGCCTATACTTCCCTGCGGGATTCTGTTCGGGCCTTTTCTGGCCTGCGAGACTCTCCGTTCGCTCCTATCGTGGTCTGCGGGACCCTCGTTCGGGCCCATTCTCGCCTTCGAGACCCTCTGTTCGGGCTTTTCTGGCCTGCGGGACTCTCCGTTCGGGCCTATTCTTGAGAGCGGGTCTCTATTCGGGCCTATTTTTGCCTAAGGGCTCCTCTATTCGGGCCTCTTCTGGCCTGCGGGACTCTCCGTTCGGGCCTATTCTCACCTGGGGAGCTCTCCGTTCGGGCCTTTCTGGCCTTCGGGACTCTGTTCGGGTCTCTTCTTGCCAGCGGGGCTCTTCGTTTGGGCCCATTCTTGCCTGCAGGACTCTGTTCGGGACTCTTCTTGCCTGCACAGCCCCTCTACTCGGGCCTCTTTTTGCCTGCGGGACTCTGTCCAGGCCTATTGTTGCCCCCGGAAAACTCCGTTCGCTCCTATTCTGGCTTGTGGGACTCTGTTCGGGCCTATGCTTGCCTGCGGGAATCTCCTTTCAGGGTTATGCTGACCTGTGGGATTCTCAGTTTGGGCGTATTCTCGCCTGCAGGACATCTCTTCGGGCCTATTCTCGCCCGCGGGACCCTCCGTTCGGTCGTTTCTGGCCTGAGGGACTCTCCGTTCGGGCCTAATCTTGGGAGCGGGACTCTACTCGGGCCTATTCTTGCCTAGGGGCCTCTTCTATTCGTGCTTCTTCTTGCCAGTGGGACTCTGTTCAGGCCCGTTCTTGCCTGCAGGATTCTGCGTTCGGGCTTATTCTTGCTTGCCGGACAGTGTTCGGGCGTCTTCTTGCCTGCACAGCTCCACTACTCGGGCCTCATTTTGCCTTCGGGACACCGTTCAGGTCTATTCTTGGTCCGGGAATCTCCGTTCGGGCCTATGCTGGCCTGCTGGACTCTGTTTGGGCCTATGCTTGCCTGCGGGAATGACCGTTCGGGCCTGTGTTGGCCTGCAGGACTCTCCGTTCGGGCCGTTCTGGCCTGCGGTACTCTCCGTTCGGGCCTATTCTCTGGAGCGGGACTTTACTCGGGCCTATTCTTGCCTCTGGGGCTCCTCCTTTCTTGCCTATTCTTGCCTCCGGGAATCTCCGTTCTGGCCTGTTCGGGCCTGCGGGACTCTGTTCGGGCCTATGCTTGCCTGCAGGAATCTCTGTTCCGCCCTACTCTGGCCTGCGGGACTCTGCGTTCCGGCCTATTCTGGCCTGCGGGACTCTTTTCGGGCCTATTCTTGCTCCGGGAATCTCTGTTCCGGCGTACCCTGGCTTGCGGGACTCTGTTCGGGCCTATGCTTGCCTGCAGGAATCTCTGTTCTGGCCTATTCTGACCTGCAGGACTCTGTTTGGGCCTATGCTTGCCTGCGGGAATCTCCGTTCAGGCGTATGCTGGCCTGCGGGTCTCTCGGTTCGGGCCCATTCTTGCCTGCGGGAATCTCCGTTTGGGCGTATCCTTGCCCGCGGGACTCTGTTCGGGCCTCTTCTTGCCTGCACGGCTCCTCTACTCGGGCCTATTTTTGCCTGTGGGACTCTATTGGGGCCTATTCTTGCCTCCGACAATCTCCGTTCGGGCCCATTCTGGCCTGCGGGACTCTTCGTTCGGGCCTAGGCTTCCCTTCGGCAATCTCCGTTCAGGGGCATGCTGCCCTGCGGAATTCTGTTCGGGGCTATTCTTGCTCCGGGAATCTCTGTTCGGGACTATTCTGGCCTGTGGGACTCTGTTCGGGCCCATGCCTGCCTGCGGGGCTCTCTGTTCAGGCCTTTTTCGCCTACGGGACTCTCTGTTCGGGCCTATTCTCTGGAGCGGGGCTTTAGTCGGGCCTACTCTTGACTACGGGGCTCCTCAATTCTTGCCTCTGGGATTCTGTTCGGGCCTATTCTTGTCTGTGGGACTCTCCGTTTGAGCCTATTCTTGCCTGTGGGTTCTCCATTCAGGGCTACTCTTGCCAGCGGGACTCTGTTCGTGCCTCATCTTGCCTGCATGGCTGCTCTACTCGGGCCTATTCTTGCCTGCGGGACTCTGTTCGGGCCTATCCTTGCTCCGGGAATCTCCATTCGGGCATACCCTGGCCTGCGAGACTCCGTTCGGGCCTATTCTGGCCTGCGGGACTCTGTTTGGGCCTATGCTTGCCTGTAGGAATCTCTGTTCCGGCCTATTGTGGCCTGCAGGACTCCCCGTTCGGGCCTTTTCTGGCCTGCGGGACTCTGTTTGGGCCTATGCTTGCCTACGGGAATCTCCGTTCAGGCGTATGCTGGCCTGCGGTATTCTCAATTTGGGCATATTCTCTCGCCTGCAGGACTTTCCTTTGGGCCTATTCTCGCCTGCGCAACTCTCCGTTCGGGCCTATTCTTGCCTGCGGGACTCTCCGTTCCGGCCTATTCTTGCCTGCGGGTCTCTCCGTTCGGGACAATTCTGACCTGCAAAACTCTCCGTTCGGACCTAATCTAGCCTCTGGGAGTCTCCTTTGGGGTCTCCTGTTGCGTGCGGGGCTGCTCTATTCCAGCCTTTTGTGCTTACGGAGCTCCGATATTCGGTCCTGTTCTAGCATGCGGAGCTCCGCTACTCAGGCCTGATTGTGCGTGCGGGGCTCTGCTACTCGGGCCTGTTGGTGCATGCGGGGCTCCACTACTTGGGCCTGTTCGTGCATGCGGGGCTCCGCTACTCGGGTCTGTTCGTGCTTGCAGGGCTCTGCTACTCGGGCCTGTTCGTGCGTGCGGGGCTCCGCTATTCAGGCCTGATAGTGTGTGCGGGGCTCCTCTATTCAGGCCTGTCCTTCCCTGCGGGACTCTATTCGGGCCTATACTTCCCTGCGGGATTCTGTTCGGGCCTTTTCTGGCCTGCGAGACTCTCCGTTCGCTCCTATCGTGGTCTGCGGGACCCTCGTTCGGGCCCATTCTCGCCTTCGAGACCCTCTGTTCGGGCTTTTCTGGCCTGCGGGACTCTCCGTTCGGGCCTATTCTTGTGAGCGGGTCTCTATTCGGGCCTATTTTTGCCTAAGGGCTCCTCTATTCGGGCCTCTTCTGGCCTGCGGGACTCTCCGTTCGGGCCTATTCTCACCTGGGGAGCTCTCCATTCGGGCCTTTCTGGCCTTCGGGACTCTGTTCGGGTCTCTTCTTGCCAGCGGGGCTCTTCGTTTGGGCCTATTCTTGCCTGCAGGACTCTGTTCGGGAGTCTTCTTGCCTGCACAGCCCCTCTACTCGGGCCTCTTTTTGCCTGCGGGACTCTGTCCAGGCCTATTGTTGCCCCCGGAAAACTCCGTTCAGTCCTATTCTGGCTTGTGGGACTCTGTTCGGGCCTATGCTTGCCTGCGGGAATCTCCTTTCAGGGTTATGCTGACCTGTGGGATTCTCAGTTTGGGCGTATTCTCGCCTGCAGGACATCTCTTCGCGCCTATTCTCGCCCGCGGGACCCTCCGTTCGGTCGTTTCTGGCCTGCGGGACTCTCCGTTCGGGCCTAATCTTGGGAGCGGGACTCTACTCGGGCCTATTCTTGCCTAGGGGCCTCTTCTATTCGTGCTTCTTCTTGCCAGTGGGACTCTGTTCAGGCCCGTTCTTGCCTGCAGGATTCTGCGTTCGGGCTTATTCTTGCTTGCCGGACAGTGTTCGGGCGTCTTCTTGCCTGCACAGCTCCACTACTCGGGCCTCATTTTGCCTTCGGGACACCGTTCAGGTCTATTCTTGGTCCGGGAATCTCCGTTCGGGCCTATGCTGGCCTGCTGGACTCTGTTCGGGCCTATGCTTGCCTGCGGGAATGACCGTTCGGGCCTGTGTTGGCCTGCAGGACTCTCCGTTCGGGCCGTTCTGGCCTGCGGTACTCTCCGTTCGGGCCTATTCTCTGGAGCGGGACTTTACTCGGGCCTATTCTTGCCTCTGGGGCTCCTCCTTTCTTGCCTATTCTTGCCTCCGGGAATCTCCGTTCTGGCCTGTTCGGGCCTGCGGGACTCTGTTCGGGCCTATGCTTGCCAGCAGGAATCTCTGTTCCGCCCTACTCTGGCCTGCGGGACTCTGCGTTCCGGCCTATTCTGGCCTGCGGGACTCTTTTCGGGCCTATTCTTGTGAGCGGGTCTCTATTCGGGCCTATTTTTGCCTAAGGGCTCCTCTATTCGGGCCTCTTCTGGCCTGCGGGACTCTCCGTTCGGGCCTATTCTCACCTGGGGAGCTCTCCGTTCGGGCCTTTCTGGCCTTCGGGACTCTGTTCTGGTCTCTTCTTGCCAGCGGGGCTCTTCGTTTGGGCCTCTTCTTGCCTGCAGGACTCTGTTCGGGACTCTTCTTGCCTGCACAGCCCCTCTACTCGGGCCTCTTTTTGCCTGCGGGACTCTGTCCAGGCCTATTGTTGCCCCCGGAAAACTCCGTTCGCTCCTATTCTGGCTTGTGGGACTCTGTTCGGGCCTATGCTTGCCTGCGGGAATCTCCTTTCAGGGTTATGCTGACCTGTGGGATTCTCAGTTTGGGCGTATTCTCGCCTGCAGGACATCTCTTCGGGCCTATTCTCGCCCGCGGGACCCTCCGTTCGGTCGTTTCTGGCCTGAGGGACTCTCCGTTCGGGCCTAATCTTGGGAGCGGGACTTTACTCGGGCCTATTCTTGCCTCTGGGGCTCCTCCTTTCTTGCCTATTCTTGCCTCCGGGAATCTCCGTTCTGGCCTGTTCGGGCCTGCGGGACTCTGTTCGGGCCTATGCTTGCCTGCAGGAATCTCTATTCCGCCCTACTCTGGCCTGCGGGACTCTGCGTTCCGGCCTATTCTGGCCTGCGGGACTCTTTTCGGGCCTATTCTTGCTCCGGGAATCTCCGTTCGGGCGTACCCTGGCTTGCGGGACTCTGTTCGGGCCTATGCTTGCCTGCAGGAATCTCTGTTCTGGCCTATTCTGACCTGCAGGACTCTGTTTGGGCCTATGCTTGCCTGCGGGAATCTCCGTTCAGGCGTATGCTGGCCTGCGGGTCTCTCCGTTCGGGCCCATTCTTGCCTGCGGGACTCTCCGTTTGGGCGTATCCTTGCCCGCGGGACTCTGTTCGGGCCTCTTCTTGCCTGCACGGCTCCTCTACTCGGGCCTATTTTTGCCTGTGGGACTCTATTGGGGCCTATTCTTGCCTCCGACAATCTCCGTTCGGGCCCATTCTGGCCTGCGGGACTCTTCGTTCGGGCCTAGGCTTCCCTTCGGCAATCTCCGTTCAGGCGTATGCTGGCCTGCGGAATTCTGTTCGGGGCTATTCTTGCTCCGGGAATCTCTGTTCGGGACTATTCTGGCCTGTGGGACTCTGTTCGGGCCCATGCCTGCCTGCGGGGCTCTCTGTTCAGGCCTTTTTCGCCTACGGGACTCTCTGTTCGGGCCTATTCTCTGGAGCGGGGCTTTAGTCGGGCCTACTCTTGCCTACGGGGCTCCTCAATTCTTGCCTCTGGGATTCTGTTCGGGCCTATTCTTGTCTGTGGGACTCTCCGTTTGAGCCTATTCTTGCCTGTGGGTTCTCCATTCAGGGCTACTCTTGCCAGCGGGACTCTGTTCGTGCCTCATCTTGCCTGCATGGCTGCTCTACTCGGGCCTATTCTTGCCTGCGGGACTCTGTTCGGGCCTATCCTTGCTCCGGGAATCTCCGTTCGGGCATACCCTGGCCTGCGGGACTCCGTTCGGGCCTATTCTGGCCTGCGGGACTCTGTTTGGGCCTATGCTTGCCTGCAGGAATCTCTGTTCCGGCCTATTGTGGCCTGCAGGACTCCCCGTTCGGGCCTGTTCTGGCCTGCGGGACTCTGTTTGGGCCTATGCTTGCCTACGGGAATCTCCGTTCAGGCGTATGCTGGCCTGCGGTATTCTCAATTTGGGCATATTCTCTCGCCTGCGGGACTTTCCTTTGGGCCTATTCTCGCCTGCGCAACTCTCCGTTCGGGCCTATTCTTGCCTGCGGGACTCTCCGTTCCGGCCTATTCTTGCCTGCGGGTCTCTCCGTTCGGGACAATTCTGACCTGCAAAACTCTCCGTTCGGACCTAATCTAGCCTCTGGGAGTCTCCTTTGGGGTCTCCTGTTGCGTGCGGGGCTGCTCTATTCCAGCCTTTTGTGCTTACGGAGCTCCGATATTCGGTCCTGTTCTAGCATGCGGAGCTCCGCTACTCAGGCCTGATTGTGCGTGCGGGGCTCTGCTACTCGGGCCTGTTGGTGCATGCGGGGCTCCACTACTTGGGCCTGTTCGTGCATGCGGGGCTCCGCTATTCAGGCCTGATAGTGTGTGCGGGGCTCCTCTATTCAGGCCTGTCCTTCCCTGCGGGACTCTATTCGGGCCTATACTTCCCTGCGGGATTCTGTTCGGGCCTTTTCTGGCCTGCGAGACTCTCCGTTCGCTCCTATCCTGGTCTGCGGGACCCTCGTTCGGGCCCATTCTCGCCTTCGAGACCCTCTGTTCGGGCTTTTCTGGCCTGCGGGACTCTCCGTTCGGGCCTATTCTTGAGAGCGGGTCTCTATTCGGGCCTATTTTTGCCTAAGGGCTCCTCTATTCGGGCCTCTTCTGGCCTGCGGGACTCTCCGTTCGGGCCTATTCTCACCTGGGGAGCTCTCCGTTCGGGCCTTTCTGGCCTTCGGGACTCTGTTCGGGTCTCTTCTTGCCAGCGGGGCTCTTCGTTTGGGCCCATTCTTGCCTGCAGGACTCTGTTCGGGACTCTTCTTGCCTGCACAGCCCCTCTACTCGGGCCTCTTTTTGCCTGCGGGACTCTGTCCAGGCCTATTGTTGCCCCCGGAAAACTCCGTTCGCTCCTATTCTGGCTTGTGGGACTCTGTTCGGGCCTATGCTTGCCTGCGGGAATCTCCTTTCAGGGTTATGCTGACCTGTGGGATTCTCAGTTTGGGCGTATTCTCGCCTGCAGGACATCTCTTCGGGCCTATTCTCGCCCGCGGGACCCTCCGTTCGGTCGTTTCTGGCCTGAGGGACTCTCCGTTCGGGCCTAATCTTGGGAGCGGGACTCTACTCGGGCCTATTCTTGCCTAGGGGCCTCTTCTATTCGTGCTTCTTCTTGCCAGTGGGACTCTGTTCAGGCCCGTTCTTGCCTGCAGGATTCTGCGTTCGGGCTTATTCTTGCTTGCCGGACAGTGTTCGGGCGTCTTCTTGCCTGCACAGCTCCACTACTCGGGCCTCATTTTGCCTTCGGGACACCGTTCAGGTCTATTCTTGGTCCGGGAATCTCCGTTCGGGCCTATGCTGGCCTGCTGGACTCTGTTCGGGCCTATGCTTGCCTGCGGGAATGACCGTTCGGGCCTGTGTTGGCCTGCAGGACTCTCCGTTCGGGCCGTTCTGGCCTGCGGTACTCTCCGTTCGGGCCTATTCTCTGGAGCGGGACTTTACTCGGGCCTATTCTTGCCTCTGGGGCTCCTCCTTTCTTGCCTATTCTTGCCTCCGGGAATCTCCGTTCTGGCCTGTTCGGGCCTGCGGGACTCTGTTCGGGCCTATGCTTGCCTGCAGGAATCTCTGTTCCGCCCTACTCTGGCCTGCGGGACTCTGCGTTCCGGCCTATTCTGGCCTGCGGGACTCTTTTCGGGCCTATTCTTGCTCCGGGAATCTCTGTTCCGGCGTACCCTGGCTTGCGGGACTCTGTTCGGGCCTATGCTTGCCTGCAGGAATCTCTGTTCTGGCCTATTCTGACCTGCAGGACTCTGTTTGGGCCTATGCTTGCCTGCGGGAATCTCCGTTCAGGCGTATGCTGGCCTGCGGGTCTCTCGGTTCGGGCCCATTCTTGCCTGCGGGACTCTCCGTTTGGGCGTATCCTTGCCCGCGGGACTCTGTTCGGGCCTCTTCTTGCCTGCACGGCTCCTCTACTCGGGCCTATTTTTGCCTGTGGGACTCTATTGGGGCCTATTCTTGCCTCCGACAATCTCCGTTCGGGCCCATTCTGGCCTGCGGGACTCTTCGTTCGGGCCTAGGCTTCCCTTCGGCAATCTCCGTTCAGGGGCATGCTGGCCTGCGGAATTCTGTTCGGGGCTATTCTTGCTCCGGGAATCTCTGTTCGGGACTATTCTGGCCTGTGGGACTCTGTTCGGGCCCATGCCTGCCTGCGGGGCTCTCTGTTCAGGCCTTTTTCGCCTACGGGACTCTCTGTTCGGGCCTATTCTCTGGAGCGGGGCCTTAGTCGGGCCTACTCTTGACTACGCGGCTCCTCAATTCTTGCCTCTGGGATTCTGTTCGGGCCTATTCTTGTCTGTGGGACTCTCCGTTTGAGCCTATTCTTGCCTGTGGGTTCTCCATTCAGGGCTACTCTTGCCAGCGGGACTCTGTTCGTGCCTCATCTTGCCTGCATGGCTGCTCTACTCGGGCCTATTCTTGCCTGCGGGACTCTGTTCGGGCCTATCCTTGCTCCGGGAATCTCCTTTCGGGTATACCCTGGCCTGCGAGACTCCGTTCGGGCCTATTCTGGCCTGCGGGACTCTGTTTGGGCCTATGCTTGCCTGTAGGAATCTCTGTTCCGGCCTATTGTGGCCTGCAGGACTCCCCGTTCGGGCCTGTTCTGGCCTGCGGGACTCTGTTTGGGCCTATGCTTGCCTACGGGAATCTCCGTTCAGGCGTATGCTGGCCTGCGGTATTCTCAATTTGGGCATATTCTCTCGCCTGCAGGACTTTCCTTTGGGCCTATTCTCGCCTGCGCAACTCTCCGTTCGGGCCTATTCTTGCCTGCGGGACTCTCCGTTCCGGCCTATTCTTGCCTGCGGGTCTCTCCGTTCGGGACAATTCTGACCTGCAAAACTCTCCGTTCGGACCTAATCTAGCCTCTGGGAGTCTCCTTTGGGGTCTCCTGTTGCGTGCGGGGCTGCTCTATTCCAGCCTTTTGTGCTTACGGAGCTCCGATATTCGGTCCTGTTCTAGCATGCGGAGCTCCGCTACTCAGGCCTGATTGTGCGTGCGGGGCTCTGCTACTCGGGCCTGTTGGTGCATGCGGGGCTCCACTACTTGGGCCTGTTCGTGCATGCGGGGCTCCGCTACTCGGGTCTGTTCGTGCTTGCAGGGCTCTGCTACTCGGGCCTGTTCGTGCGTGCGGGGCTCCGCTATTCAGGCCTGATAGTGTGTGCGGGGCTCCTCTATTCAGGCCTGTCCTTCCCTGCGGGACTCTATTCGGGCCTATACTTCCCTGCGGGATTCTGTTCGGGCCTTTTCTGGCCTGCGAGACTCTCCGTTCGCTCCTATCGTGGTCTGCGGGACCCTCGTTCGGGCCCATTCTCGCCTTCGAGACCCTCTGTTCGGGCTTTTCTGGCCTGCGGGACTCTCCGTTCGGGCCTATTCTTGTGAGCGGGTCTCTATTCGGGCCTATTTTTGCCTAAGGGCTCCTCTATTCGGGCCTCTTCTGGCCTGCGGGACTCTCCGTTCGGGCCTATTCTCACCTGGGGAGCTCTCCATTCGGGCCTTTCTGGCCTTCGGGACTCTGTTCGGGTCTCTTCTTGCCAGCGGGGCTCTTCGTTTGGGCCTATTCTTGCCTGCAGGACTCTGTTCGGGACTCTTCTTGCCTGCACAGCCCCTCTACTCGGGCCTCTTTTTGCCTGCGGGACTCTGTCCAGGCCTATTGTTGCCCCCGGAAAACTCCGTTCGGTCCTATTCTGGCTTGTGGGACTCTGTTCGGGCCTATGCTTGCCTGCGGGAATCTCCTTTCAGGGTTATGCTGACCTGTGGGATTCTCAGTTTGGGCGTATTCTCGCCTGCAGGACATCTCTTCGCGCCTATTCTCGCCCGCGGGACCCTCCGTTCGGTCGTTTCTGGCCTGCGGGACTCTCCGTTCGGGCCTAATCTTGGGAGCGGGACTCTACTCGGGCCTATTCTTGCCTAGGGGCCTCTTCTATTCGTGCTTCTTCTTGCCAGTGGGACTCTGTTCAGGCCCGTTCTTGCCTGCAGGATTCTGCGTTCGGGCTTATTCTTGCTTGCCGGCCAGTGTTCGGGCGTCTTCTTGCCTGCACAGCTCCACTACTCGGGCCTCATTTTGCCTTCGGGACACCGTTCAGGTCTATTCTTGGTCCGGGAATCTCCGTTCGGGCCTATGCTGGCCTGCTGGACTCTGTTCGGGCCTATGCTTGCCTGCGGGAATGACCGTTCGGGCCTGTGTTGGCCTGCAGGACTCTCCGTTCGGGCCGTTCTGGCCTGCGGTACTCTCCGTTCGGGCCTATTCTCTGGAGCGGGACTTTACTCGGGCCTATTCTTGCCTCTGGGGCTCCTCCTTTCTTGCCTATTCTTGCCTCCGGGAATCTCCGTTCTGGCCTGTTCGGGCCTGCGGGACTCTGTTCGGGCCTATGCTTGCCTGCAGGAATCTCTATTCCGCCCTACTCTGGCCTGCGGGACTCTGCGTTCCGGCCTATTCTGGCCTGCGGGACTCTTTTCGGGCCTATTCTTGCTCCGGGAATCTCCGTTCGGGCGTACCCTGGCTTGCGGGACTCTGTTCGGGCCTATGCTTGCCTGCAGGAATCTCTGTTCTGGCCTATTCTGACCTGCAGGACTCTGTTTGGGCCTATGCTTGCCTGCGGGAATCTCCGTTCAGGCGTATGCTGGCCTGCGGGTCTCTCCGTTCGGGCCCATTCTTGCCTGCGGGACTCTCCGTTTGGGCGTATCCTTGCCCGCGGGACTCTGTTCGGGCCTCTTCTTGCCTGCACGGCTCCTCTACTCGGGCCTATTTTTGCCTGTGGGACTCTATTGGGGCCTATTCTTGCCTCGGACAATCTCCGTTCGGGCCCATTCTGGCCTGCGGGACTCTTCGTTCGGGCCTAGGCTTCCCTTCGGCAATCTCCGTTCAGGCGTATGCTGGCCTGCGGAATTCTGTTCGGGGCTATTCTTGCTCCGGGAATCTCTGTTCGGGACTATTCTGGCCTGTGGGACTCTGTTCGGGCCCATGCCTGCCTGCGGGGCTCTCTGTTCAGGCCTTTTTCGCCTACGGGACTCTCTGTTCGGGCCTATTCTCTGGAGCGGGGCTTTAGTCGGGCCTACTCTTGACTACGGGGCTCCTCAATTCTTGCCTCTGGGATTCTGTTCGGGCCTATTCTTGTCTGTGGGACTCTCCGTTTGAGCCTATTCTTGCCTGTGGGTTCTCCATTCAGGGCTACTCTTGCCAGCGGGACTCTGTTCGTGCCTCATCTTGCCTGCATGGCTGCTCTACTCGGGCCTATTCTTGCCTGCGGGACTCTGTTCGGGCCTATCCTTGCTCCGGGAATCTCCGTTCGGGCATACCCTGGCCTGCGGGACTCCGTTCGGGCCTATTCTGGCCTGCGGGACTCTGTTTGGGCCTATGCTTGCCTGCAGGAATCTCTGTTCCGGCCTATTGTGGCCTGCAGGACTCCCCGTTCGGGCCTGTTCTGGCCTGCGGGACTCTGTTTGGGCCTATGCTTGCCTACGGGAATCTCCGTTCAGGCGTATGCTGGCCTGCGGTATTCTCAATTTGGGCATATTCTCTCGCCTGCGGGACTTTCCTTTGGGCCTATTCTCGCCTGCGCAACTCTCCGTTCGGGCCTATTCTTGCCTGCGGGACTCTCCGTTCCGGCCTATTCTTGCCTGCGGGTCTCTCCGTTCGGGACAATTCTGACCTGCAAAACTCTCCGTTCGGACCTAATCTAGCCTCTGGGAGTCTCCTTTGGGGTCTCCTGTTGCGTGCGGGGCTGCTCTATTCCAGCCTTTTGTGCTTACGGAGCTCCGATATTCGGTCCTGTTCTAGCATGCGGAGCTCCGCTACTCAGGCCTGATTGTGCGTGCGGGGCTCTGCTACTCGGGCCTGTTGGTGCATGCGGGGCTCCACTACTTGGGCCTGTTCGTGCATGCGGGGCTCCGCTACTCGGGTCTGTTCGTGCTTGCAGGGCTCTGCTACTCGGGCCTGTTCGTGCGTGCGGGGCTCCGCTATTCAGGCCTGATAGTGTGTGCGGGGCTCCTCTATTCAGGCCTGTCCTTCCCTGCGGGACTCTATTCGGGCCTATACTTCCCTGCGGGATTCTGTTCGGGCCTTTTCTGGCCTGCGAGACTCTCCGTTCGCTCCTATCGTGGTCTGCGGGACTCTCGTTCGGGCCCATTCTCGCCTTCGAGACCCTCTGTTCGGGCTTTTCTGGCCTGCGGGACTCTCCGTTCGGGCCTATTCTTGTGAGCGGGTCTCTATTCGGGCCTATTTTTGCCTAAGGGCTCCTCTATTCGGGCCTCTTCTGGCCTGCGGGACTCTCCGTTCGGGCCTATTCTCACCTGGGGAGCTCTCCGTTCGGGCCTTTCTGGCCTTCGGGACTCTGTTCTGGTCTCTTCTTGCCAGCGGGGCTCTTCGTTTGGGCCTCTTCTTGCCTGCAGGACTCTGTTCGGGACTCTTCTTGCCTGCACAGCCCCTCTACTCGGGCCTCTTTTTGCCTGCGGGACTCTGTCCAGGCCTATTGTTGCCCCCGGAAAACTCCGTTCGCTCCTATTCTGGCTTGTGGGACTCTGTTCGGGCCTATGCTTGCCTGCGGGAATCTCCTTTCAGGGTTATGCTGACCTGTGCGATTCTCAGTTTGGGCGTATTCTCGCCTGCAGGACATCTCTTCGGGCCTATTCTCGCCCGCGGGACCCTCCGTTCGGTCGTTTCTGGCCTGAGGGACTCTCCGTTCGGGCCTAATCTTGGGAGCGGGACTTTACTCGGGCCTATTCTTGCCTCTGGGGCTCCTCCTTTCTTGCCTATTCTTGCCTCCGGGAATCTCCGTTCTGGCCTGTTCGGGCCTGCGGGACTCTGTTCGGGCCTATGCTTGCCTGCAGGAATCTCTATTCCGCCCTACTCTGGCCTGCGGGACTCTGCGTTCCGGCCTATTCTGGCCTGCGGGACTCTTTTCGGGCCTATTCTTGCTCCGGGAATCTCCGTTCGGGCGTACCCTGGCTTGCGGGACTCTGTTCGGGCCTATGCTTGCCTGCAGGAATCTCTGTTCTGGCCTATTCTGACCTGCAGGACTCTGTTTGGGCCTATGCTTGCCTGCGGGAATCTCCGTTCAGGCGTATGCTGGCCTGCGGGTCTCTCGGTTCGGGCCCATTCTTGCCTGCGGGACTCTCCGTTTGGGCGTATCCTTGCCCGCGGGACTCTGTTCGGGCCTCTTCTTGCCTGCACGGCTCCTCTACTCGGGCCTATTTTTGCCTGTGGGACTCTATTGGGGCCTATTCTTGCCTCCGACAATCTCCGTTCGGGCCCATTCTGGCCTGCGGGACTCTTCGTTCGGGCCTAGGCTTCCCTTCGGCAATCTCCGTTCAGGCGTATGCTGGCCTGCGGAATTCTGTTCGGGGCTATTCTTGCTCCGGGAATCTCTGTTCGGGACTATTCTGGCCTGTGGGACTCTGTTCGGGCCCATGCCTGCCTGCGGGGCTCTCTGTTCAGGCCTTTTTCGCCTACGGGACTCTCTGTTCGGGCCTATTCTCTGGAGCGGGGCTTTAGTCGGGCCTACTCTTGACTCTTGACTACGGGGCTCCTCAATTCTTGCCTCTGGGATTCTGTTCGGGCCTATTCTTGTCTGTGGGACTCTCCGTTTGAGCCTATTCTTGCCTGTGGGTTCTCCATTCAGGGCTACTCTTGCCAGCGGGACTCTGTTCGTGCCTCATCTTGCCTGCATGGCTGCTCTACTCGGGCCTATTCTTGCCTGCGGGACTCTGTTCGGGCCTATCCTTGCTCCGGGAATCTCCGTTCGGGCATACCCTGGCCTGCGGGACTCCGTTCGGGCCTATTCTGGCCTGCGGGACTCTGTTTGGGCCTATGCTTGCCTGCAGGAATCTCTGTTCCGGCCTATTGTGGCCTGCAGGACTCCCCGTTCGGGCCTGTTCTGGCCTGCGGGACTCTGTTTGGGCCTATGCTTGCCTACGGGAATCTCCGTTCAGGCGTATGCTGGCCTGCGGTATTCTCAATTTGGGCATATTCTCTCGCCTGCGGGACTTTCCTTTGGGCCTATTCTCGCCTGCGCAACTCTCCGTTCGGGCCTATTCTTGCCTGCGGGACTCTCCGTTCCGGCCTATTCTTGCCTGCGGGTCTCTCCGTTCGGGACAATTCTGACCTGCAAAACTCTCCGTTCGGACCTAATCTAGCCTCTGGGAGTCTCCTTTGGGGTCTCCTGTTGCGTGCGGGGCTGCTCTATTCCAGCCTTTTGTGCTTACGGAGCTCCGATATTCGGTCCTGTTCTAGCATGCGGAGCTCCGCTACTCAGGCCTGATTGTGCGTGCGGGGCTCTGCTACTCGGGCCTGTTGGTGCATGCGGGGCTCCACTACTTGGGCCTGTTCGTGCATGCGGGGCTCCGCTATTCAGGCCTGATAGTGTGTGCGGGGCTCCTCTATTCAGGCCTGTCCTTCCCTGCGGGACTCTATTCGGGCCTATACTTCCCTGCGGGATTCTGTTCGGGCCTTTTCTGGCCTGCGAGACTCTCCGTTCGCTCCTATCGTGGTCTGCGGGACCCTCGTTCGGGCCCATTCTCGCCTTCGAGACCCTCTGTTCGGGCTTTTCTGGCCTGCGGGACTCTCCGTTCGGGCCTATTCTTGAGAGCGGGTCTCTATTCGGGCCTATTTTTGCCTAAGGGCTCCTCTATTCGGGCCTCTTCTGGCCTGCGGGACTCTCCGTTCGGGCCTATTCTCACCTGGGGAGCTCTCCGTTCGGGCCTTTCTGGCCTTCGGGACTCTGTTCGGGTCTCTTCTTGCCAGCGGGGCTCTTCGTTTGGGCCCATTCTTGCCTGCAGGACTCTGTTCGGGACTCTTCTTGCCTGCACAGCCCCTCTACTCGGGCCTCTTTTTGCCTGCGGGACTCTGTCCAGGCCTATTGTTGCCCCCGGAAAACTCCGTTCGCTCCTATTCTGGCTTGTGGGACTCTGTTCGGGCCTATGCTTGCCTGCGGGAATCTCCTTTAAGGGTTATGCTGACCTGTGGGATTCTCAGTTTGGGCGTATTCTCGCCTGCAGGACATCTCTTCGCGCCTATTCTCGCCCGCGGGACCCTCCGTTCGGTCGTTTCTGGCCTGAGGGACTCTCCGTTCGGGCCTAATCTTGGGAGCGGGACTCTACTCGGGCCTATTCTTGCCTAGGGGCCTCTTCTATTCGTGCTTCTTCTTGCCAGTGGGACTCTGTTCAGGCCCGTTCTTGCCTGCAGGATTCTGCGTTCGGGCTTATTCTTGCTTGCCGGACAGTGTTCGGGCGTCTTCTTGCCTGCACAGCTCCACTACTCGGGCCTCATTTTGCCTTCGGGACACCGTTCAGGTCTATTCTTGGTCCGGGAATCTCCGTTCGGGCCTATGCTGGCCTGCTGGACTCTGTTCGGGCCTATGCTTGCCTGCGGGAATGACCGTTCGGGCCTGTGTTGGCCTGCAGGACTCTCCGTTCGGGCCGTTCTGGCCTGCGGTACTCTCCGTTCGGGCCTATTCTCTGGAGCGGGACTTTACTCGGGCCTATTCTTGCCTCTGGGGCTCCTCCTTTCTTGCCTATTCTTGCCTCCGGGAATCTCCGTTCTGGCCTGTTCGGGCCTGCGGGACTCTGTTCGGGCCTATGCTTGCCTGCAGGAATCTCTGTTCCGCCCTACTCTGGCCTGCGGGACTCTGCGTTCCGGCCTATTCTGGCCTGCGGGACTCTTTTCGGGCCTATTCTTGCTCCGGGAATCTCTGTTCCGGCGTACCCTGGCTTGCGGGACTCTGTTCGGGCCTATGCTTGCCTGCAGGAATCTCTGTTCTGGCCTATTCTGACCTGCAGGACTCTGTTTGGGCCTATGCTTGCCTGCGGGAATCTCCGTTCAGGCGTATGCTGGCCTGCGGGTCTCTCGGTTCGGGCCCATTCTTGCCTGCGGGACTCTCCGTTTGGGCGTATCCTTGCCCGCGGGACTCTGTTCGGGCCTCTTCTTGCCTGCACGGCTCCTCTACTCGGGCCTATTTTTGCCTGTGGGACTCTATTGGGGCCTATTCTTGCCTCCGACAATCTCCGTTCGGGCCCATTCTGGCCTGCGGGACTCTTCGTTCGGGCCTAGGCTTCCCTTTGGCAATCTCCGTTCAGGCGTATGCTGGCCTGCGGGACTCTGTTCCGGCCTTTGGTTGCTTTTGGAAATCCCCGTTCTGCCCTGCGGAATTCTGTTCGGGGCTATTCTTGCTCCGGGAATCTCTGTTCGGGACTATTCTGGCCTGTGGGACTCTGTTCGGGCCCATGCCTGCCTGCGGGGCTCTCTGTTCAGGCCTTTTTCGCCTACGGGACTCTCTGTTCGGGCCTATTCTCTGGAGCGGGGCCTTAGTCGGGCCTACTCTTGACTACGGGGCTCCTCAATTCTTGCCTCTGGGATTCTGTTCGGGCCTATTCTTGTCTGTGGGACTCTCCGTTTGAGCCTATTCTTGCCTGTGGGTTCTCCATTCAGGGCTACTCTTGCCAGCGGGACTCTGTTCGTGCCTCATCTTGCCTGCATGGCTGCTCTACTCGGGCCTATTCTTGCCTGCGGGACTCTGTTCAGGCCTATCCTTGCTCCGGGAATCTCCGTTCGGGCATACCCTGGCCTGTGGGACTCCGTTCGGGCCTATTCTGGCCTGCGGGACTCTGTTTGGGCCTATGCTTGCCTGCAGGAATCTCTGTTCCGGCCTATTGTGGCCTGCAGGACTCCCCGTTCGGGCCTGTTCTGGCCTGCGGGACTCTGTTTGGGCCTATGCTTGCCTACGGGAATCTCCGTTCAGGCGTATGCTGGCCTGCGGTATTCTCAATTTGGGCATATTCTCTCGCCTGCAGGACTTTCCTTTGGGCCTATTCTCGCCTGCGCAACTCTCCGTTCGGGCCTATTCTTGCCTGCGGGACTCTCCGTTCCGGCCTATTCTTGCCTGCGGGTCTCTCCGTTCGGGACAATTCTGACCTGCAAAACTCTCCGTTCGGACCTAATCTAGCCTCTGGGAGTCTCCTTTGGGGTCTCCTGTTGCGTGCGGGGCTGCTCTATTCCAGCCTTTTGTGCTTACGGAGCTCCGATATTCGGTCCTGTTCTAGCATGCGGAGCTCCGCTACTCAGGCCTGATTGTGCGTGCGGGGCTCTGCTACTCAGGCCTGTTGGTGCATGCGGGGCTCCACTACTTGGGCCTGTTCGTGCATGCGGGGCTCCGCTACTCGGGTCTGTTCGTGCTTGCAGGGCTCTGCTACTCGGGCCTGTTCGTGCGTGCGGGGCTCCGCTATTCAGGCCTGATAGTGTGTGCGGGGCTCCTCTATTCAGGCCTGTCCTTCCCTGCGGGACTCTATTCGGGCCTATACTTCCCTGCGGGATTCTGTTCGGGCCTTTTCTGGCCTGCGAGACTCTCCGTTCGCTCCTATCGTGGTCTGCGGGACCCTCGTTCGGGCCCATTCTCGCCTTCGAGACCCTCTGTTCGGGCTTTTCTGGCCTGCGGGACTCTCCGTTCGGGCCTATTCTTGTGAGCGGGTCTCTATTCGGGCCTATTTTTGCCTAAGGGCTCCTCTATTCGGGCCTCTTCTGGCCTGCGGGACTCTCCGTTCGGGCCTATTCTCACCTGGGGAGCTCTCCGTTCGGGCCTTTCTGGCCTTCGGGACTCTGTTCTGGTCTCTTCTTGCCAGCGGGGCTCTTCGTTTGGGCCTCTTCTTGCCTGCAGGACTCTGTTCGGGACTCTTCTTGCCTGCACAGCCCCTCTACTCGGGCCTCTTTTTGCCTGCGGGACTCTGTCCAGGCCTATTGTTGCCCCCGGAAAACTCCGTTCGGTCCTATTCTGGCTTGTGGGACTCTGTTCGGGCCTATGCTTGCCTGCGGGAATCTCCTTTCAGGGTTATGCTGACCTGTGGGATTCTCAGTTTGGGCGTATTCTCGCCTGCAGGACATCTCTTTGCGCCTATTCTCGCCCGCGGGACACTCCGTTCGGTCGTTTCTGGCCTGCGGGACTCTCCGTTCGGGCCTAATCTTGGGAGCGGGACTCTACTCGGGCCTATTCTTGCCTAGGGGCCTCTTCTATTCGTGCTTCTTCTTGCCAGTGGGACTCTGTTCAGGCCCGTTCTTGCCTGCAGGATTCTGCGTTCGGGCTTATTCTTGCTTGCCGGACAGTGTTCGGGCGTCTTCTTGCCTGCACAGCTCCACTACTCGGGCCTCATTTTGCCTTCGGGACACCGTTCAGGTCTATTCTTGGTCCGGGAATCTCCGTTCGGGCCTATGCTGGCCTGCTGGACTCTGTTCGGGCCTATGCTTGCCTGCGGGAATGACCGTTCGGGCCTGTGTTGGCCTGCAGGACTCTCCGTTCGGGCCGTTCTGGCCTGCGGTACTCTCCGTTCGGGCCTATTCTCTGGAGCGGGACTTTACTCGGGCCTATTCTTGCCTCTGGGGCTCCTCCTTTCTTGCCTATTCTTGCCTCCGGGAATCTCCGTTCTGGCCTGTTCGGGCCTGCGGGACTCTGTTCGGGCCTATGCTTGCCAGCAGGAATCTCTGTTCTGCCCTACTCTGGCCTGCGGGACTCTGCGTTCCGGCCTATTCTGGCCTGCGGGACTCTTTTCGGGCCTATTCTTGCTCCGGGAATCTCCGTTCGGGCGTACCCTGGCTTGCGGGACTCTGTTCGGGCCTATGCTTGCCTGCAGGAATCTCTGTTCTGGCCTATTCTGACCTGCAGGACTCTGTTTGGGCCTATGCTTGCCTGCGGGAATCTCCGTTCAGGCGTATGCTGGCCTGCGGGTCTCTCCGTTCGGGCCCCTTCTTGCCTGCGGGACTCTCCGTTTGGGCGTATCCTTGCCCGCGGGACTCTGTTCGGGCCTCTTCTTGCCTGCACGGCTCCTCTACTCGGGCCTATTTTTGCCTGTGGGACTCTATTGGGGCCTATTCTTGCCTCCGACAATCTCCGTTCGGGCCCATTCTGGCCTGCGGGACTCTTCGTTCGGGCCTAGGCTTCCCTTCGGCAATCTCCGTTCAGGCGTATGCTGGCCTGCGGAATTCTGTTCGGGGCTATTCTTGCTCCGGGAATCTCTGTTCGGGACTATTCTGGCCTGTGGGACTCTGTTCGGGCCCATGCCTGCCTGCGGGGCTCTCTGTTCAGGCCTTTTTCGCCTACGGGACTCTCTGTTCGGGCCTATTCTCTGGAGCGGGGCTTTAGTCGGGCCTACTCTTGACTACGGGGCTCCTCAATTCTTGCCTCTGGGATTCTGTTCGGGCCTATTCTTGTCTGTGGGACTCTCCGTTTGAGCCTATTCTTGCCTGTGGGTTCTCCATTCAGGGCTACTCTTGCCAGCGGGACTCTGTTCGTGCCTCATCTTGCCTGCATGGCTGCTCTACTCGGGCCTATTCTTGCCTGCGGGACTCTGTTCGGGCCTATCCTTGCTCCGGGAATCTCCGTTCGGGCATACCCTGGCCTGTGGGACTCCGTTCGGGCCTATTCTGGCCTGCGGGACTCTGTTTGGGCCTATGCTTGCCTGCAGGAATCTCTGTTCCGGCCTATTGTGGCCTGCAGGACTCCCCGTTCGGGCCTGTTCTGGCCTGCGGGACTCTGTTTGGGCCTATGCTTGCCTACGGGAATCTCCGTTCAGGCGTATGCTGGCCTGCGGTATTCTCAATTTGGGCATATTCTCTCGCCTGCGGGACTTTCCTTTGGGCCTATTCTCGCCTGCGCAACTCTCCGTTCGGGCCTATTCTTGCCTGCGGGACTCTCCGTTCCGGCCTATTCTTGCCTGCGGGTCTCTCCGTTCGGGACAATTCTGACCTGCAAAACTCTCCGTTCGGACCTAATCTAGCCTCTGGGAGTCTCCTTTGGGGTCTCCTGTTGCGTGCGGGGCTGCTCTATTCCAGCCTTTTGTGCTTACGGAGCTCCGATATTCGGTCCTGTTCTAGCATGCGGAGCTCCGCTACTCAGGCCTGATTGTGCGTGCGGGGCTCTGCTACTCGGGCCTGTTGGTGCACGCGGGGCTCCACTACTTGGGCCTGTTCGTGCATGCGGGGCTCCGCTACTCGGGTCTGTTCGTGCTTGCAGGGCTCTGCTACTCGGGCCTGTTCGTGCGTGCGGGGCTCCGCTATTCAGGCCTGATAGTGTGTGCGGGGCTCCTCTATTCAGGCCTGTCCTTCCCTGCGGGACTCTATTCGGGCCTATACTTCCCTGCGGGATTCTGTTCGGGCCTTTTCTGGCCTGCGAGACTCTCCGTTCGCTCCTATCGTGGTCTGCGGGACCCTCGTTCGGGCCCATTCTCGCCTTCGACACCCTCTGTTCGGGCTTTTCTGGCCTGCGGGACTCTCCGTTCGGGCCTATTCTTGTGAGCGGGTCTCTATTCGGGCCTATTTTTGCCTAAGGGCTCCTCTATTCGGGCCTCTTCTGGCCTGCGGGACTCTCCGTTCGGGCCTATTCTCACCTGGGGAGCTCTCCGTTCGGGCCTTTCTGGCCTTCGGGACTCTGTTCGGGTCTCTTCTTGCCAGCGGGGCTCTTCGTTTGGGCCTATTCTTGCCTGCAGGACTCTGTTCGGGACTCTTCTTGCCTGCACAGCCCCTCTACTCGGGCCTCTTTTTGCCTGCGGGACTCTGTCCAGGCCTATTGTTGCCCCCGGAAAACTCCGTTCGGTCCTATTCTGGCTTGTGGGACTCTGTTCGGGCCTATGCTTGCCTGCGGGAATCTCCTTTCAGGGTTATGCTGACCTGTGGGATTCTCAGTTTGGGCGTATTCTCGCCTGCAGGACATCTCTTCGCGCCTATTCTCGCCCGCGGGACCCTCCGTTCGGTCGTTTCTGGCCTGAGGGACTCTCCGTTCGGGCCTAATCTTGGGAGCGGGACTCTACTCGGGCCTATTCTTGCCTAGGGGCCTCTTCTATTCGTGCTTCTTCTTGCCAGTGGGACTCTGTTCAGGCCCGTTCTTGCCTGCAGGATTCTGCGTTCGGGCTTATTCTTGCTTGCCGGACAGTGTTTGGGCGTCTTCTTGCCTGCACAGCTCCACTACTCGGGCCTCATTTTGCCTTCGGGACACCGTTCAGGTCTATTCTTGGTCCGGGAATCTCCGTTCGGGCCTATCCTGGCCTGCTGGACTCTGTTCGGGCCTATGCTTGCCTGCGAAAATGACCGTTCGGGCCTGTGTTGGCCTGCAGGACTCTCCGTTCGGGCCGTTCTGGCCTGCGGTACTCTCCGTTCGGGCCTATTCTCTGGAGCGGGACTTTACTCGGGCCTATTCTTGCCTCTGGGGCTCCTCCTTTCTTGCCTATTCTTGCCTCCGGGAATCTCCGTTCTGGCCTGTTCGGGCCTGCGGGACTCTGTTCGGGCCTATGCTTGCCTGCAGGAATCTCTGTTCCGCCCTACTCTGGCCTGCGGGACTCTGCGTTCCGGCCTATTCTGGCCTGCGGGACTCTTTTCGGGCCTATTCTTGCTCCGGGAATCTCCGTTCGGGCGTACCCTGGCTTGCGGGACTCTGTTCGGGCCTATGCTTGCCTGCAGGAATCTCTGTTCTGGCCTATTCTGACCTGCAGGACTCTGTTTGGGCCTATGCTTGCCTGCGGGAATCTCCGTTCAGGCGTATGCTGGCCTGCGGGTCTCTCCGTTCGGGCCCCTTCTTGCCTGCGGGACTCTCCGTTTGGGCGTATCCTTGCCCGCGGGACTCTGTTCGGGCCTCTTCTTGCCTGCACGGCTCCTCTACTCGGGCCTATTTTTGCCTGTGGGACTCTATTGGGGCCTATTCTTGCCTCCGACAATCTCCGTTCGGGCCCATTCTGGCCTGCGGGACTCTTCGTTCGGGCCTAGGCTTCCCTTCGGCAATCTCCGTTCAGGCGTATGCTGGCGTGCGGAATTCTGTTCGGGGCTATTCTTGCTCCGGGAATCTCTGTTCGGGACTATTCTGGCCTGTGGGACTCTGTTCGGGCCCATGCCTGCCTGCGGGGCTCTCTGTTCAGGCCTTTTTCGCCTACGGGACTCTCTGTTCGGGCCTATTCTCTGGAGCGGGGCTTTAGTCGGGCCTACTCTTGACTACGGGGCTCCTCAATTCTTGCCTCTGGGATTCTGTTCGGGCCTATTCTTGTCTGTGGGACTCTCCGTTTGAGCCTATTCTTGCCTGTGGGTTCTCCATTCAGGGCTACTCTTGCCAGCGGGACTCTGTTCGTGCCTCATCTTGCCTGCATGGCTGCTCTACTCGGGCCTATTCTTGCCTGCGGGACTCTGTTCGGGCCTATCCTTGCTCCGGGAATCTCCGTTCGGGCATACCCTGGCCTGCGGGACTCCGTTCGGGCCTATTCTGGCCTGCGGGACTCTGTTTGGGCCTATGCTTGCCTGCAGGAATCTCTGTTCCGGCCTATTGTGGCCTGCAGGACTCCCCGTTCGGGCCTGTTCTGGCCTGCGGGACTCTGTTTGGGCCTATGCTTGCCTACGGGAATCTCCGTTCAGGCGTATGCTGGCCTGCGGTATTCTCAATTTGGGCATATTCTCTCGCCTGCGGGACTTTCCTTTGGGCCTATTCTCGCCTGCGCAACTCTCCGTTCGGGCCTATTCTTGCCTGCGGGACTCTCCGTTCCGGCCTATTCTTGCCTGCGGGTCTCTCCGTTCGGGACAATTCTGACCTGCAAAACTCTCCGTTCGGACCTAATCTAGCCTCTGGGAGTCTCCTTTGGGGTCTCCTGTTGCCTGCGGGGCTGCTCTATTCCAGCCTTTTGTGCTTACGGAGCTCCGATATTCGGTCCTGTTCTAGCATGCGGAGCTCCGCTACTCAGGCCTGATTGTGCGTGCGGGGCTCTGCTACTCGGGCCTGTTGGTGCATGCGGGGCTCCACTACTTGGGCCTGTTCGTGCATGCGGGGCTCCGCTACTCGGGTCTGTTCGTGCTTGCAGGGCTCTGCTACTCGGGCCTGTTCGTGCGTGCGGGGCTCCGCTATTCAGGCCTGATAGTGTGTGCGGGGCTCCTCTATTCAGGCCTGTCCTTCCCTGCGGGACTCTATTCGGGCCTATACTTCCCTGCGGGATTCTGTTCGGGCCTTTTCTGGCCTGCGAGACTCTCCGTTCGCTCCTATCGTGGTCTGCGGGACTCTCGTTCGGGCCCATTCTCGCCTTCGAGACCCTCTGTTCGGGCTTTTCTGGCCTGCGGGACTCTCCGTTCGGGCCTATTCTTGTGAGCGGGTCTCTATTCGGGCCTATTTTTGCCTAAGGGCTCCTCTATTCGGGCCTCTTCTGGCCTGCGGGACTCTCCGTTCGGGCCTATTCTCACCTGGGGAGCTCTCCGTTCGGGCCTTTCTGGCCTTCGGGACTCTGTTCTGGTCTCTTCTTGCCAGCGGGGCTCTTCGTTTGGGCCTCTTCTTGCCTGCAGGACTCTGTTCGGGACTCTTCTTGCCTGCACAGCCCCTCTACTCGGGCCTCTTTTTGCCTGCGGGACTCTGTCCAGGCCTATTGTTGCCCCCGGAAAACTCCGTTCGCTCCTATTCTGGCTTGTGGGACTCTGTTCGGGCCTATGCTTGCCTGCGGGAATCTCCTTTCAGGGTTATGCTGACCTGTGGGATTCTCAGTTTGGGCGTATTCTCGCCTGCAGGACATCTCTTCGGGCCTATTCTCGCCCGCGGGACCCTCCGTTCGGTCGTTTCTGGCCTGAGGGACTCTCCGTTCGGGCCTAATCTTGGGAGCGGGACTTTACTCGGGCCTATTCTTGCCTCTGGGGCTCCTCCTTTCTTGCCTATTCTTGCCTCCGGGAATCTCCGTTCTGGCCTGTTCGGGCCTGCGGGACTCTGTTCGGGCCTATGCTTGCCTGCAGGAATCTCTATTCCGCCCTACTCTGGCCTGCGGGACTCTGCGTTCCGGCCTATTCTGGCCTGCGGGACTCTTTTCGGGCCTATTCTTGCTCCGGGAATCTCCGTTCGGGCGTACCCTGGCTTGCGGGACTCTGTTCGGGCCTATGCTTGCCTGCAGGAATCTCTGTTCTGGCCTATTCTGACCTGCAGGACTCTGTTTGGGCCTATGCTTGCCTGCGGGAATCTCCGTTCAGGCGTATGCTGGCCTGCGGGTCTCTCCGTTCGGGCCCATTCTTGCCTGCGGGACTCTCCGTTTGGGCGTATCCTTGCCCGCGGGACTCTGTTCGGGCCTCTTCTTGCCTGCACGGCTCCTCTACTCGGGCCTATTTTTGCCTGTGGGACTCTATTGGGGCCTATTCTTGCCTCCGACAATCTCCGTTCGGGCCCATTCTGGCCTGCGGGACTCTTCGTTCGGGCCTAGGCTTCCCTTCGGCAATCTCCGTTCAGGCGTATGCTGGCCTGCGGAATTCTGTTCGGGGCTATTCTTGCTCCGGGAATCTCTGTTCGGGACTATTCTGGCCTGTGGGACTCTGTTCGGGCCCATGCCTGCCTGCGGGGCTCTCTGTTCAGGCCTTTTTCGCCTACGGGACTCTCTGTTCGGGCCTATTCTCTGGAGCGGGGCTTTAGTCGGGCCTACTCTTGACTACGGGGCTCCTCAATTCTTGCCTCTGGGATTCTGTTCGGGCCTATTCTTGTCTGTGGGACTCTCCGTTTGAGCCTATTCTTGCCTGTGGGTTCTCCATTCAGGGCTACTCTTGCCAGCGGGACTCTGTTCGTGCCTCATCTTGCCTGCATGGCTGCTCTACTCGGGCCTATTCTTGCCTGCGGGACTCTGTTCGGGCCTATCCTTGCTCCGGGAATCTCCGTTCGGGCATACCCTGGCCTGCGGGACTCCGTTCGGGCCTATTCTGGCCTGCGGGACTCTGTTTGGGCCTATGCTTGCCTGCAGGAATCTCTGTTCCGGCCTATTGTGGCCTGCAGGACTCCCCGTTCGGGCCTGTTCTGGCCTGCGGGACTCTGTTTGGGCCTATGCTTGCCTACGGGAATCTCCGTTCAGGCGTATGCTGGCCTGCGGTATTCTCAATTTGGGCATATTCTCTCGCCTGCGGGACTTTCCTTTGGGCCTATTCTCGCCTGCGCAACTCTCCGTTCGGGCCTATTCTTGCCTGCGGGACTCTCCGTTCCGGCCTATTCTTGCCTGCGGGTCTCTCCATTCGGGACAATTCTGACCTGCAAAACTCTCCGTTCGGACCTAATCTAGCCTCTGGGAGTCTCCTTTGGGGTCTCCTGTTGCGTGCGGGGCTGCTCTATTCCAGCCTTTTGTGCTTACGGAGCTCCGATATTCGGTCCTGTTCTAGCATGCGGAGCTCCGCTACTCAGGCCTGATTGTGCGTGCGGGGCTCTGCTACTCGGGCCTGTTGGTGCATGCGGGGCTCCACTACTTGGGCCTGTTCGTGCATGCGGGGCTCCGCTATTCAGGCCTGATAGTGTGTGCGGGGCTCCTCTATTCAGGCCTGTCCTTCCCTGCGGGACTCTATTCGGGCCTATACTTCCCTGCGGGATTCTGTTCGGGCCTTTTCTGGCCTGCGAGACTCTCCGTTCGCTCCTATCGTGGTCTGCGGGACCCTCGTTCGGGCCCATTCTCGCCTTCGAGACCCTCTGTTCGGGCTTTTCTGGCCTGCGGGACTCTCCGTTCGGGCCTATTCTTGAGAGCGGGTCTCTATTCGGGCCTATTTTTGCCTAAGGGCTCCTCTATTCGGGCCTCTTCTGGCCTGCGGGACTCTCCGTTCGGGCCTATTCTCACCTGGGGAGCTCTCCGTTCGGGCCTTTCTGGCCTTCGGGACTCTGTTCGGGTCTCTTCTTGCCAGCGGGGCTCTTCGTTTGGGCCCATTCTTGCCTGCAGGACTCTGTTAGGGACTCTTCTTGCCTGCACAGCCCCTCTACTCGGGCCTCTTTTTGCCTGCGGGACTCTGTCCAGGCCTATTGTTGCCCCCGGAAAACTCCGTTCGCTCCTATTCTGGCTTGTGGGACTCTGTTCGGGCCTATGCTTGCCTGCGGGAATCTCCTTTAAGGGTTATGCTGACCTGTGGGATTCTCAGTTTGGGCGTATTCTCGCCTGCAGGACATCTCTTCGCGCCTATTCTCGCCCGCGGGACCCTCCGTTCGGTCGTTTCTGGCCTGAGGGACTCTCCGTTCGGGCCTAATCTTGGGAGCGGGACTCTACTCGGGCCTATTCTTGCCTAGGGGCCTCTTCTATTCGTGCTTCTTCTTGCCAGTGGGACTCTGTTCAGGCCCGTTCTTGCCTGCAGGATTCTGCGTTCGGGCTTATTCTTGCTTGCCGGACAGTGTTCGGGCGTCTTCTTGCCTGCACAGCTCCACTACTCGGGCCTCATTTTGCCTTCGGGACACCGTTCAGGTCTATTCTTGGTCCGGGAATCTCCGTTCGGGCCTATGCTGGCCTGCTGGACTCTGTTCGGGCCTATGCTTGCCTGCGGGAATGACCGTTCGGGCCTGTGTTGGCCTGCAGGACTCTCCGTTCGGGCCGTTCTGGCCTGCGGTACTCTCCGTTCGGGCCTATTCTCTGGAGCGGGACTTTACTCGGGCCTATTCTTGCCTCTGGGGCTCCTCCTTTCTTGCCTATTCTTGCCTCCGGGAATCTCCGTTCTGGCCTGTTCGGGCCTGCGGGACTCTGTTCGGGCCTATGCTTGCCTGCAGGAATCTCTGTTCCGCCCTACTCTGGCCTGCGGGACTCTGCGTTCCGGCCTATTCTGGCCTGCGGGACTCTTTTCGGGCCTATTCTTGCTCCGGGAATCTCTGTTCCGGCGTACCCTGGCTTGCGGGACTCTGTTCGGGCCTATGCTTGCCTGCAGGAATCTCTGTTCTGGCCTATTCTGACCTGCAGGACTCTGTTTGGGCCTATGCTTGCCTGCGGGAATCTCCGTTCAGGCGTATGCTGGCCTGCGGGTCTCTCGGTTCGGGCCCATTCTTGCCTGCGGGACTCTCCGTTTGGGCGTATCCTTGCCCGCGGGACTCTGTTCGGGCCTCTTCTTGCCTGCACGGCTCCTCTACTCGGGCCTATTTTTGCCTGTGGGACTCTATTGGGGCCTATTCTTGCCTCCGACAATCTCCGTTCGGGCCCATTCTGGCCTGCGGGACTCTTCGTTCGGGCCTAGGCTTCCCTTTGGCAATCTCCGTTCAGGCGTATGCTGGCCTGCGGGACTCTGTTCCGGCCTTTGGTTGCTTTTGGAAATCCCCGTTCTGCCCTGCGGAATTCTGTTCGGGGCTATTCTTGCTCCGGGAATCTCTGTTCGGGACTATTCTGGCCTGTGGGACTCTGTTCGGGCCCATGCCTGCCTGCGGGGCTCTCTGTTCAGGCCTTTTTCGCCTACGGGCCTCTCTGTTCGGGCCTATTCTCTGGAGCGGGGCTTTAGTCGGGCCTACTCTTGACTACGGGGCTCCTCAATTCTTGCCTCTGGGATTCTGTTCGGGCCTATTCTTGTCTGTGGGACTCTCCGTTTGAGCCTATTCTTGCCTGTGGGTTCTCCATTCAGGGCTACTCTTGCCAGCGGGACTCTGTTCGTGCCTCATCTTGCCTGCATGGCTGCTCTACTCGGGCCTATCCTTGCCTGCGGGACTCCGTTCGGGCCTATTCTGGCCTGCGGGACTCTTTTCGGGCCTATTCTTGCTCCGGGAATCTCCGTTCGGGCGTACCCTGGCTTGCGGGACTCTGTTCGGGCCTATGCTTGCCTGCAGGAATCTCTGTTCTGGCCTATTCTGACCTGCAGGACTCTGTTTGGGCCTATGCTTGCCTGCGGGAATCTCCGTTCAGGCGTATGCTGGCCTGCGGGTCTCTCCGTTCGGGCCCCTTCTTGCCTGCGGGACTCTCCGTTTGGGCGTATCCTTGCCCGCGGGACTCTGTTCGGGCCTCTTCTTGCCTGCACGGCTCCTCTACTCGGGCCTATTTTTGCCTGTGGGACTCTATTGGGGCCTATTCTTGCCTCCGACAATCTCCGTTCGGGCCCATTCTGGCCTGCGGGACTCTTCGTTCGGGCCTAGGCTTCCCTTCGGCAATCTCCGTTCAGGCGTATGCTGGCGTGCGGAATTCTGTTCGGGGCTATTCTTGCTCCGGGAATCTCTGTTCGGGACTATTCTGGCCTGTGGGACTCTGTTCGGGCCCATGCCTGCCTGCGGGGCTCTCTGTTCAGGCCTTTTTCGCCTACGGGACTCTCTGTTCGGGCCTATTCTCTGGAGCGGGGCTTTAGTCGGGCCTACTCTTGACTACGGGGCTCCTCAATTCTTGCCTCTGGGATTCTGTTCGGGCCTATTCTTGTCTGTGGGACTCTCCGTTTGAGCCTATTCTTGCCTGTGGGTTCTCCATTCAGGGCTACTCTTGCCAGCGGGACTCTGTTCGTGCCTCATCTTGCCTGCATGGCTGCTCTACTCGGGCCTATTCTTGCCTGCGGGACTCTGTTCGGGCCTATCCTTGCTCCGGGAATCTCCGTTCGGGCATACCCTGGCCTGCGGGACTCCGTTCGGGCCTATTCTGGCCTGCGGGACTCTGTTTGGGCCTATGCTTGCCTGCAGGAATCTCTGTTCCGGCCTATTGTGGCCTGCAGGACTCCCCGTTCGGGCCTGTTCTGGCCTGCGGGACTCTGTTTGGGCCTATGCTTGCCTACGGGAATCTCCGTTCAGGCGTATGCTGGCCTGCGGTATTCTCAATTTGGGCATATTCTCTCGCCTGCGGGACTTTCCTTTGGGCCTATTCTCGCCTGCGCAACTCTCCGTTCGGGCCTATTCTTGCCTGCGGGACTCTCCGTTCCGGCCTATTCTTGCCTGCGGGTCTCTCCGTTCGGGACAATTCTGACCTGCAAAACTCTCCGTTCGGACCTAATCTAGCCTCTGGGAGTCTCCTTTGGGGTCTCCTGTTGCGTGCGGGGCTGCTCTATTCCAGCCTTTTGTGCTTACGGAGCTCCGATATTCGGTCCTGTTCTAGCATGCGGAGCTCCGCTACTCAGGCCTGATTGTGCGTGCGGGGCTCTGCTACTCGGGCCTGTTGGTGCACGCGGGGCTCCACTACTTGGGCCTGTTCGTGCATGCGGGGCTCCGCTACTCGGGTCTGTTCGTGCTTGCAGGGCTCTGCTACTCGGGCCTGTTCGTGCGTGCGGGGCTCCGCTATTCAGGCCTGATAGTGTGTGCGGGGCTCCTCTATTCAGGCCTGTCCTTCCCTGCGGGACTCTATTCGGGCCTATACTTCCCTGCGGGATTCTGTTCGGGCCTTTTCTGGCCTGCGAGACTCTCCGTTCGCTCCTATCGTGGTCTGCGGGACCCTCGTTCGGGCCCATTCTCGCCTTCGACACCCTCTGTTCGGGCTTTTCTGGCCTGCGGGACTCTCCGTTCGGGCCTATTCTTGTGAGCGGGTCTCTATTCGGGCCTATTTTTGCCTAAGGGCTCCTCTATTCGGGCCTCTTCTGGCCTGCGGGACTCTCCGTTCGGGCCTATTCTCACCTGGGGAGCTCTCCGTTCGGGCCTTTCTGGCCTTCGGGACTCTGTTCGGGTCTCTTCTTGCCAGCGGGGCTCTTCGTTTGGGCCTATTCTTGCCTGCAGGACTCTGTTCGGGCCTCTTCTTGCCTGCACAGCCCCTCTACTCGGGCCTCTTTTTGCCTGCGGGACTCTGTCCAGGCCTATTGTTGCCCCTGGAAAACTCCGTTCGGTCCTATTCTGGCTTGTGGGACTCTGTTCGGGCCTATGCTTGCCTGCGGGAATCTCCTTTCAGGGTTATGCTGACCTGTGGGATTCTCAGTTTGGGCGTATTCTCGCCTGCAGGACATCTCTTCGCGCCTATTCTCGCCCGCGGGACCCTCCGTTCGGTCGTTTCTGGCCTGAGGGACTCTCCGTTCGGGCCCAATCTTGGGAGCGGGACTCTACTCGGGCCTATTCTTGCCTAGGGGCCTCTTCTATTCGTGCTTCTTCTTGCCAGTGGGACTCTGTTCAGGCCCGTTCTTGCCTGCAGGATTCTGCGTTCGGGCTTATTCTTGCTTGCCGGACAGTGTTTGGGCGTCTTCTTGCCTGCACAGCTCCACTACTCGGGCCTCATTTTGCCTTCGGGACACCGTTCAGGTCTATTCTTGGTCCGGGAATCTCCGTTCGGGCCTATCCTGGCCTGCTGGACTCTGTTCGGGCCTATGCTTGCCTGCGAAAATGACCGTTCGGGCCTGTGTTGGCCTGCAGGACTCTCCGTTCGGGCCGTTCTGGCCTGCGGTACTCTCCGTTCGGGCCTATTCTCTGGAGCGGGACTTTACTCGGGCCTATTCTTGCCTCTGGGGCTCCTCCTTTCTTGCCTATTCTTGCCTCCGGGAATCTCCGTTCTGGCCTGTTCGGGCCTGCGGGACTCTGTTCGGGCCTATGCTTGCCTGCAGGAATCTCTGTTCCGCCCTACTCTGGCCTGCGGGACTCTGCGTTCCGGCCTATTCTGGCCTGCGGGACTCTTTTCGGGCCTATTCTTACTCCGGGAATCTCCGTTCGGGCGTACCCTGGCTTGCGGGACTCTGTTCGGGCCTATGCTTGCCTGCAGGAATCTCTGTTCTGGCCTATTCTGACCTGCAGGACTCTGTTTGGGCCTATGCTTGCCTGCGGGAATCTCCGTTCAGGCGTATGCTGGCCTGCGGGTCTCTCCGTTCGGGCCCCTTCTTGCCTGCGGGACTCTCCGTTTGGGCGTATCCTTGCCCGCGGGACTCTGTTCGGGCCTCTTCTTGCCTGCACGGCTCCTCTACTCGGGCCTATTTTTGCCTGTGGGACTCTATTGGGGCCTATTCTTGCCTCCGACAATCTCCGTTCGGGCCCATTCTGGCCTGCGGGACTCTTCGTTCGGGCCTAGGCTTCCCTTCGGCAATCTCCGTTCAGGCGTATGCTGGCCTGCGGAATTCTGTTCGGGGCTATTCTTGCTCCGGGAATCTCTGTTCGGGACTATTCTGGCCTGTGGGACTCTGTTCGGGCCCATGCCTGCCTGCGGGGCTCTCTGTTCAGGCCTTTTTCGCCTACGGGACTCTCTGTTCGGGCCTATTCTCTGGAGCGGGGCTTTAGTCGGGCCTACTCTTGACTACGGGGCTCCTCAATTCTTGCCTCTGGGATTCTGTTCGGGCCTATTCTTGTCTGTGGGACTCTCCGTTTGAGCCTATTCTTGCCTGTGGGTTCTCCATTCAGGGCTACTCTTGCCAGCGGGACTCTGTTCGTGCCTCATCTTGCCTGCATGGCTGCTCTACTCGGGCCTATTCTTGCCTGCGGGACTCTGTTCGGGCCTATCCTTGCTCCGGGAATCTCCGTTCGGGCATACCCTGGCCTGCGGGACTCCGTTCGGGCCTCTTCTGGCCTGCGGGACTCTGTTTGGGCCTATGCTTGCCTGCAGGAATCTCTGTTCCGGCCTATTGTGGCCTGCAGGACTCCCCGTTCGGGCCTGTTCTGGCCTGCGGGACTCTGTTTGGGCCTATGCTTGCCTACGGGAATCTCCGTTCAGGCGTATGCTGGCCTGCGGTATTCTCAATTTGGGCATATTCTCTCGCCTGCGGGACTTTCCTTTGGGCCTATTCTCGCCTGCGCAACTCTCCGTTCGGGCCTATTCTTGCCTGCGGGACTCTCCGTTCCGGCCTATTCTTGCCTGCGGGTCTCTCCGTTCGGGACAATTCTGACCTGCAAAACTCTCCGTTCGGACCTAATCTAGCCTCTGGGAGTCTCCTTTGGGGTCTCCTGTTGCCTGCGGGGCTGCTCTATTCCAGCCTTTTGTGCTTACGGAGCTCCGATATTCGGTCCTGTTCTAGCATGCGGAGCTCCGCTACTCAGGCCTGATTGTGCGTGCGGGGCTCTGCTACTCAGGCCTGTTGGTGCATGCGGGGCTCCACTACTTGGGCCTGTTCGTGCATGCGGGGCTCCGCTACTCGGGTCTGTTCGTGCTTGCAGGGCTCTGCTACTCGGGCCTGTTCGTGCGTGCGGGGCTCCGCTATTCAGGCCTGATAGTGTGTGCGGGGCTCCTCTATTCAGGCCTGTCCTTCCCTGCGGGACTCTATTCGGGCCTATACTTCCCTGCGGGATTCTGTTCGGGCCTTTTCTGGCCTGCGAGACTCTCCGTTCGCTCCTATCGTGGTCTGCGGGACCCTCGTTCGGGCCCATTCTCGCCTTCGAGACCCTCTGTTCGGGCTTTTCTGGCCTGCGGGACTCTCCGTTCGGGCCTATTCTTGTGAGCGGGTCTCTATTCGGGCCTATTTTTGCCTAAGGGCTCCTCTATTCGGGCCTCTTCTGGCCTGCGGGACTCTCCGTTCGGGCCTATTCTCACCTGGGGAGCTCTCCGTTCGGGCCTTTCTGGCCTTCGGGACTCTGTTCTGGTCTCTTCTTGCCAGCGGGGCTCTTCGTTTGGGCCTCTTCTTGCCTGCAGGACTCTGTTCGGGACTCTTCTTGCCTGCACAGCCCCTCTACTCGGGCCTCTTTTTGCCTGCGGGACTCTGTCCAGGCCTATTGTTGCCCCCGGAAAACTCCGTTCGGTCCTATTCTGGCTTGTGGGACTCTGTTCGGGCCTATGCTTGCCTGCGGGAATCTCCTTTCAGGGTTATGCTGACCTGTGGGATTCTCAGTTTGGGCGTATTCTCGCCTGCAGGACATCTCTTTGCGCCTATTCTCGCCCGCGGGACCCTCCGTTCGGTCGTTTCTGGCCTGCGGGACTCTCCGTTCGGGCCTAATCTTGGGAGCGGGACTCTACTCGGGCCTATTCTTGCCTAGGGGCCTCTTCTATTCGTGCTTCTTCTTGCCAGTGGGACTCTGTTCAGGCCCGTTCTTGCCTGCAGGATTCTGCGTTCGGGCTTATTCTTGCTTGCCGGACAGTGTTCGGGCGTCTTCTTGCCTGCACAGCTCCACTACTCGGGCCTCATTTTGCCTTCGGGACACCGTTCAGGTCTATTCTTGGTCCGGGAATCTCCGTTCGGGCCTATGCTGGCCTGCTGGACTCTGTTCGGGCCTATGCTTGCCTGCGGGAATGACCGTTCGGGCCTGTGTTGGCCTGCAGGACTCTCCGTTCGGGCCGTTCTGGCCTGCGGTACTCTCCGTTCGGGCCTATTCTCTGGAGCGGGACTTTACTCGGGCCTATTCTTGCCTCTGGGGCTCCTCCTTTCTTGCCTATTCTTGCCTCCGGGAATCTCCGTTCTGGCCTGTTCGGGCCTGCGGGACTCTGTTCGGGCCTATGCTTGCCAGCAGGAATCTCTGTTCTGCCCTACTCTGGCCTGCGGGACTCTGCGTTCCGGCCTATTCTGGCCTGCGGGACTCTTTTCGGGCCTATTCTTGCTCCGGGAATCTCCGTTCGGGCGTACCCTGGCTTGCGGGACTCTGTTCGGGCCTATGCTTGCCTGCAGGAATCTCTGTTCTGGCCTATTCTGACCTGCAGGACTCTGTTTGGGCCTATGCTTGCCTGCGGGAATCTCCGTTCAGGCGTATGCTGGCCTGCGGGTCTCTCCGTTCGGGCCCCTTCTTGCCTGCGGGACTCTCCGTTTGGGCGTATCCTTGCCCGCGGGACTCTGTTCGGGCCTCTTCTTGCCTGCACGGCTCCTCTACTCGGGCCTATTTTTGCCTGTGGGACTCTATTGGGGCCTATTCTTGCCTCCGACAATCTCCGTTCGGGCCCATTCTGGCCTGCGGGACTCTTCGTTCGGGCCTAGGCTTCCCTTCGGCAATCTCCGTTCAGGCGTATGCTGGCCTGCGGAATTCTGTTCGGGGCTATTCTTGCTCCGGGAATCTCTGTTCGGGACTATTCTGGCCTGTGGGACTCTGTTCGGGCCCATGCCTGCCTGCGGGGCTCTCTGTTCAGGCCTTTTTCGCCTACGGGACTCTCTGTTCGGGCCTATTCTCTGGAGCGGGGCTTTAGTCGGGCCTACTCTTGACTACGGGGCTCCTCAATTCTTGCCTCTGGGATTCTGTTCGGGCCTATTCTTGTCTGTGGGACTCTCCGTTTGAGCCTATTCTTGCCTGTGGGTTCTCCATTCAGGGCTACTCTTGCCAGCGGGACTCTGTTCGTGCCTCATCTTGCCTGCATGGCTGCTCTACTCGGGCCTATTCTTGCCTGCGGGACTCTGTTCGGGCCTATCCTTGCTCCGGGAATCTCCGTTCGGGCATACCCTGGCCTGCGGGACTCCGTTCGGGCCTATTCTGGCCTGCGGGACTCTGTTTGGGCCTATGCTTGCCTGCAGGAATCTCTGTTCCGGCCTATTGTGGCCTGCAGGACTCCCCGTTCGGGCCTGTTCTGGCCTGCGGGACTCTGTTTGGGCCTATGCTTGCCTACGGGAATCTCCGTTCAGGCGTATGCTGGCCTGCGGTATTCTCAATTTGGGCATATTCTCTCGCCTGCGGGACTTTCCTTTGGGCCTATTCTCGCCTGCGCAACTCTCCGTTCGGGCCTATTCTTGCCTGCGGGACTCTCCGTTCCGGCCTATTCTTGCCTGCGGGTCTCTCCGTTCGGGACAATTCTGACCTGCAAAACTCTCCGTTCGGACCTAATCTAGCCTCTGGGAGTCTCCTTTGGGGTCTCCTGTTGCCTGCGGGGCTGCTCTATTCCAGCCTTTTGTGCTTACGGAGCTCCGATATTCGGTCCTGTTCTAGCATGCGGAGCTCCGCTACTCAGGCCTGATTGTGCGTGCGGGGCTCTGCTACTCGGGCCTGTTGGTGCACGCGGGGCTCCACTACTTGGGCCTGTTCGTGCATGCGGGGCTCCGCTACTCGGGTCTGTTCGTGCTTGCAGGGCTCTGCTACTCGGGCCTGTTCGTGCGTGCGGGGCTCCGCTATTCAGGCCTGATAGTGTGTGCGGGGCTCCTCTATTCAGGCCTGTCCTTCCCTGCGGGACTCTATTCGGGCCTATACTTCCCTGCGGGATTCTGTTCGGGCCTTTTCTGGCCTGCGAGACTCTCCGTTCGCTCCTATCGTGGTCTGCGGGACCCTCGTTCGGGCCCATTCTCGCCTTCGACACCCTCTGTTCGGGCTTTTCTGGCCTGCGGGACTCTCCGTTCGGGCCTATTCTTGTGAGCGGGTCTCTATTCGGGCCTATTTTTGCCTAAGGGCTCCTCTATTCGGGCCTCTTCTGGCCTGCGGGACTCTCCGTTCGGGCCTATTCTCACCTGGGGAGCTCTCCGTTCGGGCCTTTCTGGCCTTCGGGACTCTGTTCGGGTCTCTTCTTGCCAGCGGGGCTCTTCGTTTGGGCCTATTCTTGCCTGCAGGACTCTGTTCGGGACTCTTCTTGCCTGCACAGCCCCTCTACTCGGGCCTCTTTTTGCCTGCGGGACTCTGTCCAGGCCTATTGTTGCCCCTGGAAAACTCCGTTCGGTCCTATTCTGGCTTGTGGGACTCTGTTCGGGCCTATGCTTGCCTGCGGGAATCTCCTTTCAGGGTTATGCTGACCTGTGGGATTCTCAGTTTGGGCGTATTCTCGCCTGCAGGACATCTCTTCGCGCCTATTCTCGCCCGCGGGACCCTCCGTTCGGTCGTTTCTGGCCTGAGGGACTCTCCGTTCGGGCCCAATCTTGGGAGCGGGACTCTACTCGGGCCTATTCTTGCCTAGGGGCCTCTTCTATTCGTGCTTCTTCTTGCCAGTGGGACTCTGTTCAGGCCCGTTCTTGCCTGCAGGATTCTGCGTTCGGGCTTATTCTTGCTTGCCGGACAGTGTTTGGGCGTCTTCTTGCCTGCACAGCTCCACTACTCGGGCCTCATTTTGCCTTCGGGACACCGTTCAGGTCTATTCTTGGTCCGGGAATCTCCGTTCGGGCCTATCCTGGCCTGCTGGACTCTGTTCGGGCCTATGCTTGCCTGCGAAAATGACCGTTCGGGCCTGTGTTGGCCTGCAGGACTCTCCGTTCGGGCCGTTCTGGCCTGCGGTACTCTCCGTTCGGGCCTATTCTCTGGAGCGGGACTTTACTCGGGCCTATTCTTGCCTCTGGGGCTCCTCCTTTCTTGCCTATTCTTGCCTCCGGGAATCTCCGTTCTGGCCTGTTCGGGCCTGCGGGACTCTGTTCGGGCCTATGCTTGCCTGCAGGAATCTCTGTTCCGCCCTACTCTGGCCTGCGGGACTCTGCGTTCCGGCCTATTCTGGCCTGCGGGACTCTTTTCGGGCCTATTCTTACTCCGGGAATCTCCGTTCGGGCGTACCCTGGCTTGCGGGACTCTGTTCGGGCCTATGCTTGCCTGCAGGAATCTCTGTTCTGGCCTATTCTGACCTGCAGGACTCTGTTTGGGCCTATGCTTGCCTGCGGGAATCTCCGTTCAGGCGTATGCTGGCCTGCGGGTCTCTCCGTTCGGGCCCCTTCTTGCCTGCGGGACTCTCCGTTTGGGCGTATCCTTGCCCGCGGGACTCTGTTCGGGCCTCTTCTTGCCTGCACGGCTCCTCTACTCGGGCCTATTTTTGCCTGTGGGACTCTATTGGGGCCTATTCTTGCCTCCGACAATCTCCGTTCGGGCCCATTCTGGCCTGCGGGACTCTTCGTTCGGGCCTAGGCTTCCCTTCGGCAATCTCCGTTCAGGCGTATGCTGGCCTGCGGAATTCTGTTCGGGGCTATTCTTGCTCCGGGAATCTCTGTTCGGGACTATTCTGGCCTGTGGGACTCTGTTCGGGCCCATGCCTGCCTGCGGGGCTCTCTGTTCAGGCCTTTTTCGCCTACGGGACTCTCTGTTCGGGCCTATTCTCTGGAGCGGGGCTTTAGTCGGGCCTACTCTTGACTACGGGGCTCCTCAATTCTTGCCTCTGGGATTCTGTTCGGGCCTATTCTTGTCTGTGGGACTCTCCGTTTGAGCCTATTCTTGCCTGTGGGTTCTCCATTCAGGGCTACTCTTGCCAGCGGGACTCTGTTCGTGCCTCATCTTGCCTGCATGGCTGCTCTACTCGGGCCTATTCTTGCCTGCGGGACTCTGTTCGGGCCTATCCTTGCTCCGGGAATCTCCGTTCGGGCATACCCTGGCCTGCGGGACTCCGTTCGGGCCTATTCTGGCCTGCGGGACTCTGTTTGGGCCTATGCTTGCCTGCAGGAATCTCTGTTCCGGCCTATTGTGGCCTGCAGGACTCCCCGTTCGGGCCTGTTCTGGCCTGCGGGACTCTGTTTGGGCCTATGCTTGCCTACGGGAATCTCCGTTCAGGCGTATGCTGGCCTGCGGTATTCTCAATTTGGGCATATTCTCTCGCCTGCGGGACTTTCCTTTGGGCCTATTCTCGCCTGCGCAACTCTCCGTTCGGGCCTATTCTTGCCTGCGGGACTCTCCGTTCCGGCCTATTCTTGCCTGCGGGTCTCTCCGTTCGGGACAATTCTGACCTGCAAAACTCTCCGTTCGGACCTAATCTAGCCTCTGGGAGTCTCCTTTGGGGTCTCCTGTTGCCTGCGGGGCTGCTCTATTCCAGCCTTTTGTGCTTACGGAGCTCCGATATTCGGTCCTGTTCTAGCATGCGGAGCTCCGCTACTCAGGCCTGATTGTGCGTGCGGGGCTCTGCTACTCGGGCCTGTTGGTGCACGCGGGGCTCCACTACTTGGGCCTGTTCGTGCATGCGGGGCTCCGCTACTCGGGTCTGTTCGTGCTTGCAGGGCTCTGCTACTCGGGCCTGTTCGTGCGTGCGGGGCTCCGCTATTCAGGCCTGATAGTGTGTGCGGGGCTCCTCTATTCAGGCCTGTCCTTCCCTGCGGGACTCTATTCGGGCCTATACTTCCCTGCGGGATTCTGTTCGGGCCTTTTCTGGCCTGCGAGACTCTCCGTTCGCTCCTATCGTGGTCTGCGGGACCCTCGTTCGGGCCCATTCTCGCCTTCGACACCCTCTGTTCGGGCTTTTCTGGCCTGCGGGACTCTCCGTTCGGGCCTATTCTTGTGAGCGGGTCTCTATTCGGGCCTATTTTTGCCTAAGGGCTCCTCTATTCGGGCCTCTTCTGGCCTGCGGGACTCTCCGTTCGGGCCTATTCTCACCTGGGGAGCTCTCCGTTCGGGCCTTTCTGGCCTTCGGGACTCTGTTCGGGTCTCTTCTTGCCAGCGGGGCTCTTCGTTTGGGCCTATTCTTGCCTGCAGGACTCTGTTCGGGACTCTTCTTGCCTGCACAGCCCCTCTACTCGGGCCTCTTTTTGCCTGCGGGACTCTGTCCAGGCCTATTGTTGCCCCTGGAAAACTCCGTTCGGTCCTATTCTGGCTTGTGGGACTCTGTTCGGGCCTATGCTTGCCTGCGGGAATCTCCTTTCAGGGTTATGCTGACCTGTGGGATTCTCAGTTTGGGCGTATTCTCGCCTGCAGGACATCTCTTCGCGCCTATTCTCGCCCGCGGGACCCTCCGTTCGGTCGTTTCTGGCCTGAGGGACTCTCCGTTCGGGCCCAATCTTGGGAGCGGGACTCTACTCGGGCCTATTCTTGCCTAGGGGCCTCTTCTATTCGTGCTTCTTCTTGCCAGTGGGACTCTGTTCAGGCCCGTTCTTGCCTGCAGGATTCTGCGTTCGGGCTTATTCTTGCTTGCCGGACAGTGTTTGGGCGTCTTCTTGCCTGCACAGCTCCACTACTCGGGCCTCATTTTGCCTTCGGGACACCGTTCAGGTCTATTCTTGGTCCGGGAATCTCCGTTCGGGCCTATCCTGGCCTGCTGGACTCTGTTCGGGCCTATGCTTGCCTGCGAAAATGACCGTTCGGGCCTGTGTTGGCCTGCAGGACTCTCCGTTCGGGCCGTTCTGGCCTGCGGTACTCTCCGTTCGGGCCTATTCTCTGGAGCGGGACTTTACTCGGGCCTATTCTTGCCTCTGGGGCTCCTCCTTTCTTGCCTATTCTTGCCTCCGGGAATCTCCGTTCTGGCCTGTTCGGGCCTGCGGGACTCTGTTCGGGCCTATGCTTGCCTGCAGGAATCTCTGTTCCGCCCTACTCTGGCCTGCGGGACTCTGCGTTCCGGCCTATTCTGGCCTGCGGGACTCTTTTCGGGCCTATTCTTACTCCGGGAATCTCCGTTCGGGCGTACCCTGGCTTGCGGGACTCTGTTCGGGCCTATGCTTGCCTGCAGGAATCTCTGTTCTGGCCTATTCTGACCTGCAGGACTCTGTTTGGGCCTATGCTTGCCTGCGGGAATCTCCGTTCAGGCGTATGCTGGCCTGCGGGTCTCTCCGTTCGGGCCCCTTCTTGCCTGCGGGACTCTCCGTTTGGGCGTATCCTTGCCCGCGGGACTCTGTTCGGGCCTCTTCTTGCCTGCACGGCTCCTCTACTCGGGCCTATTTTTGCCTGTGGGACTCTATTGGGGCCTATTCTTGCCTCCGACAATCTCCGTTCGGGCCCATTCTGGCCTGCGGGACTCTTCGTTCGGGCCTAGGCTTCCCTTCGGCAATCTCCGTTCAGGCGTATGCTGGCGTGCGGAATTCTGTTCGGGGCTATTCTTGCTCCGGGAATCTCTGTTCGGGACTATTCTGGCCTGTGGGACTCTGTTCGGGCCCATGCCTGCCTGCGGGGCTCTCTGTTCAGGCCTTTTTCGCCTACGGGACTCTCTGTTCGGGCCTATTCTCTGGAGCGGGGCTTTAGTCGGGCCTACTCTTGACTACGGGGCTCCTCAATTCTTGCCTCTGGGATTCTGTTCGGGCCTATTCTTGTCTGTGGGACTCTCCGTTTGAGCCTATTCTTGCCTGTGGGTTCTCCATTCAGGGCTACTCTTGCCAGCGGGACTCTGTTCGTGCCTCATCTTGCCTGCATGGCTGCTCTACTCGGGCCTATTCTTGCCTGCGGGACTCTGTTCGGGCCTATCCTTGCTCCGGGAATCTCCGTTCGGGCATACCCTGGCCTGCGGGACTCCGTTCGGGCCTATTCTGGCCTGCGGGACTCTGTTTGGGCCTATGCTTGCCTGCAGGAATCTCTGTTCCGGCCTATTGTGGCCTGCAGGACTCCCCGTTCGGGCCTGTTCTGGCCTGCGGGACTCTGTTTGGGCCTATGCTTGCCTACGGGAATCTCCGTTCAGGCGTATGCTGGCCTGCGGTATTCTCAATTTGGGCATATTCTCTCGCCTGCGGGACTTTCCTTTGGGCCTATTCTCGCCTGCGCAACTCTCCGTTCGGGCCTATTCTTGCCTGCGGGACTCTCCGTTCCGGCCTATTCTTGCCTGCGGGTCTCTCCGTTCGGGACAATTCTGACCTGCAAAACTCTCCGTTCGGACCTAATCTAGCCTCTGGGAGTCTCCTTTGGGGTCTCCTGTTGCCTGCGGGGCTGCTCTATTCCAGCCTTTTGTGCTTACGGAGCTCCGATATTCGGTCCTGTTCTAGCATGCGGAGCTCCGCTACTCAGGCCTGATTGTGCGTGCGGGGCTCTGCTACTCAGGCCTGTTGGTGCATGCGGGGCTCCACTACTTGGGCCTGTTCGTGCATGCGGGGCTCCGCTACTCGGGTCTGTTCGTGCTTGCAGGGCTCTGCTACTCGGGCCTGTTCGTGCGTGCGGGGCTCCGCTATTCAGGCCTGATAGTGTGTGCGGGGCTCCTCTATTCAGGCCTGTCCTTCCCTGCGGGACTCTATTCGGGCCTATACTTCCCTGCGGGATTCTGTTCGGGCCTTTTCTGGCCTGCGAGACTCTCCGTTCGCTCCTATCGTGGTCTGCGGGACCCTCGTTCGGGCCCATTCTCGCCTTCGAGACCCTCTGTTCGGGCTTTTCTGGCCTGCGGGACTCTCCGTTCGGGCCTATTCTTGTGAGCGGGTCTCTATTCGGGCCTATTTTTGCCTAAGGGCTCCTCTATTCGGGCCTCTTCTGGCCTGCGGGACTCTCCGTTCGGGCCTATTCTCACCTGGGGAGCTCTCCGTTCGGGCCTTTCTGGCCTTCGGGACTCTGTTCGGGTCTCTTCTTGCCAGCGGGGCTCTTCGTTTGGGCCTATTCTTGCCTGCAGGACTCTGTTCGGGACTCTTCTTGCCTGCACAGCCCCTCTACTCGGGCCTCTTTTTGCCTGCGGGACTCTGTCCAGGCCTATTGTTGCCCCCGGAAAACTCCGTTCGGTCCTATTCTGGCTTGTGGGACTCTGTTCGGGCCTATGCTTGCCTGCGGGAATCTCCTTTCAGGGTTATGCTGACCTGTGGGATTCTCAGTTTGGGCGTATTCTCGCCTGCAGGACATCTCTTCGCGCCTATTCTCGCCCGCGGGACCCTCCGTTCGGTCGTTTCTGGCCTGCGGGACTCTCCGTTCGGGCCTAATCTTGGGAGCGGGACTCTACTCGGGCCTATTCTTGCCTAGGGGCCTCTTCTATTCGTGCTTCTTCTTGCCAGTGGGACTCTGTTCAGGCCCGTTCTTGCCTGCAGGATTCTGCGTTCGGGCTTATTCTTGCTTGCCGGACAGTGTTTGGGCGTCTTCTTGCCTGCACAGCTCCACTACTCGGGCCTCATTTTGCCTTGGGGACACCGTTCAGGTCTATTCTTGGTCCGGGAATCTCCGTTCGGGCCTATGCTGGCCTGCTGGACTCTGTTCGGGCCTATGCTTGCCTGCGGGAATGACCGTTCGGGCCTGTGTTGGCCTGCAGGACTCTCCGTTCGGGCCGTTCTGGCCTGCGGTACTCTCCGTTCGGGCCTATTCTCTGGAGCGGGACTTTACTCGGGCCTATTCTTGCCTCTGGGGCTCCTCCTTTCTTGCCTATTCTTGCCTCCGGGAATCTCCGTTCTGGCCTGTTCGGGCCTGCGGGACTCTGTTCGGGCCTAAGCTTGCCTGCAGGAATCTCTGTTCCGCCCTACTCTGGCCTGCGGGACTCTGTGTTCCGGCCTATTCTGGCCTGCGGGACTCTTTTCGGGCCTATTCTTGCTCCGGGAATCTCCGTTCGGGCGTACCCTGGCTTGCGGGACTCTGTTCGGGCCTATGCTTGCCTGCAGGAATCTCTGTTCTGGCCTATTCTGACCTGCAGGACTCTGTTTGGGCCTATGCTTGCCTGCGGGAATCTCCGTTCAGGCGTATGCTGGCCTGCGGGTCTCTCGGTTCGGGCCCATTCTTGCCTGCGGGACTCTCCGTTTGGGCGTATCCTTGCCCGCGGGACTCTGTTCGGGCCTCTTCTTGCCTGCACGGCTCCTCTACTCGGGCCTATTTTTGCCTGTGGGACTCTATTGGGGCCTATTCTTGCCTCCGACAATCTCCGTTCGGGCCCATTCTGGCCTGCGGGACTCTTGATTCGGGCCTAGGCTTCCCTTCGGCAATCTCCGTTCAGGCGTATGCTGGCCTGCGGAATTCTGTTCGGGGCTATTCTTGCTCCGGGAATCTCTGTTCGGGACTATTCTGGCCTGTGGGACTCTGTTCGGGCCCATGCCTGCCTGCGGGGCTCTCTGTTCAGGCCTTTTTCGCCTACGGGACTCTCTGTTCGGGCCTATTCTCTGGAGCGGGGCTTTAGTCGGGCCTACTCTTGACTACGGGGCTCCTCTATTCTTGCCTCTGGGATTCTGTTCGGGCCTATTCTTGTCTGTGGGACTCTCCGTTTGAGCCTATTCTTGCCTGTGGGTTCTCCATTCAGGGCTACTCTTGCCAGCGGGACTCTGTTCGTGCCTCATCTTGCTTGCATGGCTGCTCTACTCGGGCCCATTCTTGCCTGCGGGACTCTGTTCGGGCCTATCCTTGCTCCGGGAATCTCCGTTCGGGCATACCCTGGCCTGCGGGACTCCGTTCGGGCCTATTCTGTCCTGCGGGACTCTGTTTGGGCCTATGCTTGCCTGCAGGAATCTCTGTTCCGGCCTATTGTGGCCTGCAGGACTCCCCGTTCGGGCCTGTTCTGGCCTGCGGGACTCTGTTTGGGCCTATGCTTGCCTACGGGAATCTCCGTTCAGGCGTATGCTGGCCTGCGGTATTCTCAATTTGGGCATATTCTCTCGCCTGCGGGACTTTCCTTTGGGCCTATTCTCGCCTGCGCAACTCTCCGTTCGGGCCTATTCTTGCCTGCGGGACTCTGTTCGGGCCTCTTCTTGCCTGCACAGCCCCTCTACTCGGGCCTCTTTTTGCCTGCGGGACTCTGTCCAGGCCTATTGTTGCCCCCGGAAAACTCCGTTCGGTCCTATTCTGGCTTGTGGGACTCTGTTCGGGCCTATGCTTGCCTGCGGGAATCTCCTTTCAGGGTTATGCTGACCTGTGGGATTCTCAGTTTGGGCGTATTCTCGCCTGCAGGACATCTCTTCGGGCCTATTCTCGCCCGCGGGACCCTCCGTTCGGTCGTTTCTGGCCTGCGGGACTCTCCGTTCGGGCCTAATCTTGCCTGCAGGATTCTGCGTTCGGGCTTACTCTTGCTTGCCGGACGGGGTTCGTGCGTCTTCTTGACTGCACGGCTCCTCTACTCGGGCCTCATTTTGCCTTCGGGACACCGTTCGGGTCTATTCTTGGTCCGGGAATCTCCGTTCGGGCCTATGCTGGCCTGCTGGACTCTGTTCGGGCCTATGCTTGCCTGCGGGAATGACCGTTCGGGCCTATGTTGGCCTTCGGGACTCTCCGTTCGGGCCATTCTGGCCTGCGGGACTCTCCGTTCGGGCCTATTCTCTGGAGCGGGACTTTACTCGGGCCTATTCTTGCCTCCGGGGCTCCTCTATTCTGGCCTATTCTTGCCTCCGGGAATCTCCGTTCTGGCCTGTTCGGGCCTGCGGGACTCTGTTCGGGCCTATGCTTGCCTGCAGGAATCTCTGTTCCGCCCTACTCTGGCCTTCGGGACTCTCCGTTCAGGCCTATTCTGGCCTGCTGGACTCTGTTCGGGCCTATTCTTGCTCCGGGAATCGCCGGTCGGGCGTACCCTGGCTTGCGGGACTCTGTTCGGGCCTATGCTTGCCTGCAGGAATCTCTGTTCTGGCCTATTCTGGCCTGCAGGACTCTCCGTTCGGGCCTATTCCGGCCTGCAGGACTCTGTTTGGGCCTATGCTTGCCTACGGGAATCTCCGTTCAGGCGTATGCTGGCCTGCGGGTCTCTCCGTTCGGGCCTATTCTTGCCTGCGGGACTCTCCGTTTGGGCGTATCCTTGCCTGCGGGACTCTGTTCGGGCCTCTTCTTGCCCGCACGGCTCCTCTACTCGGGCCTATTTTTGCCTGTGGGACTCTATTGGGGCCTATTCTTGCCTCCGACAATCTCCGTTCGGGCCTATTCTGGCCTGCGGGACTCTTCGTTCGGGCCTAGGCTTCCCTTTGGCAATCTCCGTTCAGGCGTATGCTGGCCTGCGGGACTCTGTTCGGGCCTTTGGTTGCTTTTGGAAATCCCCGTTCTGGCCTGCGGAATTCTGTTCGGGGCTATTCTTGCTCCGGGAATCTCTGTTCGGGACTATTCTGGCCTTTGGGACTCTGTTCGGGCCCATGCCTGCCTGCGGGGCTCTCTGTTCAGGCCTTTTTCGCCTACGGGACTCTCCGTTCGGGCCTATTCTCTGGAGCGGGACTTTAGTCGGGCCTACTCTTGCCTACGGGGCTCCTCTATTCTTGCCTCTGGGATTCTGTTCGGGCCTATTCTTGTCTGCGGAACTCTCCGTTTGAGCCTATTCTTGCCTGTGGGTTCTCCGTTCAGGGCTACTCTTGCCAGCGGAACTCTGTTCGTGCCTCATCTTGCCTGCATGGCTGCTCTACTCGGGCCTACTCTTGCCTGCGGGACTCTGTTCGGGCCTATCCTTGCTCTGGGAATCTCCGTTCGGGCATACCCTGGCCTGCGGGACTCCGTTCGGGCCTATTCTGGCCTGCGGGACTCTGTTTGGGCCTATGCTTGCCTGCAGGAATCTTTGTTTCGGCCTATTGTGGCCTGCAGCACTCTCCGTTTGGGCCTATTCCGGCCTACGGGACTCTGTTTGGGCCTATGCTTCCTACGGGAATCTCCGTTCAGGCGTATGCTGGCCTGCGGTATTCTCAATTTGGGCATATTCTCTCGCCTCCGGGACTTTCCTTTGGGCCTCTTCTCGCCTGCGCATCTCTCCGTTCGGGCCTATTCTTGCCTGCGGGACTCTCCGTTCCGGCCTATTCTTGCCTGCGGGTCTCTCCGTTCGGGACAATTCTGACCTGCAAAACTCTCCGTTCGGACCTAATCTAGCCTCTGGGAGTCTCCTTTGGGGTCTCCTGTTGCCTGCGGGGCTGCTCTATTCCAGCCTTTTGTGCTTACGGAGCTCCGATATTCGGTCGTGTTCTAGCATGCGGAGCTCCGCTACTCAGGCCTGATTGTGCGTGCGGGGCTCCGCTACTCGGGCCTGTTGGTGCATGCGGGGCTCCACTACTTGAGCCTGTTCTTGCATGCGGGGCTCCGCTACTCGGGTCTGTTCGTGCTTGCAGGGCTCTGCTACTCGGGCCTGTTCGTGCGTGCGGGGCTCCGCTATTCAGGCCTGATAGTGTGTGCGGGGCTCCTCTATTCAGGCCTGTCCTTCCCTGCGGGACTCTATTCGGGCCTATACTTCCCTGCGGGACTCTGTTCGGGCCTATTCTGGCCTGCGAGACCCTCGGTTCGCCCCTATCGTGGTCTGCGGGACCCTCGTTCGGGCCCATTCTCGCCTTCGAGACCCTCTGTTCGGGCTTTTCTGGCCTGCGGGACTCTCCGTTCGGGCCTATTCTTGTGAGCGGGCCTCTATTCGGGCCTATTTTTGCCTAAGGGCTCCTCTATTCGGGCCTCTTCTGGCCTGCGGGACTCTCCGTTCGGGCCTATTCTCACCTGGGGAGCTCTCCGTTCGGGCCTTTCTGGACTTCGGGACTCTGTTCGGGTCTCTTCTTGCCAGCGGGGCTCTTCGTTTGGGCCTATTCTTGCCTGCAGGACTCTGTTCGGGCCTCTTCTTGCCTGCACAGCCCCTCTACTCGGGCCTCTTTTTGCCTGCGGGACTCTGTCCAGGCCTATTGTTGCCCCCGGAAAACTCCGTTCGGTCCTATTCTGCCTTGTGGGACTCTGTTCGGGCCTATGCTTGCCTGCGGGAATCTCCTTTCAGGGTTATGCTGACCTGTGGGATTCTCAGTTTGGGCGTATTCTCGCCTGCAGGACATCTCTTCGGGCCTATTCTCGCCCGCGGGACCCTCCGTTCGGTCGTTTCTGGCCTGCGGGACTCTCCATTCGGGCCTAATCTTGGGAGCGGGAGCGGGACTCTACTCGGGCCTATTCTTGCCTAGGGGCCTCTTCTATTCGTGCTTATTCTTGCCAGTGGGACTCTGTTCAGACCCGTTCTTGCTGCAGGATTCTGCGTTCGGGCTTATTCTTGCTTGCCGGACAGTGTTCGGGCGTCTTCTTGCCTGCACGGCTCCTCTACTCGGGCCTCATTTTGCCTTCGGGACACCGTTCGGGTCTATTCTTGGTCCGGGAATCTCCGTTCGGGCCTATGCTGGCCTGCTGGACTCTGTTCGGGCCTATGCTTGCCTGCGGGAATGACCGTTCGGGCCTATGTTGGCCTGCGGGACTCTCCGTTCGGGCCATTCTGGCCTGCGGGACTCTCCGTTCGGGCCTATTCTCTGGAGCGGGACTTTACTCGGGCCTATTCTTGCCTCCGGGGCTCCTCTATTCTGGCCTATTCTTGCCTCCGGGAATCTCCGTTCTGGCCTGTTCGGGCCTGCGGGACTCTGTTCGGGCCTATGCTTGCCTGCAGGAATCTCTGTTCCGCCCTACTCTGGCCTGCGGGACTCTCCGCTCAGGCCTATTCTGGCCTGCGGGACTCTGTTCGGGCCTATTCTTGCTCCGGGAATCGCCGTTCGGGAGTACCCTGGCTTGCGGGACTCTGTTCGGGCCTATGCTTGCCTGCAGGAATCTCTGTTCTGGCCTATTCTGGCCTGCAGGACTCTGTTTGGGCCTATGCTTGCCTACGGGAATCTCCGTTCAGGCGTATGCTGGCCTGCGGGTCTCTCCGTTCGGGCCTATTCTTGCCTGCGGGACTCTCCGTTTGGGCGTATCCTTACCTGCGGGACTCTGTTCGGGCCTCTTCTTGCCCGCACGGCTCCTCTACTCGGGCCTATTTTTGCCTGTGGGACTCTATTGGGGCCTATTCTTGCCTCCGACAATCTCCGTTCGGGCCTATTCTGGCCTGCGGGACTCTTCGTTCGGGCCTAGGCTTCCCTTTGGCAATCTCCGTTCAGGCGTATGCTGGCCTGCGGGACTCTGTTCGGGCCTTTGGTTGCTTTTGGAAATCCCCGTTCTGGCCTGCGGAATTCTGTTCGGGGCTATTCTTGCTCCGGGAATCTCTGTTCGGGACTATTCTGGCCTGTGGGACTCTGTTCGGGCCCATGCCTGCCTGCGGGGCTCTCTGTTCAGGCCTTTTTCGCCTACGGGACTCTCCGTTCGGGCCTATTCTCTGGAGCGGGACTTTAGTCGGGCCTACTCTTGACTACGGGGCTCCTCTATTCTTGCCTCTGGGATTCTGTTCGGGCCTATTCTTGTCTGCGGGACTCTCCGTTTGAGCCTATTCTTGCCTGTGGGTTCTCCGTTCAGGGCTACTCTTGCCAGCGGGACTCTGTTCGTGCCTCATCTTGCCTGCATGGCTGCTCTACTCGGGCCTACTCTTGCCTGCGGAACTCTGTTCGGGCCTATCCTTGCTCTGGGAATCTCCGTTCGGGCATACCCTGGCCTGCGGGACTCCGTTCGGGCCTATTCTGGCCTGCGGGACTCTGTTTGGGCCTATGCTTGCCTGCAGGAATCTCTGTTCCGGCCTATTGTGGCCTGCAGCACTCTCCGTTTGGGCCTATTCTGGCCTACGGGACTCTGTTTGGGCCTATGCTTGCCTACGGGAATCTCCGTTCAGGCGTATGCTGGCCTGCGGTATTCTCAATTTGGGCATATTCTCTCGCCTCCGAGACTTTCCTTTGGGCCTATTCTCGCCTGCGCATCTCTCCGTTCGGGCCTATTCTTGCCTGCAGGACTCTGTTCGGGCCTCTTCTTGCCTGCACAGCCCCTCTACTCGGGCCTCTTTTTGCCTGGTGGACTCTGTCCAGGCCTATTGTTGGCCCCGGAAAACTCCGTTCGGTCCTATTCTGGCTTGTGGGACTCTGTTCGGGCCTATGCTTGCCTGCGGGAATCTCCTTTCAGGGTTATGCTGACCTGTGGGATTCTCAGTTTGGGCGTATTCTCGCCTGCAGGTCATCTCTTCGCACCTATTCTCGCCCGCGGGACCCTCCGTTCGGTCGTTTCTGGCCTGCGGGACTCTCCGTTCGGGCCTCATCTTGCCTGCAGGATTCTGCGTTCGGGCTTACTCTTGCTTGCCGGACGGGGTTCGTGCGTCTTCTTGACTGCACGGCTCCTCTACTCGGGCCTCATTTTGCCTTCGGGACACCGTTCGGGTCTATTCTTGGTCCGGGAATCTCCGTTCGGGCCTATGCTGGCCTGCTGGACTCTGTTCGGGCCTATGCTTGCCTGCGGGAATGACCGTTCGGGCCTATGTTGGCCTGCGGGACTCTCCGTTCGGGCCATTCTGGCCTGCGGGACTCTCCGTTCGGGCCTATTCTCTGGAGCGGGACTTTACTCGGGCCTATTCTTGCCTCCGGGGCTCCTCTATTCTTGCCTATTCTTGCCTCCGGGAATCTCCGTTCTGGCCTGTTCGGGCCTGCGGGACTCTGTTCGGGCCTATGCTTGCCTGCAGGAATCTCTGTTCCGCCCTACTCTGGCCTGCGGGACTCTCCGTTCAGGCCTATTCTGGCCTGCGGGACTCTGTTCGGGCCTATTCTTGCTCCGGGAATCGCCGGTCGGGCGTACCCTGGCTTGCGGGACTCTGTTCGGGCCTATGCTTGCCTGCAGGAATCTCTGTTCTGGCCTATTCTGGCCTGCAGGACTCTCCGTTCGGGCCTATTCTGGCCTGCAGGACTCTGTTTGGGCCTATGCTTGCCTACGGGAATCTCCGTTCAGGCGTATGCTGGCCTGCGGGTCTCTCCGTTCGGGCCTATTCTTGCCTGCACGGCTCCTCTACTCGGGCCTATTTTTGCCTGTGGGACTCTATTGGGGCCTATTCTTGCCTCCGACAATCTCCGTTCGGGCCTATTCTGGCCTGCGGGACTCTTCGTTCGGGCCTAGGCTTCCCTTTGGCAATCTCCGTTCAGGCGTATGCTGGCCTGCGGGACTCTGTTCGGGCCTTTGGTTGCTTTCGGAAATCCCCGTTCTGGCCTGCGGAATTCTGTTCGGGGCTATTCTTGCTCCGGGAATCTCTGTTCGGGACTATTCTGGCCTGTGGGACTCTGTTCGGGCCCATGCCTGCCTGCGGGGCTCTCTGTTCAGGCCTTTTTCGCCTACGGGACTCTCTGTTCGGGCCTATTCTCTGGAGCGGGGCTTTAGTCGGGCCTACTCTTGACTACGGGGCTCCTCAATTCTTGCCTCTGGGATTCTGTTCGGGCCTATTCTTGTCTGTGGGACTCTCCGTTTGAGCCTATTCTTGCCTGTGGGTTCTCCATTCAGGGCTACTCTTGCCAGCGGGACTCTGTTCGTGCCTCATCTTGCCTGCATGGCTGCTCTACTCGGGCCTATTCTTGCCTGCGGGACTCTGTTCGGGCCTATCCTTGCTCCGGGAATCTCCGTTCGGGCATACCCTGGCCTGCGGGACTCCGTTCGGGCCTATTCTGGCCTGCGGGACTCTGTTTGGGCCTATGCTTGCCTGCAGGAATCTCTGTTCCGGCCTATTGTGGCCTGCAGGACTCCCCGTTCGGGCCTGTTCTGGCCTGCGGGACTCTGTTTGGGCCTATGCTTGCCTACGGGAATCTCCGTTCAGGCGTATGCTGGCCTGCGGTATTCTCAATTTGGGCATATTCTCTCGCCTGCGGGACTTTCCTTTGGGCCTATTCTCGCCTGCGCAACTCTCCGTTCGGGCCTATTCTTGCCTGCGGGACTCTCCGTTCCGGCCTATTCTTGCCTGCGGGTCTCTCCGTTCGGGACAATTCTGACCTGCAAAACTCTCCGTTCGGACCTAATCTAGCCTCTGGGAGTCTCCTTTGGGGTCTCCTGTTGCCTGCGGGGCTGCTCTATTCCAGCCTTTTGTGCTTACGGAGCTCCGATATTCGGTCCTGTTCTAGCATGCGGAGCTCCGCTACTCAGGCCTGATTGTGCGTGCGGGGCTCTGCTACTCAGGCCTGTTGGTGCATGCGGGGCTCCACTACTTGGGCCTGTTCGTGCATGCGGGGCTCCGCTACTCGGGTCTGTTCGTGCTTGCAGGGCTCTGCTACTCGGGCCTGTTCGTGCGTGCGGGGCTCCGCTATTCAGGCCTGATAGTGTGTGCGGGGCTCCTCTATTCAGGCCTGTCCTTCCCTGCGGGACTCTATTCGGGCCTATACTTCCCTGCGGGATTCTGTTCGGGCCTTTTCTGGCCTGCGAGACTCTCCGTTCGCTCCTATCGTGGTCTGCGGGACCCTCGTTCGGGCCCATTCTCGCCTTCGAGACCCTCTGTTCGGGCTTTTCTGGCCTGCGGGACTCTCCGTTCGGGCCTATTCTTGTGAGCGGGTCTCTATTCGGGCCTATTTTTGCCTAAGGGCTCCTCTATTCGGGCCTCTTCTGGCCTGCGGGACTCTCCGTTCGGGCCTATTCTCACCTGGGGAGCTCTCCGTTCGGGCCTTTCTGGACTTCGGGACTCTGTTCGGGTCTCTTCTTGCCAGCGGGGCTCTTCGTTTGGGCCTATTCTTGCCTGCAGGACTCTGTTCGGGACTCTTCTTGCCTGCACAGCCCCTCTACTCGGGCCTCTTTTTGCCTGCGGGACTCTGTCCAGGCCTATTGTTGCCCCCGGAAAACTCCGTTCGGTCCTATTCTGGCTTGTGGGACTCTGTTCGGGCCTATGCTTGCCTGCGGGAATCTCCTTTAAGGGTTATGCTGACCTGTGGGATTCTCAGTTTGGGCGTATTCTCGCCTGCAGGACATCTCTTCGCGCCTATTCTCGCCCGCGGGACCCTCCGTTCGGTCGTTTCTGGCCTGAGGGACTCTCCGTTCGGGCCTAATCTTGGGAGCGGGACTCTACTTGGGCCTATTCTTGCCTAGGGGCCTCTTCTATTCGTGCTTCTTCTTGCCAGTGGGACTCTGTTCAGGCCCGTTCTTGCCTGCAGGATTCTGCGTTCGGGCTTATTCTTGCTTGCCGGACAGTGTTCCGGCGTCTTCTTGCCTGCACAGCTCCACTACTCGGGCCTCATTTTGCCTTCGGGACACCGGTCAGGTCTATTCTTGGTCCGGGAATCTCCGTTCGGGCCTATGCTGGCCTGCTGGACTCTGTTCGGGCCTATGCTTGCCTGCGAAAATGACCGTTCGGGCCTGTGTTGGCCTGCAGGACTCTCCGTTCGGGCCGTTCTGGCCTGCGGTACTCTCCGTTCGGGCCTATTCTCTGGAGCGGGACTTTACTCGGGCCTATTCTTGCCTCTGGGGCTCCTCCTTTCTTGCCTATTCTTGCCTCCGGGAATCTCCGTTCTGGCCTGTTCGGGCCTGCGGGACTCTGTTCGGGCCTATGCTTGCCTGCAGGAATCTCTGTTCCGCCCTACTCTGGCCTGCGGGACTCTGCGTTCCGGCCTATTCTGGCCTGCGGGACTCTTTTCGGGCCTATTCTTGCTCCGGGAATCTCCGTTCGGGCGTACCCTGGCTTGCGGGACTCTGTTCGGGCCTATGCTTGCCTGCAGGAATCTCTGTTCTGGCCTATTCTGACCTGCAGGACTCTGTTTGAAACTATGCTTGCCTGCGGGAATCTCCGTTCAGGCGTATGCTGGCCTGCGGGTCTCTCGGTTCGGGCCCATTCTTGCCTGCGGGACTCTCCGTTTGGGCGTATCCTTGCCCGCGGGACTCTGTTCGGGCCTCTTCTTGCCTGCACGGCTCCTCTACTCGGGCCTATTTTTGCCTGTGGGACTCTATTGGGGCCTATTCTTGCCTCCGACAATCTCCGTTCGGGCCCATTCTGGCCTGCGGGACTCTTCGTTCGGGCCTAGGCTTCCCTTCGGCAATCTCCGTTCAGGCGTATGCTGGCCTGCGGAATTCTGTTCGGGGCTATTCTTGCTCCGGGAATCTCTGTTCGGGACTATTCTGGCCTGTGGGACTCTGTTCGGGCCCATGCCTGCCTGCGGGGCTCTCTGTTCAGGCCTTTTTCGCCTACGGGACTCTCTGTTCGGGCCTATTCTCTGGAGCGGGGCTTTAGTCGGGCCTACTCTTGACTACGGGGCTCCTCAATTCTTGCCTCTGGGATTCTGTTCGGGCCTATTCTTGTCTGTGGGACTCTCCGTTTGAGCCTATTCTTGCCTGTGGGTTCTCCATTCAGGGCTACTCTTTCCAGCGGGACTCTGTTCGTGCCTCATCTTGCTTGCATGGCTGCTCTACTCGGGCCTATTCTTGCCTGCGGGACTCTGTTCGGGCCTATCCTTGCTCCGGGAATCTCCGTTCGGGCATACCCTGGCCTGCGGGACTCCGTTCGGGCCTATTCTGGCCTGCGGGACTCTGTTTGGGCCTATGCTTGCCTGCAGGAATCTCTGTTCCGGCCTATTGTGGCCTGCAGGACTCCCCGTTCGGGCCTGTTCTGGCCTGCGGGACTCTGTTTGGGCCTATGCTTGCCTACGGGAATCTCCGTTCAGGCGTATGCTGGCCTGCGGTATTCTCAATTTGGGCATATTCTCTCGCCTGCGGGACTTTCCTTTGGGCCTATTCTCGCCTGCGCAACTCTCCGTTCGGGCCTATTCTTGCCTGCGGGACTCTGTTCGGGCCTCTTCTTGCCTGCACAGCCCCTCTACTCGGGCCTCTTTTTGCCTGCGGGACTCTGTCCAGGCCTATTGTTGCCCCCGGAAAACTCCGTTCGGTCCTATTCTGGCTTGTGGGACTCTGTTCGGGCCTATGCTTGCCTGCGGGAATCTCCTTTCAGGGTTATGCTGACCTGTGGGATTCTCAGTTTGGGCGTATTCTCGCCTGCAGGACATCTCTTCGGGCCTATTCTCGCCCGCGGGACCCTCCGTTCGGTCGTTTCTGGCCTGCGGGACTCTCCGTTCGGGCCTAATCTTGCCTGCAGGATTCTGCGTTCGGGCTTACTCTTGCTTGCCGGACGGGGTTCGTGCGTCTTCTTGACTGCACGGCTCCTCTACTCGGGCCTCATTTTGCCTTCGGGACACCGTTCGGGTCTATTCTTGGTCCGGGAATCTCCGTTCGGGCCTATGCTGGCCTGCTGGACTCTGTTCGGGCCTATGCTTGCCTGCGGGAATGACCGTTCGGGCCTATGTTGGCCTTCGGGACTCTCCGTTCGGGCCATTCTGGCCTGCGGGACTCTCCGTTCGGGCCTATTCTCTGGAGCGGGACTTTACTCGGGCCTATTCTTGCCTCCGGGGCTCCTCTATTCTTGCCTATTCTTGCCTCCGGGAATCTCCGTTCTGGCCTGTTCGGGCCTGCGGGACTCTGTTCGGGCCTATGCTTGCCTGCAGGAATCTCTGTTCCGCCCTACTCTGGCCTTCGGGACTCTCCGTTCAGGCCTATTCTGGCCTGCGGGACTCTGTTCGGGCCTATTCTTGCTCCGGGAATCGCCGGTCGGGCGTACCCTGGCTTGCGGGACTCTGTTCGGGCCTATGCTTGCCTGCAGGAATCTCTGTTCTGGCCTATTCTGGCCTGCAGGACTCTCCGTTCGGGCCTATTCCGGCCTGCAGGACTCTGTTTGGGCCTATGCTTGCCTACGGGAATCTCCGTTCAGGCGTATGCTGGCCTGCGGGTCTCTCCGTTCGGGCCTATTCTTGCCTGCGGGACTCTCCGTTTGGGCGTATCCTTGCCTGCGGGACTCTGTTCGGGCCTCTTCTTGCCCGCACGGCTCCTCTACTCGGGCCTATTTTTGCCTGTGGGACTCTATTGGGGCCTATTCTTGCCTCCGACAATCTCCGTTCGGGCCTATTCTGGCCTGCGGGACTCTTCGTTCGGGCCTAGGCTTCCCTTTGGCAATCTCCGTTCAGGCGTATGCTGGCCTGCGGGACTCTGTTCGGGCCTTTGGTTGCTTTTGGAAATCCCCGTTCTGGCCTGCGGAATTCTGTTCGGGGCTATTCTTGCTCCGGGAATCTCTGTTCGGGACTATTCTGGCCTGTGGGACTCTGTTCGGGCCCATGCCTGCCTGCGGGGCTCTCTGTTCAGGCCTTTTTCGCCTACGGGACTCTCCGTTCGGGCCTATTCTCTGGAGCGGGACTTTAGTCGGGCCTACTCTTGCCTACGGGGCTCCTCTATTCTTGCCTCTGGGATTCTGTTCGGGCCTATTCTTGTCTGCGGAACTCTCCGTTTGAGCCTATTCTTGCCTGTGGGTTCTCCGTTCAGGGCTACTCTTGCCAGCGGAACTCTGTTCGTGCCTCATCTTGCCTGCATGGCTGCTCTACTCGGGCCTACTCTTGCCTGCGGGACTCTGTTCGGGCCTATCCTTGCTCTGGGAATCTCCGTTCGGGCATACCCTGGCCTGCGGGACTCCGTTCGGGCCTATTCTGGCCTGCGGGACTCTGTTTGGGCCTATGCTTGCCTGCAGGAATCTTTGTTTCGGCCTATTGTGGCCTGCAGCACTCTCCGTTTGGGCCTATTCCGGCCTACGGGACTCTGTTTGGGCCTATGCTTGCCTACGGGAATCTCCGTTCAGGCGTATGCTGGCCTGCGGTATTCTCAATTTGGGCATATTCTCTCGCCTCCGGGACTTTCCTTTGGGCCTATTCTCGCCTGCGCATCTCTCCGTTCGGGCCTATTCTTGCCTGCGGGACTCTCCGTTCCGGCCTATTCTTGCCTGCGGGTCTCTCCGTTCGGGACAATTCTGACCTGCAAAACTCTCCGTTCGGACCTAATCTAGCCTCTGGGAGTCTCCTTTGGGGTCTCCTGTTGCCTGCGGGGCTGCTCTATTCCAGCCTTTTGTGCTTACGGAGCTCCGATATTCGGTCGTGTTCTAGCATGCGGAGCTCCGCTACTCAGGCCTGATTGTGCGTGCGGGGCTCCGCTACTCGGGCCTGTTGGTGCATGCGGGGCTCCACTACTTGAGCCTGTTCTTGCATGCGGGGCTCCGCTACTCGGGTCTGTTCGTGCTTGCAGGGCTCTGCTACTCGGGCCTGTTCGTGCGTGCGGGGCTCCGCTATTCAGGCCTGATAGTGTGTGCGGGGCTCCTCTATTCAGGCCTGTCCTTCCCTGCGGGACTCTATTCGGGCCTATACTTCCCTGCGGGACTCTGTTCGGGCCTGTTCTGGCCTGCGAGACCCTCGGTTCGCCCCTATTGTGGTCTGCGGGACCCTCGTTCGGGCCCATTCTCGCCTTCGAGACCCTCTGTTCGGGCTTTTCTGGCCTGCGGGACTCTCCGTTCGGGCCTATTCTTGTGAGCGGGTCTCTATTCGGGCCTATTTTTGCCTAAGGGCTCCTCTATTCGGGCCTATTCTGGCCTGCGGGACTCTCCGTTCGGGCCTATTCTCACCTGGGGAACTCTCCGTTCGGGCCTTTCTGGCCTTCGGGACTCTGTTCGGGTCTCTTCTTGCCAGCGGGGCTCTTCGTTTGGGCCTATTCTTGCCTGCAGAACTCTGTTCGGGCCTCTTCTTGCCTGCACAGCCCCTCTACTCGGGCCTATTTTTGCCTGCGGGACTCTGTCCAGGCCTATTGTTGCCCCCGGAAAACTCCGTTCGGTCCTATTCTGCCTTGTGGGACTCTGTTCGGGCCTATGCTTGCCTGCGGGAATCTCCTTTCAGGGTTATGCTGACCTGTGGGATTCTCAGTTTGGGCGTATTCTCGCCTGCAGGACATCTCTTCGGGCCTATTCTCGCCCGCGGGACCCTCCGTTCGGTCGTTTCTGGCCTGCGGGACTCTCCATTCGGGCCTAATCTTGGGAGCGGGAGCGGGACTCTACTCGGGCCTATTCTTGCCTAGGGGCCTCTTCTATTCGTGCTTATTCTTGCCAGTGGGACTCTGTTCAGACCCGTTCTTGCTGCAGGATTCTGCGTTCGGGCTTATTCTTGCTTGCCGGACAGTGTTCGGGCGTCTTGTTGCCTGCACGGCTCCTCTACTCGGGCCTCATTTTGCCTTCGGGACACCGTTCGGGTCTATTCTTGGTCCGGGAATCTCCGTTCGGGCCTATGCTGGCCTGCTGGACTCTGTTCGGGCCTATGCTTGCCTGCGGGAATGACCGTTCGGGCCTATGTTGGCCTGCGGGACTCTCCGTTCGGGCCTATTCTCTGGAGCGGGACTTTACTCGGGCCTATTCTTGCCTCCGGGCCTCCTCTATTCTGGCCTATTCTTGCCTCCGGGGCTCCTCTATTCTGGCCTATTCTTGCCTCCGGGAATCTCCGTTCTGGCCTGTTCGGGCCTGCGGGACTCTGTTCGGGCCTATGCTTGCCTGCAGAAATCTCTGTTCCGCCCTACTCTGGCCTGCGGGACTCTCCGCTCAGGCCTATTCTGGCCTGCGGAACTCTGTTCGGGCCTATTCTTGCTCCGGGAATCGCCGTTCGGGAGTACCCTGGCTTGCGGGACTCTGTTCGGGCCTATGCTTGCCTGCAGGAATCTCTGTTCTGGCCTATTCTGGCCTGCAGGACTCTCCGTTCGGGCCTATTCTGGCCTGCAGGACTCTGTTTGGGCCTATGCTTGCCTACGGGAATCTCCGTTCAGGCGTATGCTGGCCTGCGGGTCTCTCCGTTCGGGCCTATTCTTGCCTGCGGGACTCTCCGTTTGGGCGTATCCTTACCTGCGGGACTCTGTTCGGGCCTCTTCTTGCCCGCACGGCTCCTCTACTCGGGCCTATTTTTGCCTGTGGGACTCTATTGGGGCCTATTCTTGCCTCCGACAATCTCCGTTCGGGCCTATTCTGGCCTGCGGGACTCTTCGTTCGGGCCTAGGCTTCCCTTTGGCAATCTCCGTTCAGGCGTATGCTGGCCTGCGGGACTCTGTTCGGGCCTTTGGTTGCTTTTGGAAATCCCCGTTCTGGCCTGCGGAATTCTGTTCGGGGCTATTCTTGCTCCGGGAATCTCTGTTCGGGACTATTCTGGCCTGTGGGACTCTGTTCGGGCCCATGCCTGCCTGCGGGGCTCTCTGTTCAGGCCTTTTTCGCCTACGGGACTCTCCGTTCGGGCCTATTCTCTGGAGCGGGACTTTAGTCGGGCCTACTCTTGCCTACGGGGCTCCTCTATTCTTGCCTCTGGGATTCTGTTCGGGCCTATTCTTGTCTGCGGGACTCTCCGTTTGAGCCTATTCTTGCCTGTGGGTTCTCCGTTCAGGGCTACTCTTGCCAGCGGGACTCTGTTCGTGCCTCATCTTGCCTGCATGGCTGCTCTACTCGGGCCTACTCTTGCCTGCGGAACTCTGTTCGGGCCTATCCTTGCTCTGGGAATCTCCGTTCGGGCATACCCTGGCCTGCGGGACTCCGTTCGGGCCTATTCTGGCCTGCGGGACTCTGTTTGGGCCTATGCTTGCCTGCAGGAATCTCTGTTCCGGCCTATTGTGGCCTGCAGCACTCTCCGTTTGGGCCTATTCTGGCCTACGGGACTCTGTTTGGGCCTATGCTTGCCTACGGGAATCTCCGTTCAGGCGTATGCTGGCCTGCGGTATTCTCAATTTGGGCATATTCTCTCGCCTCCGAGACTTTCCTTTGGGCCTATTCTCGCCTGCGCATCTCTCCGTTCGGGCCTATTCTTGCCTGCAGGACTCTGTTCGGGCCTCTTCTTGCCTGCACAGCCCCTCTACTCGGGCCTCTTTTTGCCTGGTGGACTCTGTCCAGGCCTATTGTTGGCCCCGGAAAACTCCGTTCGGTCCTATTCTGGCTTGTGGGACTCTGTTCGGGCCTATGCTTGCCTGCGGGAATCTCCTTTCAGGGTTATGCTGACCTGTGGGATTCTCAGTTTGGGCGTATTCTCGCCTGCAGGACATCTCTTCGCGCCTATTCTCGCCCGCGGGACCCTCCGTTCGGTCGTTTCTGGCCTGCGGGACTCTCCGTTCGGGCCTAATCTTGCCTGCAGGATTCTGCGTTCGGGCTTACTCTTGCTTGCCGGACGGGGTTCGTGCGTCTTCTTGACTGCACGGCTCCTCTACTCGGGCCTCATTTTGCCTTCGGGACACCGTTCGGGTCTATTCTTGGTCCGGGAATCTCCGTTCGGGCCTATGCTGGCCTGCTGGACTCTGTTCGGGCCTATGCTTGCCTGCGGGAATGACCGTTCGGGCCTATGTTGGCCTGCGGGACTCTCCGTTCGGGCCATTCTGGCCTGCGGGACTCTCCGTTCGGGCCTATTCTCTGGAGCGGGACTTTACTCGGGCCTATTCTTGCCTCCGGGGCTCCTCTATTCTTGCCTATTCTTGCCTCCGGGAATCTCCGTTCTGGCCTGTTCGGGCCTGCGGGACTCTGTTCGGGCCTATGCTTGCCTGCAGGAATCTCTCTTCCGCCCTACTCTGGCCTGCGGGACTCTCCGTTCAGGCCTATTCTGGCCTGCGGGACTCTGTTCGGGCCTATTCTTGCTCCGGGAATCGCCGGTCGGGCGTACCCTGGCTTGCGGGACTCTGTTCGGGCCTATGCTTGCCTGCAGGAATCTCTGTTCTGGCCTATTCTGGCCTGCAGGACTCTCCGTTCGGGCATATTCTGGCCTGCGGGACTCTGTTTGGGCCTATGCTTGCCTGCAGGAATCTCTGTTCCGGCCTATTGTGGCCTGCAGGACTCTCCGTTGGGGCCTATTCTGGCCTGCGGGACTCTGTTTGGGCCTATGCTTGCCTACGGGAATCTCCGTTCAGGCGTATGCTGGCCTGCGGTATTCTCAATTTGGGCATATTCTCTCGCCTGCGGGACTTTCCTTTGGGCCTATTCTCGCCTGCGCAACTCTCCGTTCGGGCCTATTCTTGCCTGCGGGACTCTCCGTTCCGGCCTATTCTTGCCTGCGGGTCTCTCCGTTCGGGACAATTCTGACCTGCAAAACTCTCCGTTCGGACCTAATCTAGCCTCTGGGAGTCTCTTTTGGGGTCTCCTGTTGCCTGCGGGGCTGCTCTATTCCAGCCTTTTGTGCTTACGGAGCTCCGATATTCGGTCCTGTTCTAGCATGCGGAGCTCCGCTACTCAGGCCTGATTGTGCGTGCGGGGCTCTGCTACTCAGGCCTGTTGGTGCATGCGGGGCTCCACTACTTGGGCCTGTTCGTGCATGCGGGGCTCCGCTACTCGGGTCTGTTCGTGCTTGCAGGGCTCTGCTACTCGGGCCTGTTCGTGCGTGCGGGGCTCCGCTATTCAGGCCTGATAGTGTGTGCGGGGCTCCTCTATTCAGGCCTGTCCTTCCCTGCGGGACTCTATTCGGGCCTATACTTCCCTGCGGGATTCTGTTCGGGCCTTTTCTGGCCTGCGAGACTCTCCGTTCGCTCCTATCGTGGTCTGCGGGACCCTCGTTCGGGCCCATTCTCGCCTTCGAGACCCTCTGTTCGGGCTTTTCTGGCCTGCGGGACTCTCCGTTCGGGCCTATTCTTGTGAGCGGGTCTCTATTCGGGCCTATTTTTGCCTAAGGGCTCCTCTATTCGGGCCTCTTCTGGCCTGCGGGACTCTCCGTTCGGGCCTATTCTCACCTGGGGAGCTCTCCGTTCGGGCCTTTCTGGACTTCGGGACTCTGTTCGGGTCTCTTCTTGCCAGCGGGGCTCTTCGTTTGGGCCTATTCTTGCCTGCAGGACTCTGTTCGGGACTCTTCTTGCCTGCACAGCCCCTCTACTCGGGCCTCTTTTTGCCTGCGGGACTCTGTCCAGGCCTATTGTTGCCCCCGGAAAACTCCGTTCGGTCCTATTCTGGCTTGTGGGACTCTGTTCGGGCCTATGCTTGCCTGCGGGAATCTCCTTTAAGGGTTATGCTGACCTGTGGGATTCTCAGTTTGGGCGTATTCTCGCCTGCAGGACATCTCTTCGCGCCTATTCTCGCCCGCGGGACCCTCCGTTCGGTCGTTTCTGGCCTGAGGGACTCTCCGTTCGGGCCTAATCTTGGGAGCGGGACTCTACTTGGGCCTATTCTTGCCTAGGGGCCTCTTCTATTCGTGCTTCTTCTTGCCAGTGGGACTCTGTTCAGGCCCGTTCTTGCCTGCAGGATTCTGCGTTCGGGCTTATTCTTGCTTGCCGGACAGTGTTCCGGCGTCTTCTTGCCTGCACAGCTCCACTACTCGGGCCTCATTTTGCCTTCGGGACACCGGTCAGGTCTATTCTTGGTCCGGGAATCTCCGTTCGGGCCTATGCTGGCCTGCTGGACTCTGTTCGGGCCTATGCTTGCCTGCGAAAATGACCGTTCGGGCCTGTGTTGGCCTGCAGGACTCTCCGTTCGGGCCGTTCTGGCCTGCAGTACTCTCCGTTCGGGCCTATTCTCTGGAGCGGGACTTTACTCGGGCCTATTCTTGCCTCTGGGGCTCCTCCTTTCTTGCCTATTCTTGCCTCCGGGAATCTCCGTTCTGGCCTGTTCGGGCCTGCGGGACTCTGTTCGGGCCTATGCTTGCCTGCAGGAATCTCTGTTCCGCCCTACTCTGGCCTGCGGGACTCTGCGTTCCGGCCTATTCTGGCCTGCGGGACTCTTTTCGGGCCTATTCTTGCTCCGGGAATCTCCGTTCGGGCGTACCCTGGCTTGCGGGACTCTGTTCGGGCCTATGCTTGCCTGCAGGAATCTCTGTTCTGGCCTATTCTGACCTGCAGGACTCTGTTTGGGCCTATGCTTGCCTGCGGGAATCTCCGTTCAGGCGTATGCTGGCCTGCGGGTCTCTCCGTTTGGGCCCATTCTTGCCTGCGGGACTCTCCGTTTGGGCGTATCCTTGCCCGCGGGACTCTGTTCGGGCCTCTTCTTGCCTGCACGGCTCCTCTACTCGGGCCTATTTTTGCCTGTGGGACTCTATTGGGGCCTATTCTTGCCTCGGACAATCTCCGTTCGGGCCCATTCTGGCCTGCGGGACTCTTGGTTCGGGCCTAGGCTTCCCTTCGGCAATCTCCGTTCAGGCGTATGCTGGCCTGCGGAATTCTGTTCGGGGCTATTCTTGCTCCGGGAATCTCTGTTCGGGACTATTCTGGCCTGTGGGACTCTGTTCGGGCCCATGCCTGCCTGCGGGGCTCTCTGTTCAGGCCTTTTTCGCCTACGGGACTCTCTGTTCGGGCCTATTCTCTGGAGCGGGCCTTTAGTCGGGCCTACTCTTGACTACGGGGCTCCTCAATTCTTGCCTCTGGGATTCTGTTCGGGCCTATTCTTGTCTGTGGGACTCTCCGTTTGAGCCTATTCTTGCCTGTGGGTTCTCCATTCAGGGCTACTCTTGCCAGCGGGACTCTGTTCGTGCCTCATCTTGCCTGCATGGCTGCTCTACTCGGGCCTATTCTTGCCTGCGGGACTCTGTTCGGGCCTATCCTTGCTCCGGGAATCTCCATTCGGGCATACCCTGGCCTGTGGGACTCCGTTCGGGCCTATTCTGGCCTGCGGGACTCTGTTTGGGCCTATGCTTGCCTGCAGGAATCTCTGTTCCGGCCTATTGTGGCCTGCAGGACTCCCCGTTCGGGCCTGTTCTGGCCTGCGGGACTCTGTTTGGGCCTATGCTTGCCTACGGGAATCTCCGTTCAGGCGTATGCTGGCCTGCGGTATTCTCAATTTGGGCATATTCTCTCGCCTGCGGGACTTTCCTTTGGGCCTATTCTCGCCTGCGCAACTCTCCGTTCGGGCCTATTCTTGCCTGCGGGACTCTCCGTTCCGGCCTATTCTTGCCTGCGGGTCTCTCCGTTCGAGACAATTCTGACCTGCAAAACTCTCCGTTCGGACCTAATCTAGCCTCTGGGAGTCTCCTTTGGGGTCTCCTGTTGCGTGCGGGGCTGCTCTATTCCAGCCTTTTGTGCTTACGGAGCTCCGATATTCGGTCCTGTTCTAGCATGCGGAGCTCCGCTACTCAGGCCTGATTGTGCGTGCGGGGCTCTGCTACTCGGGCCTGTTGGTGCATGCGGGGCTCCACTACTTGGGCCTGTTCGTGCATGCGGGGCTCCGCTACTCGGGTCTGTTCGTGCTTGCAGGGCTCTGCTACTCGGGCCTGTTCGTGCGTGCGGGGCTCCGCTATTCAGGCCTGATAGTGTGTGCGGGGCTCCTCTATTCAGGCCTGTCCTTCCCTGCGGGACTCTATTCGGGCCTATACTTCCCTGCGGGATTCTGTTCGGGCCTTTTCTGGCCTGCGAGACTCTCCGTTCGCTCGTATCGTGGTCTGCGGGACCCTCGTTCGGGCCCATTCTCGCCTTCGAGACCCTCTGTTCGGGCTTTTCTGGCCTGCGGGACTCTCCGTTCGGGCCTATTCTTGTGAGCGGGTCTCTATTCGGGCCTATTTTTGCCTAAGGGCTCCTCTATTCGGGCCTCTTCTGGCCTGCGGGACTCTCCGTTCGGGCCTATTCTCACCTGGGGAGCTCTCCATTCGGGCCTTTCTGGCCTTCGGGACTCTGTTCGGGTCTCTTCTTGCCAGCGGGGCTCTTCGTTTGGGCCTATTCTTGCCTGCAGGACTCTGTTCTGGACTCTTCTTGCCTGCACAGCCCCTCTACTCGGGCTTCTTTTTGCCTGCGGGACTCTGTCCAGGCCTATTGTTGCCCCCGGAAAACTGCGTTCGGTCCTATTCTGGCTTGTGGGACTCTGTTCGGGCCTATGCTTGCCTGCAGGAATCTTTGTTTCGGCCTATTGTGGCCTGCAGCACTCTCCGTTTGGGCCTATTCCGGCCTACGGTACTCTGTTTGGGCCTATGCTTGCCTACGGGAATCTCCGTTCAGGCGTATGCTGGCCTGCGGTATTCTCAATTTGGGCATATTCTCTCGCCTGCGGGACTTTCCTTTGGGCCTATTCTCGCCTGCGCATCTCTCCGTTCGGGCCTATTCTTGCCTGCGGGACTCTCCGTTCCGGCCTATTCTTGCCTGCGGGTCTCTCCGTTCGGGACAATTCTGACCTGCAAAACTCTCCGTTCGGACCTAATCTAGCCTCTGGGAGTCTCCTTTGGGGTCTCCTGTTGCCTGCGGGGCTGCTCCATTCCAGCCTTTTGTGCTTACGGAGCTCCGATATTCGGTCGTGTTCTAGCATGCGGAGCTCCGCTACTCAGGCCTGATTGTGCGTGCGGGGCTCCGCTACTCGGGCCTGTTGGTGCATGCGGGGCTCCACTACTTGAGCCTGTTCTTGCATGCGGGGCTCCGCTACTCGGGTCTGTTCGTGCTTGCAGGGCTCTGCTACTCGGGCCTGTTCGTGCGTGCGGGGCTCCGCTATTCAGGCCTGATAGTGTGTGCGGGGCTCCTCTATTCAGGCCTGTCCTTCCCTGCGGGACTCTATTCGGGCCTATACTTCCCTGCGGGACTCTGTTCGGGCCTATTCTGGCCTGCGAGACCCTCGGTTCGCCCCTATTGTGGTCTGCGGGACCCTCGTTCGGGCCCATTCTCGCCTTCGAGACCCTCTGTTCGGGCTTTTCTGGCCTGCGGGACTCTCCGTTCGGGCCTATTCTTGTGAGCGGGTCTCTATTCGGGCCTATTTTTGCCTAAGGGCTCCTCTATTCGGGCCTCTTCTGGCCTGCGGGACTCTCCGTTCGGGCCTATTCTCACCTGGGGAGCTCTCCGTTCGGGCCTTTCTGGACTTCGGGACTCTGTTCGGGTCTCTTCTTGCCAGCGGGGCTCTTCGTTTGGGCCTATTCTTGCCTGCAGGACTCTGTTCGGGCCTCTTCTTGCCTGCACAGCCCCTCTACTCGGGCCTATTTTTGCCTGCGGGACTCTGTCCAGGCCTATTGTTGCCCCCGGAAAACTCCGTTCGGTCCTATTCTGCCTTGTGGGACTCTGTTCGGGCCTATGCTTGCCTGCGGGAATCTCCTTTCAGGGTTATGCTGACCTGTGGGATTCTCAGTTTGGGCGTATTCTCGCCTGCAGGACATCTCTTCGGGCCTATTCTCGCCCGCGGGACCCTCCGTTCGGTCGTTTCTGGCCTGCGGGACTCTCCATTCGGGCCTAATCTTGGGAGCGGGAGCGGGACTCTACTCGGGCCTATTCTTGCCTAGGGGCCTCTTCTATTCGTGCTTATTCTTGCCAGTGGGACTCTGTTCAGACCCGTTCTTGCTGCAGGATTCTGCGTTCGGGCTTATTCTTGCTTGCCGGACAGTGTTCGGGCGTCTTCTTGCCTGCACGGCTCCTCTACTCGGGCCTCATTTTGCCTTCGGGACACCGTTCGGGTCTATTCTTGGTCCGGGAATCTCCGTTCGGGCCTATGCTGGCCTGCTGGACTCTGTTCGGGCCTATGCTTGCCTGCGGGAATGACGGTTCGGGCCTATGTTGGCCTGCGGGACTCTCCGTTCGGGCCATTCTGGCCTGCGGGACTCTCCGTTCGGGCCTATTCTCTGGAGCGGGACTTTACTCGGGCCTATTCTTGCCTCCGGGCCTCCTCTATTCTGGCCTATTCTTGCCTCCGGGAATCTCCGTTCTGGCCTGTTCGGGCCTGCGGGACTCTGTTCGGGCCTATGCTTGCCTGCAGAAATCTCTGTTCCGCCCTACTCTGGCCTGCGGGACTCTCCGCTCAGGCCTATTCTGGCCTGCGGGACTCTGTTCGGGCCTATTCTTGCTCCGGGAATCGCCGTTCGGGAGTACCCTGGCTTGCGGGACTCTGTTCGGGCCTATGCTTGCCTGCAGGAATCTCTGTTCTGGCCTATTCTGGCCTGCAGGACTCTCCGTTCGGGCCTATTCTGGCCTGCAGGACTCTGTTTGGGCCTATGCTTGCCTACGGGAATCTCCGTTCAGGCGTATGCTGGCCTGCGGGTCTCTCCGTTCGGGCCTATTCTTGCCTGCGGGACTCTCCGTTTGGGCGTATCCTTACCTGCGGGACTCTGTTCGGGCCTCTTCTTGCCCGCACGGCTCCTCTACTCGGGCCTATTTTTGCCTGTGGGACTCTATTGGGGCCTATTCTTGCCTCCGACAATCTCCGTTCGGGCCTATTCTGGCCTGCGGGACTCTTCGTTCGGGCCTAGGCTTCCCTTTGGCAATCTCCGTTCAGGCGTATGCTGGCCTGCGGGACTCTGTTCGGGCCTTTGGTTGCTTTTGGAAATCCCCGTTCTGGCCTGCGGAATTCTGTTCGGGGCTATTCTTGCTCCGGGAATCTCTGTTCGGGACTATTCTGGCCTGTGGGACTCTGTTCGGGCCCATGCCTGCCTGCGGGGCTCTCTGTTCAGGCCTTTTTCGCCTACGGGACTCTCCGTTCGGGCCTATTCTCTGGAGCGGGACTTTAGTCGGGCCTACTCTTGCCTACGGGGCTCCTCTATTCTTGCCTCTGGGATTCTGTTCGGGCCTATTCTTGTCTGCGGGACTCTCCGTTTGAGCCTATTCTTGCCTGTGGGTTCTCCGTTCAGGGCTACTCTTGCCAGCGGGACTCTGTTCGTGCCTCATCTTGCCTGCATGGCTGCTCTACTCGGGCCTACTCTTGCCTGCGGGACTCTGTTCGGGCCTATCCTTGCTCTGGGAATCTCCGTTCGGGCATACCCTGGCCTGCGGGACTCCGTTCGGGCCTATTCTGGCCTGCGGGACTCTGTTTGGGCCTATGCTTGCCTGCAGGAATCTCTGTTCCGGCCTATTGTGGCCTGCAGGACTCCCCGTTCGGGCCTGTTCTGGCCTGCGGGACTCTGTTTGGGCCTATGCTTGCCTACGGGAATCTCCGTTCAGGCGTATGCTGGCCTGCGGTATTCTCAATTTGGGCATATTCTCTCGCCTCCGAGACTTTCCTTTGGGCCTATTCTCGCCTGCGCATCTCTCCGTTCGGGCCTATTCTTGCCTGCAGGACTCTGTTCGGGCCTCTTCTTGCCTGCACAGCCCCTCTACTCGGGCCTCTTTTTGCCTGGTGGACTCTGTCCAGGCCTATTGTTGGCCCCGGAAAACTCCGTTCGGTCCTATTCTGGCTTGTGGGACTCTGTTCGGGCCTATGCTTGCCTGCGGGAATCTCCTTTCAGGGTTATGCTGACCTGTGGGATTTTCAGTTTGGGCGTATTCTCGCCTGCAGGACATCTCTTCGCGCCTATTCTCGCCCGCGGGACCCTCCGTTCGGTCGTTTCTGGCCTGCGGGACTCTCCGTTCGGGCCTAATCTTGCCTGCAGGATTCTGCGTTCGGGCTTACTCTTGCTTGCCGGACGGGGTTCGTGCGTCTTGTTGCCTGCACGGCTCCTCTACTCGGGCCTCATTTTGCCTTCGGGACACCGTTCGGGTCTATTCTTGGTCCGGGAATCTCCGTTCGGGCCTATGCTGGCCTGCTGGACTCTGTTCGGGCCTATGCTTGCCTGCGGGAATGACCGTTCGGGCCTATGTTGGCCTGCGGGACTCTCCGTTCGGGCCATTCTGGCCTGCGGGACTCTCCGTTCGGGCCTATTCTCTGGAGCGGGACTTTACTCGGGCCTATTCTTGCCTCCGGGGCTCCTCTATTCTTGCCTATTCTTGCCTCCGGGAATCTCCGTTCTGGCCTGTTCGGGCCTGCGGGACTCTGTTCGGGCCTATGCTTGCCTGCAGGAATCTCTGTTCCGCCCTACTCTGGCCTGCGGGACTCTCCGTTCAGGCCTATTCTGGCCTGCGGGACTCTGTTCGGGCCTATTCTTGCTCCGGGAATCGCCGGTCGGGCGTACCCTGGCTTGCGGGACTCTGTTCGGGCCTATGCTTGCCTGCAGGAATCTCTGTTCTGGCCTATTCTGGCCTGCAGGACTCTCCGTTCGGGCCTATTCTGGCCTGCAGGACTCTGTTTGGGCCTATGCTTGCCTACGGGAATCTCCGTTCAGGCGTATGCTGGCCTGCGGGTCTCTCCGTTCGGGCCTATTCTTGCCTGCACGGCTCCTCTACTCGGGCCTATTTTTGCCTGTGGGACTCTATTGGGGCCTATTCTTGCCTCCGACAATCTCCGTTCGGGCCCATTCTGGCCTGCGGGACTCTTCGTTCGGGCCTAGGCTTCCCTTCGGCAATCTCCGTTCAGGCGCATGCTGGCCTGCGGAATTCTGTTCGGGGCTATTCTTGCTCCGGGAATCTCTGTTCGGGACTATTCTGGCCTGTGGGACTCTGTTCGGGCCCATGCCTGCCTGCGGGGCTCTCTGTTCAGGCCTTTTTCGCCTACGGGACTCTCTGTTCGGGCCTATTCTCTGGAGCGGGGCTTTAGTCGGGCCTACTCTTGACTACGGGGCTCCTCAATTCTTGCCTCTGGGATTCTGTTCGGGCCTATTCTTGTCTGTGGGACTCTCCGTTTGAGCCTATTCTTGCCTGTGGGTTCTCCATTCAGGGCTACTCTTGCCAGCGGGACTCTGTTCGTGCCTCATCTTGCCTGCATGGCTGCTCTACTCGGGCCTATTCTTGCCTGCGGGACTCTGTTCGGGCCTATCCTTGCTCCGGGAATCTCCGTTCGGGCATACCCTGGCCTGCGGGACTCCGTTCGGGCCTATTCTGGCCTGCGGGACTCTGTTTGGGCCTATGCTTGCCTGCAGGAATCTCTGTTCCGGCCTATTGTGGCCTGCAGGACTCCCCGTTCGGGCCTGTTCTGGCCTGCGGGACTCTGTTTGGGCCTATGCTTGCCTACGGGAATCTCCGTTCAGGCGTATGCTGGCCTGCGGTATTCTCAATTTGGGCATATTCTCTCGCCTGCGGGACTTTCATTTGGGCCTATTCTCGCCTGCGCAACTCTCCGTTCGGGCCTATTCTTGCCTGCGGGACTCTCCGTTCCGGCCTATTCTTGCCTGCGGGTCTCTCCGTTCGGGACAATTCTGACCTGCAAAACTCTCCGTTCGGACCTAATCTAGCCTCTGGGAGTCTCCTTTGGGGTCTCCTGTTGCGTGCGGGGCTGCTCTATTCCAGCCTTTTGTGCTTACGGAGCTCCGATATTCGGTCCTGTTCTAGCATGCGGAGCTCCGCTACTCAGGCCTGATTGTGCGTGCGGGGCTCTGCTACTCGGGCCTGTTGGTGCATGCGGGGCTCCACTACTTGGGCCTGTTCGTGCATGCGGGGCTCCGCTCCTCGGGTCTGTTCGTGCTTGCAGGGCTCTGCTACTCGGGCCTGTTCGTGCGTGCGGGGCTCCGCTATTCAGGCCTGATAGTGTGTGCGGGGCTCCTCTATTCAGGCCTGTCCTTCCCTGCGGGACTCTATTCGGGCCTATACTTCCCTGCGGGATTCTGTTCGGGCCTTTTCTGGCCTGCGAGACTCTCCGTTCGCTCGTATCGTGGTCTGCGGGACCCTCGTTCGGGCCCATTCTCGCCTTCGAGACCCTCTGTTCGGGCTTTTCTGGCCTGCGGGACTCTCCGTTCGGGCCTATTCTTGTGAGCGGGTCTCTATTCGGGCCTATTTTTGCCTAAGGGCTCCTCTATTCGGGCCTCTTCTGGCCTGCGGGACTCTCCGTTCGGGCCTATTCTCACCTGGGGAGCTCTCCGTTCGGGCCTTTCTGGCCTTCGGGACTCTGTTCGGGTCTCTTCTTGCCAGCGGGGCTCTTCGTTTGGGCCTATTCTTGCCTGCAGGACTCTGTTCGGGACTCTTCTTGCCTGCACAGCCCCTCTACTCGGGCCTCTTTTTGCCTGCGGGACTCTGTCCAGGCCTATTGTTGCCCCCGGAAAACTCCGTTCGGTCCTATTCTGGCTTGTGGGACTCTGTTCGGGCCTATGCTTGCCTGCGGGAATCTCCTTTAAGGGTTATGCTGACCTGTGGGATTCTCAGTTTGGGCGTATTCTCGCCTGCAGGACATCTCTTCGCGCCTATTCTCGCCCGCGGGACCCTCCGTTCGGTCGTTTCTGGCCTGAGGGACTCTCCGTTCGGGCCTAATCTTGGGAGCGGGACTCTACTCGGGCCTATTCTTGCCTAGGTGCCTCTTCTATTCGTGCTTCTTCTTGCCAGTGGGACTCTGTTCAGGCCCGTTCTTGCCTGCAGGATTCTGCGTTCGGGCTTATTCTTGCTTGCCGGACAGTGTTCCGGCGTCTTCTTGCCTGCACAGCTCCACTACTCGGGCCTCATTTTGCCTTCGGGACACCGGTCAGGTCTATTCTTGGTCCGGGAATCTCCGTTCGGGCCTATGCTGGCCTGCTGGACTCTGTTCGGGCCTATGCTTGCCTGCGGGAATGACCGTTCGGGCCTGTGTTGGCCTGCAGGACTCTCCGTTCGGGCCGTTCTGGCCTGCAGTACTCTCCGTTCGGGCCTATTCTCTGGAGCGGGACTTTACTCGGGCCTATTCTTGCCTCTGGGGCTCCTCCTTTCTTGCCTATTCTTGCCTCCGGGAATCTCCGTTCTGGCCTGTTCGGGCCTGCGGGACTCTGTTCGGGCCTATGCTTGCCTGCAGGAATCTCTATTCCGCCCTACTCTGGCCTGCGGGACTCTGCGTTCCGGCCTATTCTGGCCTGCGGGACTCTTTTCGGGCCTATTCTTGCTCCGGGAATCTCCGTTCGGGCGTACCCTGGCTTGCGGGACTCTGTTCGGGCCTATGCTTGCCTGCAGGAATCTCTGTTCTGGCCTATTCTGACCTGCAGGACTCTGTTTGGGCCTATGCTTGCCTGCGGGAATCTCCGTTCAGGCGTATGCTGGCCTGCGGGTCTCTCCGTTCGGGCCCATTCTTGCCTGCGGGACTCTCCGTTTGGGCGTATCCTTGCCCGCGGGACTCTGTTCGGGCCTCTTCTTGCCTGCACGGCTCCTCTACTCGGGCCTATTTTTGCCTGTGGGACTCTATTGGGGCCTATTCTTGCCTCCGACAATCTCCGTTCGGGCCCATTCTGGCCTGCGGGACTCTTCGTTCGGGCCTAGGCTTCCCTTCGGCAATCTCCGTTCAGGCGTATGCTGGCCTGCGGAATTCTGTTCGGGGCTATTCTTGCTCCGGGAATCTCTGTTCGGGACTATTCTGGCCTGTGGGACTCTGTTCGGGCCCATGCCTGCCTGCGGGGCTCTCTGTTCAGGCCTTTTTCGCCTACGGGACTCTCTGTTCGGGCCTATTCTCTGGAGCGGGGCTTTAGTCGGGCCTACTCTTGCCTACGGGGCTCCTCAATTCTTGCCTCTGGGATTCTGTTCGGGCCTATTCTTGTCTGTGGGACTCTCCGTTTGAGCCTATTCTTGCCTGTGGGTTCTCCATTCAGGGCTACTCTTGCCAGCGGGACTCTGTTCGTGCCTCATCTTGCCTGCATGGCTGCTCTACTCGGGCCTATTCTTGCCTGCGGGACTCTGTTCGGGCCTATCCTTGCTCCGGGAATCTCCGTTCGGGCATACCCTGGCCTGCGGGACTCCGTTCGGGCCTATTCTGGCCTGCGGGACTCTGTTTGGGCCTATGCTTGCCTGCAGGAATCTCTGTTCCGGCCTATTGTGGCCTGCAGGACTCCCCGTTCGGGCCTGTTCTGGCCTGCGGGACTCTGTTTGGGCCTATGCTTGCCTACGGGAATCTCCGTTCAGGCGTATGCTGGCCTGCGGTATTCTCAATTTGGGCATATTCTCTCGCCTGCGGGACTTTCCTTTGGGCCTATTCTCGCCTGCGCAACTCTCCGTTCGGGCCTATTCTTGCCTGCGGGACTCTCCGTTCCGGCCTATTCTTGCCTGCGGGTCTCTCCGTTCGGGACAATTCTGACCTGCAAAACTCTCCGTTCGGACCTAATCTAGCCTCTGGGAGTCTCCTTTGGGGTCTCCTGTTGCGTGCGGGGCTGCTCTATTCCAGCCTTTTGTGCTTACGGAGCTCCGATATTCGGTCCTGTTCTAGCATGCGGAGCTCCGCTACTCAGGCCTGATTGTGCGTGCGGGGCTCTGCTACTCGGGCCTGTTGGTGCATGCGGGGCTCCACTACTTGGGCCTGTTCGTGCATGCGGGGCTCCGCTACTCGGGTCTGTTCGTGCTTGCAGGGCTCTGCTACTCGGGCCTGTTCGTGCGTGCGGGGCTCCGCTATTCAGGCCTGATAGTGTGTGCGGGGCTCCTCTATTCAGGCCTGTCCTTCCCTGCGGGACTCTATTCGGGCCTATACTTCCCTGCGGGATTCTGTTCGGGCCTTTTCTGGCCTGCGAGACTCTCCGTTCGCTCCTATCGTGGTCTGCGGGACCCTCGTTCGGGCCCATTCTCGCCTTCGAGACCCTCTGTTCGGGCTTTTCTGGCCTGCGGGACTCTCCGTTCGGGCCTATTCTTGTGAGCGGGTCTCTATTCGGGCCTATTTTTGCCTAAGGGCTCCTCTATTCGGGCCTCTTCTGGCCTGCGGGACTCTCCGTTCGGGCCTATTCTCACCTGGGGAGCTCTCCATTCGGGCCTTTCTGGCCTTCGGGACTCTGTTCGGGTCTCTTCTTGCCAGCGGGGCTCTTCGTTTGGGCCTATTCTTGCCTGCAGGACTCTGTTCGGGACTCTTCTTGCCTGCACAGCCCCTCTACTCGGGCCTCTTTTTGCCTGCGGGACTCTGTCCAGGCCTATTGTTGCCCCCGGAAAACTCCGTTCGGTCCTATTCTGGCTTGTGGGACTCTGTTCGGGCCTATGCTTGCCTGCGGGAATCTCCTTTCAGGGTTATGCTGACCTGTGGGATTCTCAGTTTGGGCGTATTCTCGCCTGCAGGACATCTCTTCGGGCCTATTCTCGCCCGCGGGACCCTCCGTTCGGTCGTTTCTGGCCTGAGGGACTCTCCGTTCGGGCCTAATCTTGGGAGCGGGACTCTACTCGGGCCTATTCTTGCCTAGGGGCCTCTTCTATTCGTGCTTCTTCTTGCCAGTGGGACTCTGTTCAGGCCCGTTCTTGCCTGCAGGATTCTGCGTTCGGGCTTATTCTTGCTTGCCGGACAGTGTTCGGGCGTCTTCTTGCCTGCACAGCTCCACTACTCGGGCCTCATTTTGCCTTCGGGACACCGTTCAGGTCTATTCTTGGTCCGGGAATCTCCGTTCGGGCCTATGCTGGCCTGCTGGACTCTGTTCGGGCCTATGCTTGCCTGCGGGAATGACCGTTCGGGCCTGTGTTGGCCTGCAGGACTCTCCGTTCGGGCCGTTCTGGCCTGCGGTACTCTCCGTTCGGGCCTATTCTCTGGAGCGGGACTTTACTCGGGCCTATTCTTGCCTCTGGGGCTCCTCCTTTCTTGCCTATTCTTGCCTCCGGGAATCTCCGTTCTGGCCTGTTCGGGCCTGCGGGACTCTGTTCGGGCCTATGCTTGCCTGCAGGAATCTCTGTTCCGCCCTACTCTGGCCTGCGGGACTCTCCGTTCCGGCCTATTCTGGCCTGCGGGACTCTTTTCGGGCCTATTCTTGCTCCGGGAATCTCCGTTCGGGCGTACCCTGGCTTGCGGGACTCTGTTCGGGCCTATGCTTGCCTGCAGGAATCTCTGTTCTGGCCTATTCTGACCTGCAGGACTCTGTTTGGGCCTATGCTTGCCTGCGGGAATCTCCGTTCAGGCGTATGCTGGCCTGCGGGTCTCTCGGTTCGGGCCCATTCTTGCCTGCGGGACTCTCCGTTTGGGCGTATCCTTGCCCGCGGGACTCTGTTCGGGCCTCTTCTTGCCTGCACGGCTCCTCTACTCGGGCCTATTTTTGCCTGTGGGACTCTATTGGGGCCTATTCTTGCCTCCGACAATCTCCGTTCGGGCCCATTCTGGCCTGCGGGACTCTTCGTTCGGGCCTAGGCTTCCCTTCGGCAATCTCCGTTCAGGCGTATGCTGGCCTGCGGAATTCTGTTCGGGGCTATTCTTGCTCCGGGAATCTCTGTTCGGGACTATTCTGGCCTGTGGGACTCTGTTCGGGCCCATGCCTGCCTGCGGGGCTCTCTGTTCAGGCCTTTTTCGCCTACGGGACTCTCTGTTCGGGCCTATTCTCTGGAGCGGGGCTTTAGTCGGGCCTTCTCTTGACTACGGGGCTCCTCAATTCTTGCCTCTGGGATTCTGTTCGGGCCTATTCTTGTCTGTGGGACTCTCCGTTTGAGCCTATTCTTGCCTGTGGGTTCTCCATTCAGGGCTACTCTTGCCAGCGGGACTCTGTTCGTGCCTCATCTTGCTTGCATGGCTGGTCTACTCGGGCCTATTCTTGCCTGCGGGACTCTGTTCGGGCCTATCCTTGCTCCGGGAATCTCCGTTCGGGCATACCCTGGCCTGCGGGACTCCGTTCGGGCCTATTCTGGCCTGCGGGACTCTGTTTGGGCCTATGCTTGCCTGCAGGAATCTCTGTTCCGGCCTATTGTGGCCTGCAGGACTCCCCGTTCGGGCCTGTTCTGGCCTGCGGGACTCTGTTTGGGCCTATGCTTGCCTACGGGAATCTCCGTTCAGGCGTATGCTGGCCTGCGGTATTCTCAATTTGGGCATATTCTCTCGCCTGCGGGACTTTCCTTTGGGCCTATTCTCGCCTGCGCAACTCTCCGTTCGGGCCTATTCTTGCCTGCAGGACTCTGTTCGGGACTCTTCTTGCCTGCACAGCCCCTCTACTCGGGCCTCTTTTTGCCTGCGGGACTCTGTCCAGGCCTATTGTTGCCCCCGGAAAACTCCGTTCGGTCCTATTCTGGCTTGTGGGACTCTGTTCGGGCCTATGCTTGCCTGCGGGAATCTCCTTTCAGGGTTATGCTGACCTGTGGGATTCTCAGTTTGGGCGTATTCTCGCCTGCAGGACATCTCTTCGGGCCTATTCTCGCCCGCGGGACCCTCCGTTCGGTCGTTTCTGGCCTGCGGGACTCTCCGTTCGGGCCTAATCTTGCCTGCAGGATTCTGCGTTCGGGCTTACTCTTGCTTGCCGGACGGGGTTCGTGCGTCTTCTTGACTGCACGGCTCCTCTACTCGGGCCTCATTTTGCCTTCGGGACACCGTTCGGGTCTATTCTTGGTCCGGGAATCTCCGTTCGGGCCTATGCTGGCCTGCTGGACTCTGTTCGGGCCTATGCTTGCCTGCGGGAATGACCGTTCGGGCCTATGTTGGCCTTCGGGACTCTCCGTTCGGGCCATTCTGGCCTGCGGGACTCTCCGTTCGGGCCTATTCTCTGGAGCGGGACTTTACTCGGGCCTATTCTTGCCTCCGGGGCTCCTCTATTCTTGCCTATTCTTGCCTCCGGGAATCTCCGTTCTGGCCTGTTCGGGCCTGCGGGACTCTGTTCGGGCCTATGCTTGCCTGCAGGAATCTCTGTTCCGCCCTACTCTGGCCTGCGGGACTCTCCGTTCAGGCCTATTCTGGCCTGCGGGACTCTGTTCGGGCCTATTCTTGCTCCGGGAATCGCCGGTCGGGCGTACCCTGGCTTGCGGGACTCTGTTCGGGCCTATGCTTGCCTGCAGGAATCTCTGTTCTGGCCTATTCTGGCCTGCAGGACTCTCCGTTCGGGCCTATTCCGGCCTGCAGGACTCTGTTTGGGCCTATGCTTGCCTACGGGAATCTCCGTTCAGGCGTATGCTGGCCTGCGGGTCTCTCCGTTCGGGCCTATTCTTGCCTGCGGGACTCTCCGTTTGGGCGTATCCTTGCCTGCGGGACTCTGTTCGGGCCTCTTCTTGCCCGCACGGCTCCTCTACTCGGGCCTATTTTTGCCTGTGGGACTCTATTGGGGCCTATTCTTGCCTCCGACAATCTCCGTTCGGGCCTATTCTGGCCTGCGGGACTCTTCGTTCGGGCCTAGGCTTCCCTTTGGCAATCTCCGTTCAGGCGTATGCTGGCCTGCGGGACTCTGTTCGGGCCTTTGGTTGCTTTTGGAAATCCCCGTTCTGGCCTGCGGAATTCTGTTCGGGGCTATTCTTGCTCCGGGAATCTCTGTTCGGGACTATTCTGGCCTGTGGGACTCTGTTCGGGCCCATGCCTGCCTGCGGGGCTCTCTGTTCAGGCCTTTTTCGCCTACGGGACTCTCCGTTCGGGCCTATTCTCTGGAGCGGGACTTTAGTCGGGCCTACTCTTGCCTACGGGGCTCCTGTATTCTTGCCTCTGGGATTCTGTTCGGGCCTATTCTTGTCTGCGGAACTCTCCGTTTGAGCCTATTCTTGCCTGTGGGTTCTCCGTTCAGGGCTACTCTTGCCGGCGGAACTCTGTTCGTGCCTCATCTTGCCTGCATGGCTGCTCTACTCGGGCCTACTCTTGCCTGCGGGACTCTGTTCGGGCCTATCCTTGCTCTGGGAATCTCCGTTCGGGCATACCCTGGCCTGCGGGACTCCGTTCGGGCCTATTCTGGCCTGCGGGACTCTGTTTGGGCCTATGCTTGCCTGCAGGAATCTTTGTTTCGGCCTATTGTGGCCTGCAGCACTCTCCGTTTGGGCCTATTCCGGCCTACGGGACTCTGTTTGGGCCTATGCTTGCCTACGGGAATCTCCGTTCAGGCGTATGCTGGCCTGCGGTATTCTCGATTTGGGCATATTCTCTCGCCTCCGGGACTTTCCTTTGGGCCTATTCTCGCCTGCGCATCTCTCCGTTCGGGCCTATTCTTGCCTGCGGGACTCTCCGTTCCGGCCTATTCTTGCCTGCGGGTCTCTCCGTTCGGGACAATTCTGACCTGCAAAACTCTCCGTTCGGACCTAATCTAGCCTCTGGGAGTCTCCTTTGGGGTCTCCTGTTGCGTGCGGGGCTGCTCTATTCCAGCCTTTTGTGCTTACGGAGCTCCGATATTCGGTCGTGTTCTAGCATGCGGAGCTCCGCTACTCAGGCCTGATTGTGCGTGCGGGGCTCCGCTACTCGGGCCTGTTGGTGCATGCGGGGCTCCACTACTTGAGCCTGTTCTTGCATGCGGGGCTCCGCTACTCGGGTCTGTTCGTGCTTGCAGGGCTCTGCTACTCGGGCCTGTTCGTGCGTGCGGGGCTCCGCTATTCAGGCCTGATAGTGTGTGCGGGGCTCCTCTATTCAGGCCTGTCCTTCCCTGCGGGACTCTATTCGGGCCTATACTTCCCTGCGGGACTCTGTTCGGGCCTATTCTGGCCTGCGAGACCCTCGGTTCGCCCCTATTGTGGTCTGCGGGACCCTCGTTCAGGCCCATTCTCGCCTTCGAGACCCTCTGTTCGGGCTTTTCTGGCCTGCGGGACTCTCCGTTCGGGCCTATTCTTGTGAGCGGGTCTCTATTCGGGCCTATTTTTGCCTAAGGGCTCCTCTATTCGGGCCTATTCTGGCCTGCGGGACTCTCCGTTCGGGCCTATTCTCACCTGGGGAACTCTCCGTTCGGGCCTTTCTGGCCTTCGGGACTCTGTTCGGGTCTCTTCTTGCCAGCGGGGCTCTTCGTTTGGGCCTATTCTTGCCTGCAGAACTCTGTTCGGGCCTCTTCTTGCCTGCACAGCCCCTCTACTCGGGCCTATTTTTGCCTGCGGGACTCTGTCCAGGCCTGTTGTTGCCCCCGGAAAACTCCGTTCGGTCCTATTCTGCCTTGTGGGACTCTGTTCGGGCCTATGCTTGCCTGCGGGAATCTCCTTTCAGGGTTATGCTGACCTGTGGGATTCTCAGTTTGGGCGTATTCTCGCCTGCAGGACATCTCTTCGGGCCTATTCTCGCCCGCGGGACCCTCCGTTCGGTCGTTTCTGGCCTGCGGGACTCTCCATTCGGGCCTAATCTTGGGAGCGGGAGCGGGACTCTACTCGGGCCTATTCTTGCCTAGGGGCCTCTTCTATTCGTGCTTATTCTTGCCAGTGGGACTCTGTTCAGACCCGTTCTTGCCTGCAGGATTCTGCGTTCGGGCTTATTCTTGCTTGCCGGACAGTGTTCGGGCGTCTTCTTGCCTGCACGGCTCCTCTACTCGGGCCTCATTTTGCCTTCGGGACACCGTTCGGGTCTATTCTTGGTCCGGGAATCTCCGTTCGGGCCTATGCTGGCCTGCTGGACTCTGTTCGGGCCTATGCTTGCCTGCGGGAATGACCGTTCGGGCCTATGTTGGCCTGCGGGACTCTCCGTTCGGGCCATTCTGGCCTGCGGGACTCTCCGTTCGGGCCTATTCTCTGGAGCGGGACTTTACTCGGGCCTATTCTTGCCTCCGGGGCTCCTCTATTCTTGCCTATTCTTGCATCCGGGAATCTCCGTTCTGGCCTGTTCGGGCCTGCGGGACTCTGTTCGGGCCTATGCTTGCCTGCAGGAATCTCTGTTCCGCCCTACTCTGGCCTGCGGGACTCTCCGTTCAGGCCTATTCTGGCCTGCGGGACTCTGTTCGGGCCTATTCTTGCTCCGGGAATCGCCGGTCGGGCGTACCCTGGCTTGCGGGACTCTGTTCGGGCCTATGCTTGCCTGCAGGAATCTCTGTTCTGGCCTATTCTGGCCTGCAGGACTCTCCGTTCGGGCCTATTCCGGCCTGCAGGACTCTGTTTGGGCCTATGCTTGCCTACGGGAATCTCCGTTCAGGCGTATGCTGGCCTGCGGGTCTCTCCGTTCGGGCCTATTCTTGCCTGCGGGACTCTCCGTTTGGGCGTATCCTTGCCTGCGGGACTCTGTTCGGGCCTCTTCTTGCCCGCACGGCTCCTCTACTCGGGCCTATTTTTGCCTGTGGGACTCTATTGGGGCCTATTCTTGCCTCCGACAATCTCCGTTCGGGCCTATTCTGGCCTGCGGGACTCTTCGTTCGGGCCTAGGCTTCCCTTTGGCAATCTCCGTTCAGGCGTATGCTGGCCTGCGGGACTCTGTTCGGGCCTTTGGTTGCTTTTGGAAATCCCCGTTCTGGCCTGCGGAATTCTGTTCGGGGCTATTCTTGCTCCGGGAATCTCTGTTCGGGACTATTCTGGCCTGTGGGACTCTGTTCGGGCCCATGCCTGCCTGCGGGGCTCTCTGTTCAGGCCTTTTTCGCCTACGGGACTCTCCGTTCGGGCCTATTCTCTGGAGCGGGACTTTAGTCGGGCCTACTCTTGCCTACGGGGCTCCTGTATTCTTGCCTCTGGGATTCTGTTCGGGCCTATTCTTGTCTGCGGAACTCTCCGTTTGAGCCTATTCTTGCCTGTGGGTTCTCCGTTCAGGGCTACTCTTGCCGGCGGAACTCTGTTCGTGCCTCATCTTGCCTGCATGGCTGCTCTACTCGGGCCTACTCTTGCCTGCGGGACTCTGTTCGGGCCTATCCTTGCTCTGGGAATCTCCGTTCGGGCATACCCTGGCCTGCGGGACTCCGTTCGGGCCTATTCTGGCCTGCGGGACTCTGTTTGGGCCTATGCTTGCCTGCAGGAATCTTTGTTTCGGCCTATTGTGGCCTGCAGCACTCTCCGTTTGGGCCTATTCCGGCCTACGGGACTCTGTTTGGGCCTATGCTTGCCTACGGGAATCTCCGTTCAGGCGTATGCTGGCCTGCGGTATTCTCGATTTGGGCATATTCTCTCGCCTCCGGGACTTTCCTTTGGGCCTATTCTCGCCTGCGCATCTCTCCGTTCGGGCCTATTCTTGCCTGCGGGACTCTCCGTTCCAGCCTATTCTTGCCTGCGGGTCTCTCCGTTCGGGACAATTCTGACCTGCAAAACTCTCCGTTCGGACCTAATCTAGCCTCTGGGAGTCTCCTTTGGGGTCTCCTGTTGCGTGCGGGGCTGCTCTATTCCAGCCTTTTGTGCTTACGGAGCTCCGATATTCGGTCGTGTTCTAGCATGCGGAGCTCCGCTACTCAGGCCTGATTGTGCGTGCGGGGCTCCGCTACTCGGGCCTGTTGGTGCATGCGGGGCTCCACTACTTGAGCCTGTTCTTGCATGCGGGGCTCCGCTACTCGGGTCTGTTCGTGCTTGCAGGGCTCTGCTACTCGGGCCTGTTCGTGCGTGCGGGGCTCCGCTATTCAGGCCTGATAGTGTGTGCGGGGCTCCTCTATTCAGGCCTGTCCTTCCCTGCGGGACTCTATTCGGGCCTATACTTCCCTGCGGGACTCTGTTCGGGCCTATTCTGGCCTGCGAGACCCTCGGTTCGCCCCTATTGTGGTCTGCGGGACCCTCGTTCAGGCCCATTCTCGCCTTCGAGACCCTCTGTTCGGGCTTTTCTGGCCTGCGGGACTCTCCGTTCGGGCCTATTCTTGTGAGCGGGTCTCTATTCGGGCCTATTTTTGCCTAAGGGCTCCTCTATTCGGGCCTATTCTGGCCTGCGGGACTCTCCGTTCGGGCCTATTCTCACCTGGGGAACTCTCCGTTCGGGCCTTTCTGGCCTTCGGGACTCTGTTCGGGTCTCTTCTTGCCAGCGGGGCTCTTCGTTTGGGGCTATTCTTGCCTGCAGAACTCTGTTCGGGCCTCTTCTTGCCTGCACAGCCCCTCTACTCGGGCCTATTTTTGCCTGCGGGACTCTGTCCAGGCCTGTTGTTGCCCCCGGAAAACTCCGTTCGGTCCTATTCTGCCTTGTGGGACTCTGTTCGGGCCTATGCTTGCCTGCGGGAATCTCCTTTCAGGGTTATGCTGACCTGTGGGATTCTCAGTTTGGGCGTATTCTCGCCTGCAGGACATCTCTTCGGGCCTATTCTCGCCCGCGGGACCCTCCGTTCGGTCGTTTCTGGCCTGCGGGACTCTCCATTCGGGCCTAATCTTGGGAGCGGGAGCGGGACTCTACTCGGGCCTATTCTTGCCTAGGGGCCTCTTCTATTCGTGCTTATTCTTGCCAGTGGGACTCTGTTCAGACCCGTTCTTGCCTGCAGGATTCTGCGTTCGGGCTTATTCTTGCTTGCCGGACAGTGTTCGGGCGTCTTCTTGCCTGCACGGCTCCTCTACTCGGGCCTCATTTTGCCTTCGGGACACCGTTCGGGTCTATTCTTGGTCCGGGAATCTCCGTTCGGGCCTATGCTGGCCTGCTGGACTCTGTTCGGGCCTATGCTTGCCTGCGGGAATGACCGTTCGGGCCTATGTTGGCCTGCGGGACTCTCCGTTCGGGCCATTCTGGCCTGCGGGACTCTCCGTTCGGGCCTATTCTCTGGAGCGGGACTTTACTCGGGCCTATTCTTGCCTCCGGGCCTCCTCTATTCTTGCCTATTCTTGCCTCCGGGAATCTCCGTTCTGGCCTGTTCGGGCCTGCGGGACTCTGTTCGGGCCTATGCTTGCCTGCAGGAATCTCTGTTCCGCCCTACTCTGGCCTGCGGGACTCTCCGTTCAGGCCTATTCTGGCCTGCGGGACTCTGTTCGGGCCTATTCTTGCTCCGGGAATCGCCGTTCGGGAGTACCCTGGCTTGCGGGACTCTGTTCGGGCCTATGCTTGCCTGCAGGAATCTCTGTTCTGGCCTATTCTGGCCTGCAGGACTCTCCGTTCGGGCCTATTCTGGCCTGCAGGACTCTGTTTGGGCCTATGCTTGCCTACGGGAATCTCCGTTCAGGCGTATGCTGGCCTGCGGGTCTCTCCGTTCGGGCCTATTCTTGCCTGCGGGACTCTCCGTTTGGGCGTATCCTTGCCTGCGGGACTCTGTTCGGGCCTCTTCTTGCCCGCACGGCTCCTCTACTCGGGCCTATTTTTGCCTGTGGGACTCTATTGGGGCCTATTCTTGCCTCCGACAATCTCCATTCGGGGATATTCTGGCCTGCGGGAATCTTCGTTCGGGCCTAGGCTTCCCTTTGGCAATCTCCGTTCAGGCGTATGCTGGCCTGCGGGACTCTGTTCGGGCCTTTGGTTGCTTTTGGAAATCCCCGTTCTGGCCTGCGGAATTCTGTTCGGGGCTATTCTTGCTCCGGGAATCTCTGTTCGGGACTATTCTGGCCTGTGGGACTCTGTTCGGGCCCATGCCTGCCTGCGGGGCTCTCTGTTCAGGCCTTTTTCGCCTACGGGACTCTCCGTTCGGGCCTATTCTCTGGAGCAGGACTTTAGTCGGGCCTACTCTTGCCTACGGGGCTCCTCTATTCTTGCCTCTGGGATTCTGTTCGGGCCTATTCTTGTCTGCGGGACTCTCCGTTTGAGCCTATTCTTGACTGTGGGTTCTCCGTTCAGGGCTACTCTTGCCAGCGGGACTCTGTTCGTGCCTCATCTTGCCTGCATGGCTGCTCTACTCGGGCCTACTCTTGCCTGCGGGACTCTGTTCGGGCCTATCCTTGCTCTGGGAATCTCCGTTCGGGCATACCCTGGCCTGCGGGACTCCGTTCGGGCCTATTCTGGCCTGCGGGACTCTGTTTGGGCCTATGCTTGCCTGCAGGAATCTCTGTTCCGGCCTATTGTGGCCTGCAGCACTCTCCGTTTGGGCCTATTCTGGCCTACGGGACTCTGTTTGGGCCTATGCTTGCCTACGGGAATCTCCGTTCAGGCGTATGCTGGCCTGCGGTATTCTCAATTTGGGCATATTCTCTCGCCTCCGGGACTTTCCTTTGGGCCTATTCTCGCCTGCGCATCTCTCCGTTCGGGCCTATTCTTGCCTGCAGGACTCTGTTCGGGCCTCTTCTTGCCTGCACAGCCCCTCTACTCGGGCCTCTTTTTGCCTGCGGGACTCTGTCCAGGCCTATTGTTGCCCCCGGAAAACTCCGTTCGGTCCTATTCTGGCTTGTGGGACTCTGTTCGGGCCTATGCTTGCCTGCGGGAATCTCCTTTTAGGGTTATGCTGACCTGTGGGATTCTCAGTTTGGGCGTATTCTCGCCTGCAGGACATCTCTTCGCGCCTATTCTCGCCCGCGGGACCCTCCGTTCGGTCGTTTCTGGCCTGCGGGACTCTCCGTTCGGGCCTAATCTTGCCTGCAGGATTCTGCGTTCGGGCTTACTCTTGCTTGCCGGACGGGGTTCGTGCGTCTTCTTGACTGCACGGCTCCTCTACTCGGGCCTCATTTTGCCTTCGGGACACCGTTCGGGTCTATTCTTGGTCCGGGAATCTCCGTTCGGGCCTATTCTTGCCTGCGGGACTCTCTGTTTGGGCGTATCCTTGCCTGCGGGACTCTGTTCGGGCCTCTTCTTGCCCGCACGGCTCCTCTACTCGGGCCTATTTTTGCCTGTGGGACTCTATTGGGGCCTATTCTTGCCTCCGACAATCTCCGTTCGGGCCTATTCTGGCCTGCGGGACTCTGTTTGGGCCTATGCTTGCCTGCAGGAATCTCTGTTCTGGCCTATTGTGGCCTGCAGCACTCTCCGTTTGGGCCTATTCTGGCCTACGGGACTCTGTTTGGGCCTATGCTTGCCTACGGGAATCTCCGTTCAGGCGTATGCTGGCCTGCGGTATTCTCAATTTGGGCATATTCTCTCGCCTGCGGGACTTTCCTTTGGGCCTATTCTCGCCTGCGCATCTCTCCGTTCGGGCCTATTCTTGCCTGCGGGACTCTCCGTTCCGGCCTATTCTTGCCTGCGGGTCTCTCCGTTCGGGACAATTCTGACCTGCAAAACTCTCCGTTCGGACCTAATCTAGCCTCTGGGAGTCTACTTTGGGGTCTCCTGTTGCGTGCGGGGCTGCTCCATTCCAGCCTTTTGTGCTTACGGAGCTCCGATATTCGGTCCTGTTCTAGCATGCGGAGCTCCGCTACTCAGGCCTGATTGTGCGTGCGGGGCTCCACTACTTGGGCTTGTTCTTGCATGCGGGGCTCCGCTACTCGGTTCTGTTCGTGCTTGCAGCGCTCTGCTACTCGGGCCTGTTCGTGCGTGCGGGGCACCGCTATTCAGGCCTGATAGTGTGTGCGGGGCTCCTCTATTCAGGCCTGTCCTTCCCTGCGGGACTCTATTCGGGCCTATACTTCCCTGCGGGACTCTGTTCGGGCCTATTCTGGCCTGCGAGACCCTCGGTTCGTCCCTATCGTGGTCTGCGGGACCCTCGTTCGGGCCCATTCTCGCCTTCGAGACCCTCTGTTCGGGCTTTTCTGACCTGCGGGACTCTCTGTTCGGGCCTATTCTTGTGAGCGGGTCTCTATTCGGGCCTATTTTTGCCTAAGGGCTCCTCTATTCGGGCCTATTCTGGCCTGCGGGACTCTCCGTTCGGGCCTATTCTCACCTGGGGAACTCTCCGTTCGGGCCTTTCTGGCCTTCGGGACTCTGTTCGGGTCTCTTCTTGCCAGCGGGGCTCTTCGTTTGGGCCTATTCTTGCCTGCAGAACTCTGTTCGGGCCTCTTCTTGCCTGCACAGCCCCTCTACTCGGGCCTATTTTTGCCTGCGGGACTCTGTCCAGGCCTATTGTTGCCCCCGGAAAACTCCGTTCGGTCCTATTCTGGCTTGTGGGACTCTGTTCGGGCCTATGCTTGCCTGCGGGAATCTCCTTTCAGGGTTATGCTGACCTGTGGGATTCTCAGTTTGGGCGTATTCTCGCCTGCAGGACATCTCTTCGGGCCTATTCTCGCCCGCGGGACCCTCCGTTCGGTCGTTTCTGGCCTGCGGGACTCTCCGTTCGGGCCTAATCTTGCCTGCAGGATTCTGCGTTCGGGCTTACTCTTGCTTGCCGGACAGGGTTCGGGCGTCTTCTTGCCTGCACGGCTCCTCTACTCGGGCCTCATTTTGCCTTCGGGACACCGTTCGGGTCTATTCTTGGTCCGGGAATCTCCGTTCGGGCCTATGCTGGCCTGCTGGACTCTGTTCGGGCCTATGCTTGCCTGCGGGAATGACCGTTCGGGCCTATGTTGGCCTGCGGGACTCTCCGTTCGGGCCTTTCTGGCCTGCGGGACTCTCCGTTCGGGCCTATTCTCTGGAGCGGGACTTTACTCGGGCCTATTCTTGCCTCCGGGGCTCCTCTATTCTTGCCTATTCTTGCCTCCGGGAATCTCCGTTCTGGCCTGTTCGGGCCTGCGGGACTCTGTTCGGGCCTATGCTTGCCTGCAGGAATCTCTGTTCCACCCTACTCTGGCCTGCGGGACTCTCAGTTCAGGCCTATTCTGGCCTGCGGGACTCTGTTCGGGCCTATTCTTGCTCCGGGAATCTCCGTTCGGGAGTACCCTGGCTTGCGGGACTCTGTTCGGGCCTATGCTTGCCTGCAGGAATCTCTGTTCTGGCCTATTGTGGCCTGCAGGACTCTCCGTTCGGGCCTATTCTGGCCTGCGGGACTCTGTTTGGGCCTATGCTTGCCTACGGGAATCTCCGTTCAGGCGTATGCTGGCCAGCGGTATTCTCAATTTGGGCATATTCTCTCGCCTCCGGGACTTTCCTTTGGGCCTATTCTCGCCTGCGCATCTCTCCGTTCGGGCCTATTCTTGCCTGCGGGACTCTCCGTTCCGGCCTATTCTTGCCTGTGGGTCTCTCCGTTCGGGACAATTCTGACCTGCAAAACTCTCCGTTCGGACCTAATCTAGCCTCTGGGAGTCTCCTTTGGGGTCTCCTGTTGCGTGCGGGGCTGCTCTATTCCAGCCTTTTGTGCTTACGGAGCTCCGATATTCGGTCCTGTTCTAGCATGCGGAGCTCCGCTACTCAGGCCTGATTGTGCGTGCGGGGCTCCACTACTTGGGCCTGTTCGTGCATGCCGGGCTCCGCTACTCGGGTCTGTTCGTGCTTGCAGGGCTCTGCTACTCGGGCCTGTTCGTGCGTGCGGGGCACCGCTATTCAGGCCTGATAGTGTGTGCGGGGCTCCTCTATTCAGGCCTGTCCTTCCCTGCGGGACTCTATTCGGGCCTATACTTCCCTGCGGGATTCTGTTCGGGCCTATTCTGGCCTGTGAGACCCTCGGTTCGCAACTATCGTGGTCTGCGGGACCCTCGTTCGGGCCCATTCTCGCCTTCGAGACCCTCTGTTCGGGCTTTTCTGACCTTCGGGACTCTCTGTTCGGGCCTATTCTTGTGAGCGGGTCTCTATTCGGGCCTATTTTTGCCTAAGGGCTCCTCTATTCGGGCCTATTCTGGCCTGCGGGACTCTCCGTTCGGGCCTATTCTCACCTGGGGAACTCTCCGTTCGGGCCTTTCTGGCCTTCGGGACTCTGTTCGGGTCTCTTCTTGCCAGCGGGGCTCTTCGTTTGGGCCTATTCTTGCCTGCAGAACTCTGTTCGGGCCTCTTCTTGCCTGCACAGCCCCTCTACTCGGGCCTATTTTTGCCTGCGGGACTCTGTCCAGGCCTATTGTTGCCCCCGGAAAACTCCGTTCGGTCCTATTCTGGCTTGTGGGACTCTGTTCGGGCCTATGCTTGCCTGCGGGAATCTCCTTTCAGGGTTATGCTGACCTGTGGGATTCTCAGTTTGGGCGTATTCTCGCCTGCAGGACATCTCTTCGGGCCTATTCTCGCCCGCGGGACCCTCCGTTCGGTCGTTTCTGGCCTGCGAGACTCTCCGTTCGGGCCTAATCTTGCCTGCAGGATTCTGCGTTCGGGCTTACTCTTGCTTGCCGGACAGGGTTCGGGCGTCTTGTTGCCTGCACGGCTCCTCTACTCGGGCCTCATTTTGCCTTCGGGACACCGTTCGGGTCTATTCTTGGTCCGGGAATCTCCGTTCGGGCCTATGCTGGCCTGCTGGACTCTGTTCGGGCCTATGCTTGCCTGCGGGAATGACCGTTCGGGCCTATGTTGGCCTGCGGGACTCTCCGTTCGGGCCTTTCTGGCCTGCGGGACTCTCCGTTCGGGCCTATTCTCTGGAGCGGGACTTTACTCGGGCCTATTCTTGCCTCCGGAGCTCCTCTATTCTTGCCTATTCTTGCCTCCGGGAATCTCCGTTCTGGCCTGTTCGGGCCTGCGGGACTCTGTTCGGGCCTATGCTTGCCTGCAGGAATCTCTCTTCCGCCCTACTCTGGCCTGCGGGACTCTCCGTTCAGGCCTATTCTGGCCTGCGGGACTCTGTTCGGGCCTATTCTTGCTCCGGGAATCTCCGTTCGGGCGTACCCTGGCTTGCGGGACTCTGTTCGGGCCTATGCTTGCCTGCAGGAATCTCTGTTCTGGCCTATTCTGGCCTGCAGGACTCTCCGTTCGGGCCTATTCTGGCCTGCAGGACTCTGTTTGGGCCTATGCTTGTCTACAGGAATCTCCGTTCAGGCGTATGCTGGCCTGCGGGTCTCTCCGTTCGGGCCTATTCTTGCCTGCGGGACTCTCTGTTTGGGCGTATCCTTGCCTGCGGGACTCTGTTCGGGCCTCTTCTTGCCTGCACGACTCCTCTACTCGGGCCTATTTTTTCCTGTGGGACTCTAATGGGGCCTACTCTTGCCTCCGACAATCTCCGTTCGGGCCTATTCTGGCCTGCGGGACTCTTCGTTCGGGCCTAGGCTTCCCTTTGGCAATCTCCGTTCAGGCGTATGCTGGCCTGCGGGACTCTGTTCGGGCCTTTGGTTGCTTTCGGAAATCCCCGTTCTGGCCTATTCTGGCCTGCGGAATTCTGTTCGGGGCTATTCTTGCTCCGGGAATCTCTGTTCGGGAATATTCTGGCCTGTGGGACTCTGTTCGGGCCCATGCCTGCCTGCGGGGCTCTCTGTTCAGGCCTTTTTCGCCTACGGGACTCTCCGTTCGGGCCTATTCTCTGGAGCGGGACTTTAGTCGGGCCTACTCTTGCCTACGGGGCTCCTCTATTCTTGCCTCTGGGATTCTGTTCGGGCCTATTCTTGTCTGCGGGACTCTCCGTTTGAGCCTATTCTTGCCTGTGGGTTCTCCGTTCAGGGCTACTCTTGCCAGCGGGACTCTGTTCGTGCCTCATCTTGCCTCCATGGCTGCTCTACTCGGGCCTACTCTTGCCTGCGGGACTCTGTTCGGGCCTATCCTTGCTCTGGGAATCTCCGTTCGGGCATACCCTGGCCTGCGGGACTCCGTTCGGGCCTATTCTGGCCTGCGGGACTCTGTTTGGGCCTATGCTTGCCTGCAGGAATCTCTGTTCCGGCCTATTGTGGCCTGCAGCACTCTCCGTTTGGGCCTATTCTGGCCTACGGGACTCTGTTTGGGCCTATGCTTGCCTACGGGAATCTCCGTTCAGGCGTATGCTGGCCAGCGGTATTCTCAATTTGGGCATATTCTCTCGCCTACGGGACTTTCCTTTGGGCCTATTCTCGCCTGCGCATCTCTCCGTTCGGGCCTATTCTTGCCTGCGGGACTCTCCGTTCCGGCCTATTCTTGCCTGCGGGTCTCTCCGTTCGGGACAATTCTGACCTGCAAAACTCTCCGTTCGGACCTAATCTAGCCTCTGGGAGTCTACTTTGGGGTCTCCTGTTGCGTGCGGGGCTGCTCCATTCCAGCCTTTTGTGCTTACGGAGCTCCGATATTCGGTCCTGTTCTAGCATGCGGAGCTCCGCTACTCAGGCCTGATTGTGCGTGCGGGGCTCCACTACTTGGGCCTGTTCTTGCATGCGGGGCTCCGCTACTCGGGTCTGTTCGTGCTTGCAGCGCTCTGCTACTCGGGCCTGTTCGTGCGTGCGGGGCACCGCTATTCAGGCCTGATAGTGTGTGCGGGGCTCCTCTCTTCAGGCCTGTCCTTCCCTGCGGGACTCTATTCGGGCCTATACTTCCCTGCGGGACTCTGTTCGGGCCTATTCTGGCCTGCGAGACCCTCCGTTCGCCCCTATCGTGGTCTGCGGCACCCTCGTTCGGGCCCATTCTCGCCTTCCAGACCCTCTGTTCGGGCTTTTCTGACCTGCGGGACTCTCTGTTCGGGCCTATTCTTGTGAGCGGGTCTCTATTCGGGCCTATTTTTGCCTAAGGGCTCCTCTATTCGGGCCTATTCTGGCCTGCGGGACTCTCCGTTCGGGCCTATTCTCACCTGGGGAACTCTCCGTTCGGACCTTTCTGGCCTTCGGGACTCTGTTCGGGTCTCTTCTTGCCAGCGGGGCTCTTCGTTTGGGCCTATTCTTGCCTGCAGAACTCTGTTCGGGCCTCTTCTTGCCTGCACAGCCCCTCTACTCGGGCCTATTTTTGCCTGCGGGACTCTGTCCAGGCCTATTGTTGCCCCCGGAAAACTGCGTTCGGTCCTATTCTGGCTTGTGGGACTCTGTTCGGGCCTATGCTTGCCTGCGGGAATCTCCTTTCAGGGTTATGCTGACCTGTGGGATTCTCAGTTTGGGCGTATTCTCGCCTGCAGGACATCTCTTCGGGCCTATTCTCGCCCGCGGGACCCTCCGTTCGGTCGTTTCTGGCCTGCGGGACTCTCCGTTCGGGCCTAATCTTGCCTGCAGGATTCTGCGTTCGGGCTTACTCTTGCTTGCCGGACAGGGTTCGGGCGTCTTGTTGCCTGCACGGCTCCTCTACTCGGGCCTCATTTTGCCTTCGGGACACCGTTCGGGTCTATTCTTGGTCCGGGAATCTCCGTTCGGGCCTATGCTGGCCTGCTGGACTCTGTTCGGGCCTATGCTTGCCTGCGGGAATGACCGTTCGGGCCTATGTTGGCCTGCGGGACTCTCCGTTCGGGCCTTTCTGGCCTGCGGGACTCTCCGTTCGGGCCTATTCTCTGGAGCGGGACTTTACTCGGGCCTATTCTTGCCTCCGGGGCTCCTCTATTCTTGCCTATTCTTGCCTCCGGGAATCTCCGTTCTGGCCTGTCGGGCCTGCGGGACTCTGTTCGGGCCTAAGCTTGCCTGCAGGAATCTCTCTTCCGCCCTACTCTGGCCTGCGGGACTCTCAGTTCAGGCCTATTCTGGCCTGTGGGACTCTATTGGAGCCTATTCTTGCTCTGGGAATCTCCGTTCGGGCATACCCTGGCCTGCGGGACTCCGTTCGGGCCTATTCTGGCCTGCGGGACTCTGTTTGGGCCTATGCTTGCCTGCAGGAATCTCTGTTCCGGCCTATTGTGGCCTGCAGCACTCTCCGTTTGGGCCTATTCTGGCCTACGGGACTCTGTTTGGGCCTATGCTTGCCTAAGAGAATCTCTGTTCAGGCGTATGCTGGCCTGCGGTATTCTCAATTTGGGCATATTCTCTCGCCTCCGGGACTTTCCTTTGGGCCTATTCTCGCCTGCGCATCTCTCCGTTCGGGCCTATTCTTGCCTGCGGGACTCTCCGTTCCGGCCTATTCTTGCCTGCGGGTCTCTCCGTTCGGGACAATTCTGACCTGCAAAACTCTCCGTTCGGACCTAATCTAGCCTCTGGGAGTCTCCTTTGGGGTCTCCTGTTGCGTGCGGGGCTGCTCCATTCCAGCCTTTTGTGCTTACGGAGCTCCGATATTCGGTCCTGTTCTAGCATGCGGAGCTCCGCTACTCAGGCCTGATTGTGCGTGCGGGGCTCCGCTATTCAGGCCTGATAGTGTGTGCGGGGCTCCTCTCTTCAGGCCTGTCCTTCCCTGTGGGACTCTTTTCGGGCCTATACTTCCCTGCGGGACTCTGTTCGGGCCTATTCTGGCCTGCGAGACCCTCCGTTCGCCCCTATCGTGGTCTGCGGGACCCTCGTTCGGGTCCATTCTCGCCTTCGAGACCCTCTGTTCGGGCTTTTCTGGCCTGCGGGACTCTCCGTTCGGGCCTATTCTTGTGAGCGGGTCTCTATCCGGGCCTATTTTTGCCTAAGGGCTCCTCTATTCGGGCCTATTCTGGCCTGCGGGACTCTCCGTTCGGGCCTATTCTCACCTGGGGAACTCTCCGTTCGGGCCTTTCTGGCCTTCGGGACTCTGTTTGGGTCTCTTCTTGCCAGCGGGGCTCTTCGTTTGGGCCTATTCTTGCCTGCAGAACTCTGTTCGGGCCTCTTCTTGCCTGCACAGCCCCTCTACTCGGGCCTATTTTTGCCTGCGGGACTCTGTCCAGGCCTATTGTTGCCCCCGGAAAACTCCGTTCGGTCCTATTCTGGCTTGTGGGACTCTGTTCGGGCCTATGCTTGCCTGCGGGAATCTCCTTTCAGGGTTATGCTGACCTGTGGGATTCTCAGTTTGGGCGTATTCTCGCCTGCAGGACATCTCTTCGGGCCTATTCTCGCCCGCGGGACCCTCCGTTCGGTCGTTTCTGGCCTGCGGGACTCTCCGTTCGGGCCTAATCTTGCCTGCAGGATTCTGCGTTCGGGCTTACTCTTGCTTGCCGGACAGGGTTCGGGCGTCTTCTTGCCTGCACGGCTCCTCTACTCGGGCCTAATTTTGCCTTCGGGACACCGTTCGGGTCTATTCTTGGTCCGGCAATCTCCGTTCGGGCCTATGCTGGCCTGCGGGACTCTGTTCGGGCCTTTGGTTGCTTTCGGAAATCCCCGTTCTGGCCTATTCTGGCCTGCGGAATTCTGTTCGGGGCTATTCTTGCTCCGGGAATCTCTGTTCGGGACTATTCTGGCCTGTGGGACTCTGTTCGGGCCCATGCCTGCCTGCGGGGCTCTCTGTTCAGGCCTTTTTCGCCTACGGGACTCTCCGTTCGGGCCTATTCTCTGGAGCGGGACTTTAGTCGGCCCTACTCTTGCCTACGGGGCTCCTCTATTCTTGCCTCTGGGATTCTGTTCGGGCCTATTCTTGTCTGCGGGACTCTCCGTTTGAGCCTATTCTTGCCTGTGGGTTCTCCGTGCAGGGCTACTCTTGCCAGCGGGACTCTGTTCGTGCCTCATCTTGCCTGCATGGCTGCTCTACTCGGGCCTACTCTTGCCTGCGGGACTCTGTTCGGGCCTATCCTTGCTCTGGGAATCTCCGTTCGGGCATACCCTGGCCTGCGGGACTCCGTTCGGGCCTATTCTGGCCTGCGGGACTCTGTTTGGGCCTATGCTTGCCTGCAGGAATCTCTGTTCCGGCCTATTGTGGCCTGCAGCACTCTCCGTTTGGGCCTATTCTGGCCTACGGGACTCTGTTTGGGCCTATGCTTGCCTACGGGAATCTCTGTTCAGGCGTATGCTGGCCTGCGGTATTCTCAATTTGGGTATATTCTCTCGCCTCCGGGACTTTCCTTTGGGCCTATTCTCGCCTGCGCATCTCTCCGTTCGGGCCTATTCTTGCCTGCGGGACTCTCCGTTCCGGCCTATTCTTGCCTGCGGGTCTCTCCGTTCAGGACAATTCTGACCTGCAAAACTCTCCGTTCGGACCTAATCTAGCCTCTGGGAGTCTCCTTTGGGGTCTCCTGTTGCATGCGGGGCTGCTCTATTCCAGCCTTTTGTGCTTACGGAGCTCCGATATTCAGTTATGTTCTAGCATGCGGAGCTCCGCTACTCAGGCCTGATTGTGCGTGCGGGGCTCCACTACTTGGGCCTGTTCTTGCATGCGGGGCTCCGCTACTCGGGTCTGTTCGTGCTTGCAGGGCTCTGCTACTCGGACCTGTTCGTGCGTGCGGGGCTCCGCTATTCAGGCCTGATAGTGTGTGCGGGGCTCCTCTCTTCAGGCCTGTCCTTCCCTGTGGGACTCTATTCGGGCCTATACTTCCCTGCGGGACTCTGTTCGGGCCTATTCTGGCCTGCGAGACCCTCCGTTCGCCCCTATCGTGGTCTGCGGGACCCTCGTTCGGGCCCATTCTCGCCTTCGAGACCCTCTGTTTGGGCTTTTCTGGCCTGCGGGACTCTCCGTTCGGGCCTATTCTTGTGAGCGGGTCTCTATCCGGGCCTATTTTTGCCTAAGGGCTCCTCTATTCGGGCCTATTCTGGCCTGCGGGACTCTCCGTTCGGGCCTATTCTCACCTGGGGAACTCCCCGTTCGGGCCTTTCTGGCCTTTGGGACTCTGTTCGGGTCTCTTCTTGACACCGGGGCTCTTCGTTTGGGCCTATTCTTGCCTGCAGAAGTCTGTTCGGGCCTCTTCTTGCCCGCACGGCTCCTCTACTCGGGCCTATTTTTGCCTGTGGGACTCTATTGGGGCCTATTCTTGCCTCCGACAATCTCCGTTCGGGCCTATTCTGGCCTGCGGGACTCTTGGTTCGGGCCTAGGCTTCCCTTTGGCAATCTCCGTTCAGGCCTATGGTGGCCTGCGGGACTCTGTTCGGGCCTTTGGTTGCTTTCGGAAATCCCCGTTCTGGCCTATTCTGGCCTGCGGAATTCTGTTCGGGGCTATTCTTGCTCCGGGAATCTCTGTTCGGGACTATTCTGGCCTGTGGGACTCTGTTCGGGCCCATGCCTGCCTGCGGGGCTCTCTGTTCAGGCCTTTTTCGCCTACGGGACTCTCCGTTCGGGCCTATTCTCTGGAGCGGGACTTTAGTCGGGCCTACTCTTGCCTACGGGGCTCCTCTATTCTTGCCTCTGGGATTCTGTTCGGGCCTATTCTTGTCTGCGGGACTCTCCGTTTGAGCCTATTCTTGCCTGTGGGTTCTCCGTTCAGGGCTACTCTTGCCAGCGGGACTCTGTTCGTGCCTCATCTTGCCTGCATGGCTGCTCTACTCGGGCCTACTCTTGCCTGCGGGACTCTGTTCGGGCCTATCCTTGCTCTGGGAATCTCCGTTCGGGCATACCCTGGCCTGCGGGACTCCGTTCGGGCCTATTCTGGCCTGCGGGACTCTGTTTGGGCCTATGCTTGCCTGCAGGAATCTCTGTTCCGGCCTATTGTGGCCTGCAGCACTCTCCGTTTGGGCCTATTCTGGCCTACGGGACTCTGTTTGGGCCTATGCTTGCCTACGGGAATCTCCGTTCAGGCGTATGCTGGCCTGCGGTATTCTCAATTTGGGCATATTCTCTCGCCTGCGGGACTTTCCTTTGGGCCTATTCTCGCCTGCGCATCTCTCCGTTCGGGCCTATTCTTGCCTGCGGGACTCTCCGTTCCGGCCTATTCTTGCCTGCGGGTCTCTCCGTTCGGGACAATTCTGACCTGCAAAACTCTCCGTTCGGACCTAATCTAGCCTCTGGGAGTCTCCTTTGGGGTCTCCTGTTGCGTGCGGGGCTGCTCCATTCCAGCCTTTTGTGCTTACGGAGCTCCGATATTCGGTCCTGTTCTAGCATGCGGAGCTCCGCTACTCAGGCCTGATTGTGCGTGCGGGGCTCCACTACTTGGGCCTGTTCGTGCATGCGGGGCTCCACTACTCGGGTCTGTTCGTGCTTGCAGGGCTCTGCTACTCGGGCCTGTTCGCGCGTGCGGGGCTCCGCTATTCAGGCCTGATAGTGTGTGCGGGGCTCCTCTATTCAGGCCTGTCCTTCCCTGCGGGACTCTATTCGGGCCTATACTTCCCTGCGGGACTCCGTTCGGGCCTATTCTGGCCTGCGGGACTCTGTTTGGGCCTATGCTTGCCTGCAGGAATCTCTGTTCCGGCCTATTGTGGCCTGCAGCACTCTCCGTTTGGGCCTATTCTGGCCTACGGGACTCTGTTTGGGCCTATGCTTGCCTACGGGAATCTCCGTTCAGGCGTATGCTGGCCTGCGGTATTCTCAATTTGGGCATATTCTCTCGCCTCCGGGACTTTCCTTTGGGCCTATTCTCGCCTGCGCATCTCTCCGTTCGGGCCTATTCTTGCCTGCGGGACTCTCCGTTCCGGCCTATTTTTGCCTGCGGGTCTCTCCGTTCGGGACAATTCTGACCTGCAAAACTCTCCGTTCGGACCTAATCTAGCCTCTGGGAGTCTCCTTTGGGGTCTCCTGTTGCGTGCGGGGCTGCTCTATTCCAGCCTTTTGTGCTTACGGAGCTCCGATATTCGGTCCTGTTCTAGCATGCGGAGCTCCGCTACTCAGGCCTGATTGTGCGTGCGGGGCTCCGCTACTCGGGCCTGTTGGTGCATGCGGGGCTCCACTACTTGGGCCTGTTCTTGCATGCGGGGCTTCGCTACTCGGGTCTGTTCGTGCTTGCAGGGCTCTGCTACTCGGGCCTGTTCGTGCGTGCGGGGATCCGCTATTCAGGCCTGATAGTGTGTGCGGGGCTCCTCTATTCAGGCCTGTCCTTCCCTGCGGGACTCTATTCGGGCCTATACTTCCCTGCGGGACTCTGTTCGGGCCTATTCTGGCCTGCGAGACCCTCGGTTCGCCCCTATCGTGGTCTGCGGGACCCTCGTTCGGGCCCATTCTCGCCTTCGAGACCCTCTGTTCGGGTTTTCTGGCCTGCGGGACTCTCCGTTCGGGCCTATTCTTGTGAGCGGGTCTCTATTCGGGCCTATTTTTGCCTAAGGGCTCCTCTATTCGGGCCTATTCTGGCCTGCGGGACTCTCCGTTCGGGCCTATTCTCACCTGGGGAACTCTCCGTTCGGGCCTTTCTGGCCTTCGGGACTCTGTTCGGGTCTCTTCTTGCCAGCGGGGCTCTTCGTTTGGGCCTATTCTTGCCTGCAGAACTCTGTTCGGGCCTCTTCTTGCCATCACGGCTCCTCTACTCGGGCCTATTTTTGCCTGTGGGACTCTATTGGGGCCTATTCTTGCCTCCGACAATCTCCGTTCGGGCCCATTCTGGCCTGCGGGACTCTTCGTTCGGGCCTAGGCTTCCCTTTGGCAATCTCCGTTCAGGCGTATGCTGGCCTGCGGGACTCTGTTCGGGCCTTTGGTTGCTTTCGGAAATCCCCGTTCTGGCCTATTCTGGCCTGCGGAATTCTGTTCGGGGCTATTCTTGCTCCGGGAATCTCTGTTCGGGACTATTCTGGCCTGTGGGACTCTGTTCGGGCCCATGCCTGCCTGCGGGGCTCTCTGTTCAGGCCTTTTTCGCCTACGGGACTCTCCGTTCGGGCCTATTCTCTGGAGCGGGACTTTAGTCGGGCCTACTCTTGCCTACGGGGCTCCTCTATTCTTGCCTCTGGGATTCTGTTCGGGCCTATTCTTGTCTGCGGGACTCTCCGTTTGAGCCTATTCTTGCCTGTGGGTTCTCCGTTCAGGGCTACTCTTGCCAGCGGGACTCTGTTCGTGCCTCATCTTGCCTGCATGGCTGCTCTACTCGGGCCTACTCTTGCCTGCGGGACTCTGTTCGGGCCTATTCTTGCTCTGGGAAACTCCGTTCGGGCATACCCTGGCCTGCGGGACTCCGTTCGGGCCTATTCTGGCCTGCGGGACTCTGTTTGGGCCTATGCTTGCCTGCAGGAATCTCTGTTCCGGCCTATTGTGGCCTGCAGCACTCTCCGTTTGTGCCTATTCTGGCCTACGGGACTCTGTTTGGGCCTATGCTTGCCTACGGGAATCTCCGTTCAGGCGTATGCTGGCCTGCGGTATTCTCAATTTGGGCATATTCTCTCGCCTGCGGGACTTTCCTTTGGGCCTATTCTCGCCTGCGCATCTCTCCGTTCGGGCCTATTCTTGCCTGCGGGACTCTCCGTTCCGGCCTATTCTTGCCTGCGGGTCTCTCCGTTCGGGACAATTCTGACCTGCAAAACTCTCCGTTCGGACCTAATCTAGCCTCTGGGAGTCTCCTTTGGGGTCTCCTGTTGCGTGCGGGGCTGCTCTATTCCAGCCTTTTGTGCTTACGTTGCTCCGATATTCGGTCCTGTTCTAGCATGCGGAGCTCCGCTACTCAGGCCTGATTGTGCGTGCGAGGCTCCGCTACTCGGGCCTGTTGGTGCATGCGGGGCTCCACTACTTGGGCCTGTTCTTGCATGCGGGGCTCCGCTACTCGGGTCTGTTCGTGCTTGCAGGGCTCTGCTACTCGGGCCTGTTCGTGCGTGCGGGGATCCGCTATTCAGGCCTGATAGTGTGTGCGGGGCTCCTCTATTCAGGCCTGTCCTTCCCTGCGGGACTCTATTCGGGCCTATACTTCCCTGCGGGACTCTGTTCGGGCCTATTCTGGCCTGCGAGACCCTCGGTTCGCCCCTATCGTGGTCTGCGGGACCCTCGTTCGGGCCCATTCTCGCCTTCGAGACCCTCTGTTCGGGCTTTTCTGACCTGCGGGACTCTCTGTTCGGGCCTATTCTTGTGAGCGGGTCTCTATTCGGGCCTATTTTTGCCTAAGGGCTCCTCTATTCGGGCCTATTCTGGCCTGCGGGACTCTCCGTTCGGGCCTATTCTCACCTGGGGAACTCTCCGTTCGGGCCTTTCTGGCCTTCGGGACTCTGTTCGGGTCTCTTCTTGCCAGCGGGGCTCTTCGTTTGGGCCTATTCTTGCCTGCAGGACTCTGTTCGGGCCTCTTCTTGCCTGCACAGCCCCTCTACTCGGGCCTATTTTTGCCTGCGGGACTCTGTCCAGGCCTATTGTTGCCCCCGGAAAACTCCGTTCGGTCCTATTCTGGCTTGTGGGACTCTGTTCGGGCCTATGCTTGCCTGCGGGAATCTCCTTTCAGGGTTATGCTGACCTGTGGGATTCTCAGTTTGGGCGTATTCTCGCCTGCAGGACATCTCTTCGGGCCTATTCTCGCCCGCGGGACCCTCCGTTCGGTCGTTTCTGGCCTGCGGGACTCTCCGTTCGGGCCTAATCTTGCCTGCAGGATTCTGCGTTCGGGCTTATTCTTGCTTGCCGGACAGGGTTCGGGCGTCTTCTTGCCTGCACGGCTCCTCTACTCGGGCCTCATTTTGCCTTCGGGACACCGTTCGGGTCTATTCTTGGTCCGGGAATCTCCGTTCGGGCCTATGCTGGCCTGCTGGACTCTGTTCGGGCCTATGCTTGCCTGCGGGAATGACCGTTCGGGCCTATGTTGGCCTGCGGGACTCTCCGTTCGGGCCTTTCTGGCCTGCGGGACTCTCCGTTCGGGCCTATTCTCTGGAGCGGGACTTTACTCGGGCCTATTCTTGCCTCCGGGCCTCCTCTATTCTTGCCTATTCTTGCCTCCGGGAATCTCCGTTCTGGCCTGTTCGGGCCTGCGGGACTCTGTTCGGGCCTATGCTTGCCTGCAGGAATCTCTGTTCCACCCTACTCTGGCCTGCGGGACTCTCCGTTCAGGCCTATTCTGGCCTGCGGGACTCTGTTCGGACCTATTCTTGCTCCGGGAATCTCCGTTCGGGAGTACCCTGGCTTGCGGGACTCTGTTCGGGCCTATGCTTGCCTGCAGGAATCTCTGTTCTGGCCTATTCTGGCCTGCAGGACTCTCCGTTCGGGCCTATTCTGGCCTGCAGGACTCTGTTTGGGCCTATGCTTGTCTACAGGAATCTCCGTTCAGGCGTATGCTGGCCTGCGGGTCTCTCCGTTCGGGCCTATTCTTGCCTCTGGGACTCTCTGTTTGGGCGTATCCTTGCCTGCGGGACTCTGTTCGGGCCTCTTCTTGCCTGCACGGCTCCTCTACTCGGGCCTATTTTTTCCTGTGGGACTCTAATGGGGCCTACTCTTGCCTCCGACAATCTCCGTTCGGGCCTATTCTGGCCTGCGGGACTCTGTTCGGGCCTTTGGTTGCTTTCGGAAATCCCCGTTCTGGCCTATTCTGGCCTGCGGAATTCTGTTCGGGGCTATTCTTGCTCCGGGAATCTCTGTTCGGGACTATTCTGGCCTGTGGGACTCTGTTCGGGCCCATGCCTGCCTGCGGGGCTCTCTGTTCAGGCCTTTTTCGCCTACGGGACTCTCCGTTCGGGCCTATTCTCTGGAGCGGGACTTTAGTCGGGCCTACTCTTGCCTACGGGGCTCCTCTATTCTTGCCTCTGGGATTCTGTTCGGGCCTATTCTTGTCTGCGGGACTCTCCGTTTGAGCCTATTCTTGCCTGTGGGTTCTCCGTTCAGGGCTACTCTTGCCAGCGGGACTCTGTTCGTGCCTCATCTTGCCTGCATGGCTGCTCTACTCGGGCCTACTCTTGCCTGCGGGACTCTGTTCGGGCCTATCCTTGCTCTGGGAATCTCCGTTCGGGCATACCCTGGCCTGCGGGACTCCGTTCGGGCCTATTCTGGCCTGCGGGACTCTGTTTGGGCCTATGCTTGCCTGCAGGAATCTCTGTTCCGGCCTATTGTGGCCTGCAGCACTCTCCGTTTGGGCCTATTCTGGCCTACGGGACTCTGTTTGGGCCTATGCTTGCCTACGGGAATCTCCGTTCAGGCGTATGCTGGCCTGCGGTATTCTCAATTTGGGCATATTCTCTCGCCTCCGGGACTTTCCTTTGCGCCTATTCTCGCCTGAGCATCTCTCCGTTCGGGCCTATTCTTGCCTGCGGGACTCTCCGTTCCGGCCTATTTTTGCCTGCGGGTCTCTCCGTTCGGGACAATTCTGACCTGCAAAACTCTCCGTTCGGACCTAATCTAGCCTCTGGGAGTCTCCTTTGGGGTCTCCTGTTGCGTGCGGGGCTGCTCTATTCCAGCCTTTTGTGCTTACGGAGCTCCGATATTCGGTCCTGTTCTAGCATGCGGAGCTCCGCTACTCAGGCCTGATTGTGCCTGCGGGGCTCCGCTACTCGGGCCTGTTGGTGCATGCGGGGCTCCACTACTTGGGCCTGTTCTTGCATGCGGGGCTTCGCTACTCGGGTCTGTTCGTGCTTGCAGGGCTCTGCTACTCGGGCCTGTTCGTGCGTGCGGGGATCCGCTATTCAGGCCTGATAGTGTGTGCGGGGCTCCTCTATTCAGGCCTGTCCTTCCCTGCGGGACTCTATTCGGGCCTATACTTCCCTGCGGGACTCTGTTCGGGCCTATTCTGGCCTGCGAGACCCTCGGTTCGCCCCTATCGTGGTCTGCGGGACCCTCGTTCGGGCCCATTCTCGCCTTCGAGACCCTCTGTTCGGGTTTTCTGGCCTGCGGGACTCTCCGTTCTGGCCTATTCTTGTGAGCGGGTCTCTATTCGGGCCTATTTTTGCCTAAGGGCTCCTCTATTCGGGCCTATTCTGGCCTGCGGGACTCTCCGTTCGGGCCTATTGTCACCTGGGGAACTCTCCGTTCGGGCCTTTCTGGCCTTCGGGACTCTGTTCGGGTCTCTTCTTGCCAGCGGGGCTCTTCGTTTGGGCCTATTCTTGCCTGCAGAACTCTGTTCGGGCCTCTTCTTGCCATCACGGCTCCTCTACTCGGGCCTATTTTTGCCTGTGGGACTCTATTGGGGCCTATTCTTGCCTCCGACAATCTCCGTTCGGGCCCATTCTGGACTGCGGGACTCTTCGTTCGGGCCTAGGCTTCCCTTTGGCAATCTCCGTTCAGGCGTATGCTGGCCTGCGGGACTCTGTTCGGGCCTTTGGTTGCTTTCGGAAATCCCCGTTCTGGCCTATTCTGGCCTGCGGAATTCTGTTCGGGGCTATTCTTGCTCCGGGAATCTCTGTTCGGGACTATTCTGGCCTGTGGGACTCTGTTCGGGCCCATGCCTGCCTGCGGGGCTCTCTGTTCAGGCCTTTTTCGCCTACGGGACTCTCCGTTCGGGCCTATTCTCTGGAGCGGGACTTTAGTCGGGCCTACTCTTGCCTACGGGGCTCCTCTATTCTTGCCTCTGGGATTCTGTTCGGGCCTATTCTTGTCTGCGGGACTCTCCGTTTGAGCCTATTCTTGCCTGTGGGTTCTCCGTTCAGGGCTACTCTTGCCAGCGGGACTCTGTTCGTGCCTCATCTTGCCTGCATGGCTGCTCTACTCGGGCCTACTCTTGCCTGCGGGACTCCGTTCGGGCCTATTCTGGCCTGCGGGACTCTGTTTGGGCCTATTCTTGCCTGCAGGACTCTGTTCGGGCCTCTTCTTGCCTGCACAGCCCCTCTACTCGGGCCTATTTTTGCCTGCGGGACTCTGTCCAGGCCTATTGTTGCCCCCGGAAAACTCCGTTCGGTCCTATTCTGGCTTGTGGGACTCTGTTCGGGCCTATGCTTGCCTGCGGGAATCTCCTTTCAGGGTTATGCTGACCTGTGGGATTCTCAGTTTGGGCGTATTCTCGCCTGCAGGACATCTCTTCGGGCCTATTCTCGCCCGCGGGACCCTCCGTTCGGTCGTTTCTGGCCTGCGGGACTCTCCGTTCGGGCCTAATCTTGCCTGCAGGATTCTGCGTTCGGGCTTATTCTTGCTTGCCGGACAGGGTTCGGGCGTCTTCTTGCCTGCACGGCTCCTCTACTCGGGCCTCATTTTGCCTTCGGGACACCGTTCGGGTCTATTCTTGGTCCGGGAATCTCCGTTCGGGCCTATGCTGGCCTGCTGGACTCTGTTCGGGCCTATGCTTGCCTGCGGGAATGACCGTTCGGGCCTATGTTGGCCTGCGGGACTCTCCGTTCGGGCCTTTCTGGCCTGCGGGACTCTCCGTTCGGGCCTATTCTCTGGAGCGGGACTTTACTCGGGCCTATTCTTGCCTCCGGGCCTCCTCTATTCTTGCCTATTCTTGCATCCGGGAATCTCCGTTCTGGCCTGTTCGGGCCTGCGGGACTCTGTTCGGGCCTATGCTTGCCTGCAGGAATCTCTGTTCCGCCCTACTCTGGCCTGCGGGACTCTCCGTTCAGGCCTATTCTGGCCTGCGGGACTCTGTTCGGACCTATTCTTGCTCCGGGAATCTCCGTTCGGGAGTACTCTGGCTTGCGGGACTCTGTTCGGGCCTATGCTTGCCTGCAGGAATCTCTGTTCTGGCCTATTCTGGCCTGCAGGACTCTGTTTGGGCCTATGCTTGTCTACAGGAATCTCCGTTCAGGCGTATGCTGGCCTGCGGGTCTCTCCGTTCGGGCCTATTCTTGCCTCTGGGACTCTCTGTTTGGGCGTATCCTTGCCTGCGGGACTCTGTTCGGGCCTCTTCTTGCCTGCACGGCTCCTCTACTCGGGCCTATTTTTTCCTGTGGGACTCTAATGGGGCCTACTCTTGCCTCCGACAATCTCCGTTCGGGCCTATTCTGGCCTGCGGGACTCTGTTCGGGCCTTTGGTTGCTTTCGGAAATCCCCGTTCTGGCCTATTCTGGCCTGCGGAATTCTGTTCGGGGCTATTCTTGCTCCGGGAATCTCTGTTCGGGACTATTCTGGCCTGTGGGACTCTGTTCGGGCCTATGCTTGCCTGCAGGAATCTCTCTTCCGCCCTACTCTGGCCTGCGGGACTCTCCGTTCAGGCCTATTCTGGCCTGCGGGACTCTGTTCGGACCTATTCTTGCTCCGGGAATCTCCGTTCGGGAGTACCCTGGCTTGCGGGACTCTGTTCGGGCCTATGCTTGCCTGCAGGAATCTCTGTTCTGGCCTATTCTGGCCTGCAGGACTCTCCGTTCGGGCCTATTCTGGCCTGCAGGACTCTGTTTGGGCCTATGCTTGTCTACAGGAATCTCCGTTCAGGCGTATGCTGGCCTGCGGGTCTCTCCGTTCGGGCCTATTCTTGCCTCTGGGACTCTCTGTTTGGGCGTATCCTTGCCTGCGGGACTCTGTTCGGGCCTCTTCTTGCCTGCACGGCTCCTCTACTCGGGCCTATTTTTTCCTGTGGGACTCTAATGGGGCCTACTCTTGCCTCCGACAATCTCCGTTCGGGCCTATTCTGGCCTGCTGGACTCTGTTCGGGCCTATGCTTGCCTGCGGGAATGACCGTTCGGGCCTATGTTGGCCTTCGGGACTCTCCGTTCGGGCCATTCTGGCCTGCGGGACTCTCCGTTCGGGCCTATTCTCTGGAGCGGGAGTTTACTCGGGCCTATTCTTGCCTCCGGGGCTCCTCTATTCTTGCCTATTCTTGCCTCCGGGAATCTCCGTTCTGGCCTGTTCGGGCCTGCGGGACTCTGTTCGGGCCTATGCTTGCCTGCAGGAATCTCTGTTCCGCCCTACTCTGGCCTGCGGGACTCTCCGTTCAGGCCTATTCTGGCCTGCGGGACTCTGTTCGGGCCTATTCTTGCTCCGGGAATCGCCGGTCGGGCGTACCCTGGCTTGCGGGACTCTGTTCGGGCCTATGCTTGCCTGCAGGAATCTCTGTTCTGGCCTATTCTGGCCTGCAGGACTCTCCGTTCGGGCCTATTCCGGCCTGCAGGACTCTGTTTGGGCCTATGCTTGCCTACGGGAATCTCCGTTCAGGCGTATGCTGGCCTGCGGGTCTCTCCGTTCGGGCCTATTCTTGCCTGCGGGACTCTCCGCTTGGGCGTATCCTTGCCTGCGGGACTCTGTTCGGGCCTCTTCTTGCCTGCACGGCTCCTCTACTCGGGCCTATTTTTGCCTGTGGGACTCTATTGGGGCCTATTCTTGCCTCCGACAATCTCCGTTCGGGCCTATTCTGGCCTGCGGGACTCTTCGTTCGGGCCTAGGCTTCCCTTTGGCAATCTCCGTTCAGGCGTATGCTGGCCTGCGGGACTCTGTTCGGGCCTTTGGTTGCTTTTGGAAATCCCCGTTCTGGCCTGCGGAATTCTGTTCGGGGCTATTCTTGCTCCGGGAATCTCTGTTCGGGACTATTCTGGCCTGTGGGACTCTGTTCGGGCCCATGCCTGCCTGCGGGGCTCTCTGTTCAGGCCTTTTTCGCCTACGGGACTCTCCGTTCGGGCCTATTCTCTGGAGCGGGACTTTAGTCGGGCCTACTCTTGCCTACGGGGCTCCTCTATTCTTGCCTCTGGGATTCTGTTCGGGCCTATTCTTGTCTGCGGAACTCTCCGTTTGAGCCTATTCTTGCCTGTGGGTTCTCCGTTCAGGGCTACTCTTGCCGGCGGAACTCTGTTCGTGCCTCATCTTGCCTGCATGGCTGCTCTACTCGGGCCTACTCTTGCCTGCGGGACTCTGTTCGGGCCTATCCTTGCTCTGGGAATCTCCGTTCGGGCATACCCTGGCCTGCGGGACTCCGTTCGGGCCTATTCTGGCCTGCGGGACTCTGTTTGGGCCTATGCTTGCCTGCAGGAATCTTTGTTTCGGCCTATTGTGGCCTGCAGCACTCTCCGTTTGGGCCTATTCCGGCCTACGGGACTCTGTTTGGGCCTATGCTTGCCTACGGGAATCTCCGTTCAGGCGTATGCTGGCCTGCGGTATTCTCGATTTGGGCATATTCTCTCGCCTCCGGGACTTTCCTTTGGGCCTATTCTCGCCTGCGCATCTCTCCGTTCGGGCCTATTCTTGCCTGCGGGACTCTCCGTTCCGGCCTATTCTTGCCTGCGGGTCTCTCCGTTCGGGACAATTCTGACCTGCAAAACTCTCCGTTCGGACCTAATCTAGCCTCTGGGAGTCTCCTTTGGGGTCTCCTGTTGCGTGCGGGGCTGCTCTATTCCAGCCTTTTGTGCTTACGGAGCTCCGATATTCGGTCGTGTTCTAGCATGCGGAGCTCCGCTACTCAGGCCTGATTGTGCGTGCGGGGCTCCGTTACTCGGGCCTGTTGGTGCATGCGGGGCTCCACTACTTGAGCCTGTTCTTGCATGCGGGGCTCCGCTACTCGGGTCTGTTCGTGCTTGCAGGGCTCTGCTACTCGGGCCTGTTCGTGCGTGCGGGGCTCCGCTATTCAGGCCTGATAGTGTGTGCGGGGCTCCTCTATTCAGGCCTGTCCTTCCCTGCGGGACTCTATTCGGGCCTATACTTCCCTGCGGGACTCTGTTCGGGCCTATTCTGGCCTGCGAGACCCTCGGTTCGCCCCTATTGTGGTCTGCGGGACCCTCGTTCGGGCCCATTCTCGCCTTCGAGACCCTCTGTTCGGGTTTTCTGGCCTGCGGGACTCTCCGTTCGGGCCTATTCTTGTGAGCGGGTCTCTATTCGGGCCTATTTTTGCCTAAGGGCTCCTCTATTCGGGCCTATTCTGGCCTGCGGGACTCTCCGTTCGGGCCTATTCTCACCTGGGGAACTCTCCGTTCGGGCCTTTCTGGCCTTCGGGACTCTGTTCGGGTCTCTTCTTGCCAGCGGGGCTCTTCGTTTGGGCCTATTCTTGCCTGCAGAACTCTGTTCGGGCCTCTTCTTGCCTGCACAGCCCCTCTACTCGGGCCTATTTTTGCCTGCGGGACTCTGTCCAGGCCTGTTGTTGCCCCCGGAAAACTCCGTTCGGTCCTATTCTGCCTTGTGGGACTCTGTTCGGGCCTATGCTTGCCTGCGGGAATCTCCTTTCAGGGTTATGCTGACCTGTGGGATTCTCAGTTTGGGCGTATTCTCGCCTGCAGGACATCTCTTCGGGCCTATTCTCGCCCGCGGGACCCTCCGTTCGGTCGTTTCTGGCCTGCGGGACTCTCCATTCGGGCCTAATCTTGGGAGCGGGAGCGGGACTCTACTCGGGCCTATTCTTGCCTAGGGGCCTCTTCTATTCGTGCTTATTCTTGCCAGTGGGACTCTGTTCAGACCCGTTCTTGCCTGCAGGATTCTGCGTTCGGGCTTATTCTTGCTTGCCGGACAGTGTTCGGGCGTCTTCTTGCCTGCACGGCTCCTCTACTCGGGCCTCATTTTGCCTTCGGGACACCGTTCGGGTCTATTCTTGGTCCGGGAATCTCCGTTCGGGCCTATGCTGGCCTGCTGGACTCTGTTCGGGCCTATGCTTGCCTGCGGGAATGACCGTTCGGGCCTATGTTGGCCTGCGGGACTCTCCGTTCGGGCCATTCTGGCCTGCGGGACTCTCCGTTCGGGCCTATTCTCTGGAGCGGGACTTTACTCGGGCCTATTCTTGCCTCCGGGCCTCCTCTATTCTTGCCTATTCTTGCCTCCGGGAATCTCCGTTCTGGCCTGTTCGGGCCTGCGGGACTCTGTTCGGGCCTATGCTTGCCTGCAGGAATCTCTGTTCCGCCCTACTCTGGCCTGCGGGACTCTGCGTTCCGGCCTATTCTGGCCTGCGGGACTCTTTTCGGGCCTATACTTGCTCCGGGAATCGCCGTTCGGGAGTACCCTGGCTTGCGGGACTCTGTTCGGGCCTATGCTTGCCTGCAGGAATCTCTGTTCTGGCCTATTCTGGCCTGCAGGACTCTCCGTTCGGGCCTATTCTGGCCTGCAGGACTCTGTTTGGGCCTATGCTTGCCTACGGGAATCTCCGTTCAGGCGTATGCTGGCCTGCGGGTCTCTCCGTTCGGGCCTATTCTTGCCTGCGGGACTCTCCGTTTGGGCGTATCCTTGCCTGCGGGACTCTGTTCGGGCCTCTTCTTGCCCGCACGGCTCCTCTACTCGGGCCTATTTTTCCCTGTGGGACTCTATTGGGGCCTATTCTTGCCTCCGACAATCTCCATTCGGGGATATTCTGGCCTGCGGGAATCTTCGTTCGGGCCTAGGCTTCCCTTTGGCAATCTCCGTTCAGGCGTATGCTGGCCTGCGGGACTCTGTTCGGGCCTTTGGTTGCTTTTGGAAATCCCCGTTCTGGCCTGCGGAATTCTGTTCGGGGCTATTCTTGCTCCGGGAATCTCTGTTCGGGACTATTCTGGCCTGTGGGACTCTGTTCGGGCCCATGCCTGCCTGCGGGGCTCTCTGTTCAGGCCTTTTTCGCCTACGGGACTCTCCGTTCGGGCCTATTCTCTGGAGCAGGACTTTAGTCGGGCCTACTCTTGCCTACGGGGCTCCTCTATTCTTGCCTCTGGGATTCTGTTCGGGCCTATTCTTGTCTGCGGGACTCTCCGTTTGAGCCTATTCTTGACTGTGGGTTCTCCGTTCAGGGCTACTCTTGCCAGCGGGACTCTGTTCGTGCCTCATCTTGCCTGCATGGCTGCTCTACTCGGGCCTACTCTTGCCTGCGGGACTCTGTTCGGGCCTATCCTTGCTCTGGGAATCTCCGTTCGGGCATACCCTGGCCTGCGGGACTCCGTTCGGGCCTATTCTGGCCTGCGGGACTCTGTTTGGGCCTATGCTTGCCTGCAGGAATCTCTGTTCCGGCCTATTGTGGCCTGCAGCACTCTCCGTTTGGGCCTATTCTGGCCTACGGGACTCTGTTTGGGCCTATGCTTGCCTACGGGAATATCCGTTCAGGCGTATGCTGGCCTGCGGTATTCTCAATTTGGGCATATTCTCTCGCCTGCGGGACTTTCCTTTGGGCCTATTCTCGCCTGCGCATCTCTCCGTTCGGGCCTATTCTTGCCTGCAGGACTCTGTTCGGGCCTCTTCTTGCCTGCACAGCCCCTCTACTCGGGCCTCTTTTTGCCTGCGGGACTCTGTCCAGGCCTATTGTTGCCCCCGGAAAACTCCGTTCGGTCCTATTCTGGCTTGTGGGACTCTGTTCGGGCCTATGCTTGCCTGCGGGAATCTCCTTTTAGGGTTATGCTGACCTGTGGGATTCTCAGTTTGGGCGTATTCTCGCCTGCAGGACATCTCTTCGCGCCTATTCTCGCCCGCGGGACCCTCCGTTCGGTCGTTTCTGGCCTGCGGGACTCTCCGTTCGGGCCTAATCTTGCCTGCAGGATTCTGCGTTCGGGCTTACTCTTGCTTGCCGGACGGGGTTCGTGCGTCTTCTTGACTGCACGGCTCCTCTACTCGGGCCTCATTTTGCCTTCGGGACACCGTTCGGGTCTATTCTTGGTCCGGGAATCTCCGTTCGGGCCTATTCTTGCCTGCGGGACTCTCTGTTTGGGCGTATCCTTGCCTGCGGGACTCTGTTCGGGCCTCTTCTTGCCCGCACGGCTCCTCTACTCGGGCCTATTTTTGCCTGTGGGACTCTATTGGGGCCTATTCTTGCCTCCGACAATCTCCGTTCGGGCCTATTCTGGCCTGCGGGACTCTGTTTGGGCCTATGCTTGCCTGCAGGAATCTCTGTTCTGGCCTATTGTGGCCTGCAGCACTCTCCGTTTGGGCCTATTCTGGCCTACGGGACTCTGTTTGGGCCTATGCTTGCCTACGGGAATCTCCGTTCAGGCGTATGCTGGCCTGCGGTATTCTCAATTTGGGCATATTCTCTCGCCTGCGGGACTTTCCTTTGGGCCTATTCTCGCCTGCGCATCTCTCCGTTCGGGCCTATTCTTGCCTGCGGGACTCTCCGTTCCGGCCTATTCTTGCCTGCGGGTCTCTCCGTTCGGGACAATTCTGACCTGCAAAACTCTCCGTTCGGACCTAATCTAGCCTCTGGGAGTCTACTTTGGGGTCTCCTGTTGCGTGCGGGGCTGCTCCATTCCAGCCTTTTGTGCTTACGGAGCTCCGATATTCGGTCCTGTTCTAGCATGCGGAGCTCCGCTACTCAGGCCTGATTGTGCGTGCGGGGCTCCACTACTTGGGCTTGTTCTTGCATGCGGGGCTCCGCTACTCGGGTCTGTTCGTGCTTGCAGCGCTCTGCTACTCGGGCCTGTTCGTGCGTGCGGGGCACCGCTATTCAGGCCTGATAGTGTGTGCGGGGCTCCTCTATTCAGGCCTGTCCTTCCCTGCGGAACTCTATTCGGGCCTATACTTCCCTGCGGGACTCTGTTCGGGCCTATTCTGGCCTGCGAGACCCTCGGTTCGTCCCTATCGTGGTCTGCGGGACCCTCGTTCGGGCCCATTCTCGCCTTCGAGACCCTCTGTTCGGGCTTTTCTGACCTGCGGGACTCTCTGTTCGGGCCTATTCTTGTGAGCGGGTCTCTATTCGGGCCTATTTTTGCCTAAGGGCTCCTCTATTCGGGCCTATTCTGGCCTGCGGGACTCTCCGTTCGGGCCTATTCTCACCTGGGGAACTCTCCGTTCGGGCCTTTCTGGCCTTCGGGACTCTGTTCGGGTCTCTTCTTGCCAGCGGGGCTCTTCGTTTGGGCCTATTCTTGCCTGCAGAACTCTGTTCGGGCCTCTTCTTGCCTGCACAGCCCCTCTACTCGGGCCTATTTTTGCCTGCGGGACTCTGTCCAGGCCTATTGTTGCCCCCGGAAAACTCCGTTCGGTCCTATTCTGGCTTGTGGGACTCTGTTCGGGCCTATGCTTGCCTGCGGGAATCTCCTTTCAGGGTTATGCTGACCTGTGGGATTCTCAGTTTGGGCGTATTCTCGCCTGCAGGACATCTCTTCGGGCCTATTCTCGCCCGCGGGACCCTCCGTTCGGTCGTTTCTGGCCTGCGGGACTCTCCGTTCGGGCCTAATCTTGCCTGCAGGATTCTGCGTTCGGGCTTACTCTTGCTTGCCGGACAGGGTTCGGGCGTCTTCTTGCCTGCACGGCTCCTCTACTCGGGCCTCATTTTGCCTTCGGGACACCGTTCGGGTCTATTCTTGGTCCGGGAATCTCCGTTCGGGCCTATGCTGGCCTGCTGGACTCTGTTCGGGCCTATGCTTGCCTGCGGGAATGACCGTTCGGGCCTATGTTGGCCTGCGGGACTCTCCGTTCGGGCCTTTCTGGCCTGCGGGACTCTCCGTTCGGGCCTATTCTCTGGAGCGGGACTTTACTCGGGCCTATTCTTGCCTCCGGGGCTCCTCTATTCTTGCCTATTCTTGCCTCCGGGAATCTCCGTTCTGGCCTGTTCGGGCCTGCGGGACTCTGTTCGGGCCTATGCTTGCCTGCAGGAATCTCTGTTCCACCCTACTCTGGCCTGCGGGACTCTCAGTTCAGGCCTATTCTGGCCTGCGGGACTCTGTTCGGGCCTATTCTTGCTCCGGGAATCTCCGTTCGGGAGTACCCTGGCTTGCGGGACTCTGTTCGGGCCTATGCTTGCCTGCAGGAATCTCTGTTCTGGCCTATTGTGGCCTGCAGGACTCTCCGTTCGGGCCTATTCTGGCCTGCGGGACTCTGTTTGGGCCTATGCTTGCCTACGGGAATCTCCGTTCAGGCGTATGCTGGCCAGCGGTATTCTCAATTTGGGCATATTCTCTCGCCTCCGGGACTTTCCTTTGGGCCTATTCTCGCCTGCGCATCTCTCCGTTCGGGCCTATTCTTGCCTGCGGGACTCTCCGTTCCGGCCTATTCTTGCCTGTGGGTCTCTCCGTTCGGGACAATTCTGACCTGCAAAACTCTCCGTTCGGACCTAATCTAGCCTCTGGGAGTCTCCTTTGGGGTCTCCTGTTGCGTGCGGGGCTGCTCTATTCCAGCCTTTTGTGCTTACGGAGCTCCGATATTCGGTCCTGTTCTAGCATGCGGAGCTCCGCTACTCAGGCCTGATTGTGCGTGCGGGGCTCCACTACTTGGGCCTGTTCGTGCATGCCGGGCTCCGCTACTCGGGTCTGTTCGTGCTTGCAGGGCTCTGCTACTCGGGCCTGTTCGTGCGTGCGGGGCACCGCTATTCAGGCCTGATAGTGTGTGCGGGGCTCCTCTATTCAGGCCTGTCCTTCCCTGCGGGACTCTATTCGGGCCTATACTTCCCTGCGGGATTCTGTTCGGGCCTATTCTGGCCTGCGAGACCCTCGGTTCGCCCCTATCGTGGTCTGCGGGACCCTCGTTCGGGCCCATTCTCGCCTTCGAGACCCTCTGTTCGGGCTTTTCTGACCTTCGGGACTCTCTGTTCGGGCCTATTCTTGTGAGCGGGTCTCTATTCGGGCCTATTTTTGCCTAAGGGCTCCTCTATTCGGGCCTATTCTGGCCTGCGGGACTCTCCGTTCGGGCCTATTCTCACCTGGGGAACTCTCCGTTCGGGCCTTTCTGGCCTTCGGGACTCTGTTCGGGTCTCTTCTTGCCAGCGGGGCTCTTCGTTTGGGCCTATTCTTGCCTGCAGAACTCTGTTCGGGCCTCTTCTTGCCTGCACAGCCCCTCTACTCGGGCCTATTTTTGCCTGCGGGACTCTGTCCAGGCCTATTGTTGCCCCCGGAAAACTCCGTTCGGTCCTATTCTGGCTTGTGGGACTCTGTTCGGGCCTATGCTTGCCTGCGGGAATCTCCTTTCAGGGTTATGCTGACCTGTGGGATTCTCAGTTTGGGCGTATTCTCGCCTGCAGGACATCTCTTCGGGCCTATTCTCGCCCGCGGGACCCTCCGTTCGGTCGTTTCTGGCCTGCGGGACTCTCCGTTCGGGCCTAATCTTGCCTGCAGGATTCTGCGTTCGGGCTTACTCTTGCTTGCCGGACAGGGTTCGGGCGTCTTGTTGCCTGCACGGCTCCTCTACTCGGGCCTCATTTTGCCTTCGGGACACCGCTCGGGTCTATTCTTGGTCCGGGAATCTCCGTTCGGGCCTATGCTGGCCTGCTGGACTCTGTTCGGGCCTATGCTTGCCTGCGGGAATGACCGTTCGGGCCTATGTTGGCCTGCGGGACTCTCCGTTCGGGCCTTTCTGGCCTGCGGGACTCTCCGTTCGGGCCTATTCTCTGGAGCGGGACTTTACTCGGGCCTATTCTTGCCTCCGGGGCTCCTCTATTCTTGCCTATTCTTGCCTCCGGGAATCTCCGTTCTGGCCTGTTCGGGCCTGCGGGACTCTGTTCGGGCCTATGCTTGCCTGCAGGAATCTCTCTTCCGCCCTACTCTGGCCTGCGGGACTCTCCGTTCAGGCCTATTCTGGCCTGCGGGACTCTGTTCGGGCCTATTCTTGCTCCGGGAATCTCCGTTCGGGCGTACCCTGGCTTGCGGGACTCTGTTCGGGCCTATGCTTGCCTGCAGGAATCTCTGTTCTGGCCTATTCTGGCCTGCAGGACTCTCCGTTCGGGCCTATTCTGGCCTGCAGGACTCTGTTTGGGCCTATGCTTGTCTACAGGAATCTCCGTTCAGGCGTATGCTGGCCTGCGGGTCTCTCCGTTCGGGCCTATTCTTGCCTGCGGGACTCTCTGTTTGGGCGTATCCTTGCCTGCGGGACTCTGTTCGGGCCTCTTCTTGCCTGCACGACTCCTCTACTCGGGCCTATTTTTTCCTGTGGGACTCTAATGGGGCCTACTCTTGCCTCCGACAATCTCCGTTCGGGCCTATTCTGGCCTGCGGGACTCTTCGTTCGGGCCTAGGCTTCCCTTTGGCAATCTCCGTTCAGGCGTATGCTGGCCTGCGGGACTCTGTTCGGGCCTTTGGTTGCTTTCGGAAATCCCCGTTCTGGCCTATTCTGGCCTGCGGAATTCTGTTCGGGGCTATTCTTGCTCCGGGAATCTCTGTTCGGGAACATTCTGGCCTGTGGGACTCTGTTCGGGCCCATGCCTGCCTGCGGGGCTCTCTGTTCAGGCCTTTTTCGCCTACGGGACTCTCCGTTCGGGCCTATTCTCTGGAGCGGGACTTTAGTCGGGCCTACTCTTGCCTACGGGGCTCCTCTATTCTTGCCTCTGGGATTCTGTTCGGGCCTATTCTTGTCTGCGGGACTCTCCGTTTGAGCCTATTCTTGCCTGTGGGTTCTCCGTTCAGGGCTACTCTTGCCAGCGGGACTCTGTTCGTGCCTCATCTTGCCTCCATGGCTGCTCTACTCGGGCCTACTCTTGCCTGCGGGACTCTGTTCGGGCCTATCCTTGCTCTGGGAATCTCCGTTCGGGCATACCCTGGCCTGCGGGACTCCGTTCGGGCCTATTCTGGCCTGCGGGACTCTGTTTGGGCCTATGCTTGCCTGCAGGAATCTCTGTTCCGGCCTATTGTGGCCTGCAGCACTCTCCGTTTGGGCCTATTCTGGCCTACGGGACTCTGTTTGGGCCTATGCTTGCCTACGGGAATCTCCGTTCAGGCGTATGCTGGCCAGCGGTATTCTCAATTTGGGCATATTCTCTCGCCTACGGGACTTTCCTTTGGGCCTATTCTCGCCTGCGCATCTCTCCGTTCGGGCCTATTCTTGCCTGCGGGACTCTCCGTTCCGGCCTATTCTTGCCTGCGGGTCTCTCCGTTCGGGACAATTCTGACCTGCAAAACTCTCCGTTCGGACCTAATCTAGCCTCTGGGAGTCTACTTTGGGGTCTCCTGTTGCGTGCGGGGCTGCTCCATTCCAGCCTTTTGTGCTTACGGAGCTCCGATATTCGGTCCTGTTCTAGCATGCGGAGCTCCGCTACTCAGGCCTGATTGTGCGTGCGGGGCTCCACTACTTGGGCCTGTTCTTGCATGCGGGGCTCCGCTACTCGGGTCTGTTCGTGCTTGCAGCGCTCTGCTACTCGGGCCTGTTCGTGCGTGCGGGGCACCGCTATTCAGGCCTGATAGTGTGTGCGGGGCTCCTCTCTTCAGGCCTGTCCTTCCCTGCGGGACTCTATTCGGGCCTATACTTCCCTGCGGGACTCTGTTCGGGCCTATTCTGGCCTGCGAGACCCTCCGTTCGCCCCTATCGTGGTCTGCGGCACCCTCGTTCGGGCCCATTCTCGCCTTCGACACCCTCTGTTCGGGCTTTTCTGACCTGCGGGACTCTCTGTTCGGGCCTATTCTTGTGAGCGGGTCTCTATTCGGGCCTATTTTTGCCTAAGGGCTCCTCTATTCGGGCCTATTCTGGCCTGCGGGACTCTCCGTTCGGGCCTATTCTCACCTGGGGAACTCTCCGTTCGGACCTTTCTGGCCTTCGGGACTCTGTTCGGGTCTCTTCTTGCCAGCGGGGCTCTTCGTTTGGGCCTATTCTTGCCTGCAGAACTCTGTTCGGGCCTCTTCTTGCCTGCACAGCCCCTCTACTCGGGCCTATTTTTGCCTGCGGGACTCTGTCCAGGCCTATTGTTGCCCCCGGAAAACTGCGTTCGGTCCTATTCTGGCTTGTGGGACTCTGTTCGGGCCTATGCTTGCCTGCGGGAATCTCCTTTCAGGGTTATGCTGACCTGTGGGATTCTCAGTTTGGGCGTATTCTCGCCTGCAGGACATCTCTTCGGGCCTATTCTCGCCCGCGGGACCCTCCGTTCGGTCGTTTCTGGCCTGCGGGACTCTCCGTTCGGGCCTAATCTTGCCTGCAGGATTCTGCGTTCGGGCTTACTCTTGCTTGCCGGACAGGGTTCGGGCGTCTTGTTGCCTGCACGGCTCCTCTACTCGGGCCTCATTTTGCCTTCGGGACACCGTTCGGGTCTATTCTTGGTCCGGGAATCTCCGTTCGGGCCTATGCTGGCCTGCTGGACTCTGTTCGGGCCTATGCTTGCCTGCGGGAATGACCGTTCGGGCCTATGTTGGCCTGCGGGACTCTCCGTTCGGGCGTTTCTGGCCTGCGGGACTCTCCGTTCGGGCCTATTCTCTGGAGCGGGACTTTACTCGGGCCTATTCTTGCCTCCGGGGCTCCTCTATTCTTGCCTATTCTTGCCTCCGGGAATCTCCGTTCTGGCCTGTCGGGCCTGCGGGACTCTGTTCGGGCCTAAGCTTGCCTGCAGGAATCTCTCTTCCGCCCTACTCTGGCCTGCGGGACTCTCAGTTCAGGCCTATTCTGGCCTGTGGGACTCTATTGGAGCCTATTCTTGCTCTGGGAATCTCCGTTCGGGCATACCCTGGCCTGCGGGACTCCGTTCGGGCCTATTCTGGCCTGCGGGACTCTGTTTGGGCCTATGCTTGCCTGCAGGAATCTCTGTTCCGGCCTATTGTGGCCTGCAGCACTCTCCGTTTGGGCCTATTCTGGCCTACGGGACTCTGTTTGGGCCTATGCTTGCCTAAGAGAATCTCTGTTCAGGCGTATGCTGGCCTGCGGTATTCTCAATTTGGGCATATTCTCTCGCCTCCGGGACTTTCCTTTGGGCCTATTCTCGCCTGCGCATCTCTCCGTTCGGGCCTATTCTTGCCTGCGGGACTCTCCGTTCCGGCCTATTCTTGCCTGCGGGTCTCTCCGTTCGGGACAATTCTGACCTGCAAAACTCTCCGTTCGGACCTAATCTAGCCTCTGGGAGTCTCCTTTGGGGTCTCCTGTTGCGTGCGGGGCTGCTCCATTCCAGCCTTTTGTGCTTACGGAGCTCCGATATTCGGTCCTGTTCTAGCATGCGGAGCTCCGCTACTCAGGCCTGATTGTGCGTGCGGGGCTCCGCTATTCAGGCCTGATAGTGTGTGCGGGGCTCCTCTCTTCAGGCCTGTCCTTCCCTGTGGGACTCTTTTCGGGCCTATACTTCCCTGCGGGACTCTGTTCGGGCCTATTCTGGCCTGCGAGACCCTCCGTTCGCCCCTATCGTGGTCTGCGGGACCCTCGTTCGGGTCCATTCTCGCCTTCGAGACCCTCTGTTCGGGCTTTTCTGGCCTGCGGGACTCTCCGTTCGGGCCTATTCTTGTGAGCGGGTCTCTATCCGGGCCTATTTTTGCCTAAGGGCTCCTCTATTCGGGCCTATTCTGGCCTGCGGGACTCTCCGTTCGGGCCTATTCTCACCTGGGGAACTCTCCGTTCGGGCCTTTCTGGCCTTCGGGACTCTGTTTGGGTCTCTTCTTGCCAGCGGGGCTCTTCGTTTGGGCCTATTCTTGCCTGCAGAACTCTGTTCGGGCCTCTTCTTGCCTGCACAGCCCCTCTACTCGGGCCTATTTTTCCTGCGGGACTCTGTCCAGGCCTATTGTTGCCCCCGGAAAACTCCGTTCGGTCCTATTCTGGCTTGTGGGACTCTGTTCGGGCCTATGCTTGCCTGCGGGAATCTCCTTTCAGGGTTATGCTGACCTGTGGGATTCTCAGTTTGGGCGTATTCTCGCCTGCAGGACATCTCTTCGGGCCTATTCTCGCCCGCGGGACCCTCCGTTCGGTCGTTTCTGGCCTGCGGGACTCTCCGTTCGGGCCTAATCTTGCCTGCAGGATTCTGCGTTCGGGCTTACTCTTGCTTGCCGGACAGGGTTCGGGCGTCTTCTTGCCTGCACGGCTCCTCTACTCGGGCCTCATTTTGCCTTCGGGACACCGTTCGGGTCTATTCTTGGTCCGGCAATCTCCGTTCGGGCCTATGCTGGCCTGCGGGACTCTGTTCGGGCCTTTGGTTGCTTTCGGAAATCCCCGTTCTGGCCTATTCTGGCCTGCGGAATTCTGTTCGGGGCTATTCTTGCTCCGGGAATCTCTGTTCGGGACTATTCTGGCCTGTGGGACTCTGTTCGGGCCCATGCCTGCCTGCGGGGCTCTCTGTTCAGGCCTTTTTCGCCTACGGGACTCTCCGTTCGGGCCTATTCTCTGGAGCGGGACTTTAGTCGGGCCTACTCTTGCCTACGGGGCTCCTCTATTCTTGCCTCTGGGATTCTGTTCGGGCCTATTCTTGTCTGCGGGACTCTCCGTTTGAGCCTATTCTTGCCTGTGGGTTCTCCGTGCAGGGCTACTCTTGCCAGCGGGACTCTGTTCGTGCCTCATCTTGCCTGCATGGCTGCTCTACTCGGGCCTACTCTTGCCTGCGGGACTCTGTTCGGGCCTATCCTTGCTCTGGGAATCTCCGTTCGGGCATACCCTGGCCTGCGGGACTCCGTTCGGGCCTATTCTGGCCTGCGGGACTCTGTTTGGGCCTATGCTTGCCTGCAGGAATCTCTGTTCCGGCCTATTGTGGCCTGCAGCACTCTCCGTTTGGGCCTATTCTGGCCTACGGGACTCTGTTTGGGCCTATGCTTGCCTACGGGAATCTCTGTTCAGGCGTATGCTGGCCTGCGGTATTCTCAATTTGGGCATATTCTCTCGCCTCCGGGACTTTCCTTTGGGCCTATTCTCGCCTGCGCATCTCTCCGTTCGGGCCTATTCTTGCCTGCGGGACTCTCCGTTCCGGCCTATTCTTGCCTGCGGGTCTCTCCGTTCAGGACAATTCTGACCTGCAAAACTCTCCGTTCGGACCTAATCTAGCCTCTGGGAGTCTCCTTTGGGGTCTCCTGTTGCATGCGGGGCTGCTCTATTCCAGCCTTTTGTGCTTACGGAGCTCCGATATTCAGTTATGTTCTAGCATGCGGAGCTCCGCTACTCAGGCCTGATTGTGCGTGCGGGGCTCCACTACTTGGGCCTGTTCTTGCATGCGGGGCTCCGCTACTCGGGTCTGTTCGTGCTTGCAGGGCTCTGCTACTCGGACCTGTTCGTGCGTAAGGGGCTCCGCTATTCAGGCCTGATAGTGTGTGCGGGGCTCCTCTCTTCAGGCCTGTCCTTCCCTGTGGGACTCTATTCGGGCCTATACTTCCCTGCGGGACTCTGTTCGGGCCTATTCTGGCCTGCGAGACCCTCCGTTCGCCCCTATCGTGGTCTGCGGGACCCTCGTTCGGGCCCATTCTCGCCTTCGAGACCCTCTGTTTGGGCTTTTCTGGCCTGCGGGACTCTCCGTTCGGGCCTATTCTTGTGAGCGGGTCTCTATCCGGGCCTATTTTTGCCTAAGGGCTCCTCTATTCGGGCCTATTCTGGCCTGCGGGACTCTCCGTTCGGGCCTATTCTCACCTGGGGAACTCCCCGTTCGGGCCTTTCTGGCCTTTGGGACTCTGTTCGGGTCTCTTCTTGACACCGGGGCTCTTCGTTTGGGCCTATTCTTGCCTGCAGAAGTCTGTTCGGGCCTCTTCTTGCCCGCACGGCTCCTCTACTCGGGCCTATTTTTGCCTGTGGGACTCTATTGGGGCCTATTCTTGCCTCCGACAATCTCCGTTCGGGCCTATTCTGGCCTGCGGGACTCTTGGTTCGGGCCTAGGCTTCCCTTTGGCAATCTCCGTTCAGGCCTATGGTGGCCTGCGGGACTCTGTTCGGGCCTTTGGTTGCTTTCGGAAATCCCCGTTCTGGCCTATTCTGGCCTGCGGAATTCTGTTCGGGGCTATTCTTGCTCCGGGAATCTCTGTTCGGGACTATTCTGGCCTGTGGGACTCTGTTCGGGCCCATGCCTGCCTGCGGGGCTCTCTGTTCAGGCCTTTTTCGCCTACGGGACTCTCCGTTCGGGCCTATTCTCTGGAGCGGGACTTTAGTCGGGCCTACTCTTGCCTACGGGGCTCCTCTATTCTTGCCTCTGGGATTCTGTTCGGGCCTATTCTTGTCTGCGGGACTCTCCGTTTGAGCCTATTCTTGCCTGTGGGTTCTCCGTGCAGGGCTACTCTTGCCAGCGGGACTCTGTTCGTGCCTCATCTTGCCTGCATGGCTGCTCTACTCGGGCCTACTCTTGCCTGCGGGACTCTGTTCGGGCCTATCCTTGCTCTGGGAATCTCCGTTCGGGCATACCCTGGCCTGCGGGACTCCGTTCGGGCCTATTCTGGCCTGCGGGACTCTGTTTGGGCCTATGCTTGCCTGCAGGAATCTCTGTTCCGGCCTATTGTGGCCTGCAGCACTCTCCGTTTGGGCCTATTCTGGCCTACGGGACTCTGTTTGGGCCTATGCTTGCCTACGGGAATCTCCGTTCAGGCGTATGCTGGCCTGCGGTATTCTCAATTTGGGCATATTCTCTCGCCTGCGGGACTTTCCTTTGGGCCTATTCTCGCCTGCGCATCTCTCCGTTCGGGCCTATTCTTGCCTGCGGGACTCTCCGTTCCGGCCTATTCTTGCCTGCGGGTCTCTCCGTTCGGGACAATTCTGACCTGCAAAACTCTCCGTTCGGACCTAATCTAGCCTCTGGGAGTCTCCTTTGGGGTCTCCTGTTGCGTGCGGGGCTGCTCCATTCCAGCCTTTTGTGCTTACGGAGCTCCGATATTCGGTCCTGTTCTAGCATGCGGAGCTCCGCTACTCAGGCCTGATTGTGCGTGCGGGGCTCCACTACTTGGGCCTGTTCGTGCATGCGGGGCTCCACTACTCGGGTCTGTTCGTGCTTGCAGGGCTCTGCTACTCGGGCCTGTTCGTGCGTGCGGGGCTCCGCTATTCAGGCCTGATAGTGTGTGCGGGGCTCCTCTATTCAGGCCTGTCCTTCCCTGCGGGACTCTATTCGGGCCTATACTTCCCTGCGGGACTCCGTTCGGGCCTATTCTGGCCTGCGGGACTCTGTTTGGGCCTATGCTTGCCTGCAGGAATCTCTGTTCCGGCCTATTGTGGCCTGCAGCAGTCTCCGTTTGGGCCTATTCTGGCCTACGGGACTCTGTTTGGGCCTATGCTTGCCTACGGGAATCTCCGTTCAGGCGTATGCTGGCCTGCGGTATTCTCAATTTGGGCATATTCTCTCGCCTCCGGGACTTTCCTTTGCGCCTATTCTCGCCTGCGCATCTCTCCGTTCGGGCCTATTCTTGCCTGCGGGACTCTCCGTTCCGGCCTATTTTTGCCTGCGGGTCTCTCCGTTCGGGACAATTCTGACCTGCAAAACTCTCCGTTCGGACCTAATCTAGCCTCTGGGAGTCTCCTTTGGGGTCTCCTGTTGCGTGCGGGGCTGCTCTATTCCAGCCTTTTGTGCTTACGGAGCTCCGATATTCGGTCCTGTTCTAGCATGCGGAGCTCCGCTACTCAGGCCTGATTGTGCCTGCGGGGCTCCGCTACTCGGGCCTGTTGGTGCATGCGGGGCTCCACTACTTGGGCCTGTTCTTGCATGCGGGGCTTCGCTACTCGGGTCTGTTCGTGCTTGCAGGGCTCTGCTACTCGGGCCTGTTCGTGCGTGCGGGGATCCGCTATTCAGGCCTGATAGTGTGTGCGGGGCTCCTCTATTCAGGCCTGTCCTTCCCTGCGGGACTCTATTCGGGCCTATACTTCCCTGCGGGACTCTGTTCGGGCCTATTCTGGCCTGCGAGACCCTCGGTTCGCCCCTATCGTGGTCTGCGGGACCCTCGTTCGGGCCCATTCTCGCCTTCGAGACCCTCTGTTCGGGTTTTCTGGCCTGCGGGACTCTCCGTTCGGGCCTATTCTTGTGAGCGGGTCTCTATTCGGGCCTATTTTTGCCTAAGGGCTCCTCTATTCGGGCCTATTCTGGCCTGCGGGACTCTCCGTTCGGGCCTATTCTCACCTGGGGAACTCTCCGTTCGGGCCTTTCTGGCCTTCGGGACTCTGTTCGGGTCTCTTCTTGCCAGCGGGGCTCTTCGTTTGGGCCTATTCTTGCCTGCAGAACTCTGTTCGGGCCTCTTCTTGCCATCACGGCTCCTCTACTCGGGCCTATTTTTGCCTGTGGGACTCTATTGGGGCCTATTCTTGCCTCCGACAATCTCCGTTCGGGCCCATTCTGGCCTGCGGGACTCTTCGTTCGGGCCTAGGCTTCCCTTTGGCAATCTCCGTTCAGGCGTATGCTGGCCTGCGGGACTCTGTTCGGGCCTTTGGTTGCTTTCGGAAATCCCCGTTCTGGCCTATTCTGGCCTGCGGAATTCTGTTCGGGGCTATTCTTGCTCCGGGAATCTCTGTTCGGGAATATTCTGGCCTGTGGGACTCTGTTCGGGCCCATGCCTGCCTGCGGGGCTCTCTGTTCAGGCCTTTTTCGCCTACGGGACTCTCCGTTCGGGCCTATTCTCTGGAGCGGGACTTTAGTCGGGCCTACTCTTGCCTACGGGGCTCCTCTATTCTTGCCTCTGGGATTCTGTTCGGGCCTATTCTTGTCTGCGGGACTCTCCGTTTGAGCCTATTCTTGCCTGTGGGTTCTCCGTTCAGGGCTACTCTTGCCAGCGGGACTCTGTTCGTGCCTCATCTTGCCTGCATGGCTGCTCTACTCGGGCCTACTCTTGCCTGCGGGACTCTGTTCGGGCCTATTCTTGCTCTGGGAAACTCCGTTCGGGCATACCCTGGCCTGCGGGACTCCGTTCGGGCCTATTCTGGCCTGCGGGACTCTGTTTGGGCCTATGCTTGCCTGCAGGAATCTCTGTTCCGGCCTATTGTGGCCTGCAGCACTCTCCGTTTGTGCCTATTCTGGCCTACGGGACTCTGTTTGGGCCTATGCTTGCCTACGGGAATCTCCGTTCAGGCGTATGCTGGCCTGCGGTATTCTCAATTTGGGCATATTCTCTCGCCTGCGGGACTTTCCTTTGGGCCTATTCTCGCCTGCGCATCTCTCCGTTCGGGCCTATTCTTGCCTGCGGGACTCTCCGTTCCGGCCTATTCTTGCCTGCGGGTCTCTCCGTTCGGGACAATTCTGACCTGCAAAACTCTCCGTTCGGACCTAATCTAGCCTCTGGGAGTCTCCTTTGGGGTCTCCTGTTGCGTGCGGGGCTGCTCTATTCCAGCCTTTTGTGCTTACGTTGCTCCGATATTCGGTCCTGTTCTAGCATGCGGAGCTCCGCTACTCAGGCCTGATTGTGCGTGCGAGGCTCCGCTACTCGGGCCTGTTGGTGCATGCGGGGCTCCACTACTTGGGCCTGTTCTTGCATGCGGGGCTCCGCTACTCGGGTCTGTTCGTGCTTGCAGGGCTCTGCTACTCGGGCCTGTTCGTGCGTGCGGGGATCCGCTATTCAGGCCTGATAGTGTGTGCGGGGCTCCTCTATTCAGGCCTGTCCTTCCCTGCGGGACTCTATTCGGGCCTATACTTCCCTGCGGGACTCTGTTCGGGCCTATTCTGGCCTGCGAGACCCTCGGTTCGCCCCTATCGTGGTCTGCGGGACCCTCGTTCGGGCCCATTCTCGCCTTCGAGACCCTCTGTTCGGGCTTTTCTGACCTGCGGGACTCTCTGTTCGGGCCTATTCTTGTGAGCGGGTCTCTATTCGGGCCTATTTTTGCCTAAGGGCTCCTCTATTCGGGCCTATTCTGGCCTGCGGGACTCTCCGTTCGGGCCTATTCTCACCTGGGGAACTCTCCGTTCGGGCCTTTCTGGCCTTCGGGACTCTGTTCGGGTCTCTTCTTGCCAGCGGGGCTCTTCGTTTGGGCCTATTCTTGCCTGCAGGACTCTGTTCGGGCCTCTTCTTGCCTGCACAGCCCCTCTACTCGGGCCTATTTTTGCCTGCGGGACTCTGTCCAGGCCTATTGTTGCCCCCGGAAAACTCCGTTCGGTCCTATTCTGGCTTGTGGGACTCTGTTCGGGCCTATGCTTGCCTGCGGGAATCTCCTTTCAGGGTTATGCTGACCTGTGGGATTCTCAGTTTGGGCGTATTCTCGCCTGCAGGACATCTCTTCGGGCCTATTCTCGCCCGCGGGACCCTCCGTTCGGTCGTTTCTGGCCTGCGGGACTCTCCGTTCGGGCCTAATCTTGCCTGCAGGATTCTGCGTTCGGGCTTATTCTTGCTTGCCGGACAGGGTTCGGGCGTCTTCTTGCCTGCACGGCTCCTCTACTCGGGCCTCATTTTGCCTTCGGGACACCGTTCGGGTCTATTCTTGGTCCGGGAATCTCCGTTCGGGCCTATGCTGGCCTGCTGGACTCTGTTCGGGCCTATGCTTGCCTGCGGGAATGACCGTTCGGGCCTATGTTGGCCTGCGGGACTCTCCGTTCGGGCCTTTCTGGCCTGCGGGACTCTCCGTTCGGGCCTATTCTCTGGAGCGGGACTTTACTCGGGCCTATTCTTGCCTCCGGGCCTCCTCTATTCTTGCCTATTCTTGCATCCGGGAATCTCCGTTCTGGCCTGTTCGGGCCTGCGGGACTCTGTTCGGGCCTATGCTTGCCTGCAGGAATCTCTGTTCCACCCTACTCTGGCCTGCGGGACTCTCCGTTCAGGCCTATTCTGGCCTGCGGGACTCTGTTCGGACCTATTCTTGCTCCGGGAATCTCCGTTCGGGAGTACCCTGGCTTGCGGGACTCTGTTCGGGCCTATGCTTGCCTGCAGGAATCTCTGTTCTGGCCTATTCTGGCCTGCAGGACTCTCCGTTCGGGCCTATTCTGGCCTGCAGGACTCTGTTTGGGCCTATGCTTGTCTACAGGAATCTCCGTTCAGGCGTATGCTGGCCTGCGGGTCTCTCCGTTCGGGCCTATTCTTGCCTCTGGGACTCTCTGTTTGGGCGTATCCTTGCCTGCGGGACTCTGTTCGGGCCTCTTCTTGCCTGCACGGCTCCTCTACTCGGGCCTATTTTTTCCTGTGGGACTCTAATGGGGCCTACTCTTGCCTCCGACAATCTCCGTTCGGGCCTATTCTGGCCTGCGGGACTCTGTTCGGGCCTTTGGTTGCTTTCGGAAATCCCCGTTCTGGCCTATTCTGGCCTGCGGAATTCTGTTCGGGGCTATTCTTGCTCCGGGAATCTCTGTTCGGGACTATTCTGGCCTGTGGGACTCTGTTCGGGCCCATGCCTGCCTGCGGGGCTCTCTGTTCAGGCCTTTTTCGCCTACGGGACTCTCCGTTCGGGCCTATTCTCTGGAGCGGGACTTTAGTCGGGCCTACTCTTGCCTACGGGGCTCCTCTATTCTTGCCTCTGGGATTCTGTTCGGGCCTATTCTTGTCTGCGGGACTCTCCGTTTGAGCCTATTCTTGCCTGTGGGTTCTCCGTTCAGGGCTACTCTTGCCAGCGGGACTCTGTTCGTGCCTCATCTTGCCTGCATGGCTGCTCTACTCGGGCCTACTCTTGCCTGCGGGACTCTGTTCGGGCCTATCCTTGCTCTGGGAATCTCCGTTCGGGCATACCCTGGCCTGCGGGACTCCGTTCGGGCCTATTCTGGCCTGCGGGACTCTGTTTGGGCCTATGCTTGCCTGCAGGAATCTCTGTTCCGGCCTATTGTGGCCTGCAGCACTCTCCGTTTGGGCCTATTCTGGCCTACGGGACTCTGTTTGGGCCTATGCTTGCCTACGGGAATCTCCGTTCAGGCGTATGCTGGCCTGCGGTATTCTCAATTTGGGCATATTCTCTCGCCTCCGGGACTTTCCTTTGCGCCTATTCTCGCCTGAGCATCTCTCCGTTCGGGCCTATTCTTGCCTGCGGGACTCTCCGTTCCGGCCTATTTTTGCCTGCGGGTCTCTCCGTTCGGGACAATTCTGACCTGCAAAACTCTCCGTTCGGACCTAATCTAGCCTCTGGGAGTCTCCTTTGGGGTCTCCTGTTGCGTGCGGGGCTGCTCTATTCCAGCCTTTTGTGCTTACGGAGCTCCGATATTCGGTCCTGTTCTAGCATGCGGAGCTCCGCTACTCAGGCCTGATTGTGCCTGCGGGGCTCCGCTACTCGGGCCTGTTGGTGCATGCGGGGCTCCACTACTTGGGCCTGTTCTTGCATGCGGGGCTCCGCTACTCGGGTCTGTTCGTGCTTGCAGGGCTCTGCTACTCGGGCCTGTTCGTGCGTGCGGGGATCCGCTATTCAGGCCTGATAGTGTGTGCGGGGCTCCTCTATTCAGGCCTGTCCTTCCCTGCGGGACTCTATTCGGGCCTATACTTCCCTGCGGGACTCTGTTCGGGCCTATTCTGGCCTGCGAGACCCTCGGTTCGCCCCTATCGTGGTCTGCGGGACCCTCGTTCGGGCCCATTCTCGCCTTCGAGACCCTCTGTTCGGGCTTTTCTGACCTGCGGGACTCTCTGTTCGGGCCTATTCTTGTGAGCGGGTCTCTATTCGGGCCTATTTTTGCCTAAGGGCTCCTCTATTCGGGCCTATTCTGGCCTGCGGGACTCTCCGTTCGGGCCTATTCTCACCTGGGGAACTCTCCGTTCGGGCCTTTCTGGCCTTCGGGACTCTGTTCGGGTCTCTTCTTGCCAGCGGGGCTCTTCGTTTGGGCCTATTCTTGCCTGCAGGACTCTGTTCGGGCCTCTTCTTGCCTGCACAGCCCCTCTACTCGGGCCTATTTTTGCCTGCGGGACTCTGTCCAGGCCTATTGTTGCCCCCGGAAAACTCCGTTCGGTCCTATTCTGGCTTGTGGGACTCTGTTCGGGCCTATGCTTGCCTGCGGGAATCTCCTTTCAGGGTTATGCTGACCTGTGGGATTCTCAGTTTGGGCGTATTCTCGCCTGCAGGACATCTCTTCGGGCCTATTCTCGCCCGCGGGACCCTCCGTTCGGTCGTTTCTGGCCTGCGGGACTCTCCGTTCGGGCCTAATCTTGCCTGCAGGATTCTGCGTTCGGGCTTATTCTTGCTTGCCGGACAGGGTTCGGGCGTCTTCTTGCCTGCACGGCTCCTCTACTCGGGCCTCATTTTGCCTTCGGGACACCGTTCGGGTCTATTCTTGGTCCGGGAATCTCCGTTCGGGCCTATGCTGGCCTGCTGGACTCTGTTCGGGCCTATGCTTGCCTGCGGGAATGACCGTTCGGGCCTATGTTGGCCTGCGGGACTCTCCGTTCGGGCCTTTCTGGCCTGCGGGACTCTCCGTTCGGGCCTATTCTCTGGAGCGGGACTTTACTCGGGCCTATTCTTGCCTCCGGGCCTCCTCTATTCTTGCCTATTCTTGCATCCGGGAATCTCCGTTCTGGCCTGTTCGGGCCTGCGGGACTCTGTTCGGGCCTATGCTTGCCTGCAGGAATCTCTGTTCCACCCTACTCTGGCCTGCGGGACTCTCCGTTCAGGCCTATTCTGGCCTGCGGGACTCTGTTCGGACCTATTCTTGCTCCGGGAATCTCCGTTCGGGAGTACCCTGGCTTGCGGGACTCTGTTCGGGCCTATGCTTGCCTGCAGGAATCTCTGTTCTGGCCTATTCTGGCCTGCAGGACTCTCCGTTCGGGCCTATTCTGGCCTGCAGGACTCTGTTTGGGCCTATGCTTGTCTACAGGAATCTCCGTTCAGGCGTATGCTGGCCTGCGGGTCTCTCCGTTCGGGCCTATTCTTGCCTCTGGGACTCTCTGTTTGGGCGTATCCTTGCCTGCGGGACTCTGTTCGGGCCTCTTCTTGCCTGCACGGCTCCTCTACTCGGGCCTATTTTTTCCTGTGGGACTCTAATGGGGCCTACTCTTGCCTCCGACAATCTCCGTTCGGGCCTATTCTGGCCTGCGGGACTCTGTTCGGGCCTTTGGTTGCTTTCGGAAATCCCCGTTCTGGCCTATTCTGGCCTGCGGAATTCTGTTCGGGGCTATTCTTGCTCCGGGAATCTCTGTTCGGGACTATTCTGGCCTGTGGGACTCTGTTCGGGCCCATGCCTGCCTGCGGGGCTCTCTGTTCAGGCCTTTTTCGCCTACGGGACTCTCCGTTCGGGCCTATTCTCTGGAGCGGGACTTTAGTCGGGCCTACTCTTGCCTACGGGGCTCCTCTATTCTTGCCTCTGGGATTCTGTTCGGGCCTATTCTTGTCTGCGGGACTCTCCGTTTGAGCCTATTCTTGCCTGTGGGTTCTCCGTTCAGGGCTACTCTTGCCAGCGGGACTCTGTTCGTGCCTCATCTTGCCTGCATGGCTGCTCTACTCGGGCCTACTCTTGCCTGCGGGACTCTGTTCGGGCCTATCCTTGCTCTGGGAATCTCCGTTCGGGCATACCCTGGCCTGCGGGACTCCGTTCGGGCCTATTCTGGCCTGCGGGACTCTGTTTGGGCCTATGCTTGCCTGCAGGAATCTCTGTTCCGGCCTATTGTGGCCTGCAGCACTCTCCGTTTGGGCCTATTCTGGCCTACGGGACTCTGTTTGGGCCTATGCTTGCCTACGGGAATCTCCGTTCAGGCGTATGCTGGCCTGCGGTATTCTCAATTTGGGCATATTCTCTCGCCTCCGGGACTTTCCTTTGCGCCTATTCTCGCCTGAGCATCTCTCCGTTCGGGCCTATTCTTGCCTGCGGGACTCTCCGTTCCGGCCTATTTTTGCCTGCGGGTCTCTCCGTTCGGGACAATTCTGACCTGCAAAACTCTCCGTTCGGACCTAATCTAGCCTCTGGGAGTCTCCTTTGGGGTCTCCTGTTGCGTGCGGGGCTGCTCTATTCCAGCCTTTTGTGCTTACGGAGCTCCGATATTCGGTCCTGTTCTAGCATGCGGAGCTCCGCTACTCAGGCCTGATTGTGCCTGCGGGGCTCCGCTACTCGGGCCTGTTGGTGCATGCGGGGCTCCACTACTTGGGCCTGTTCTTGCATGCGGGGCTTCGCTACTCGGGTCTGTTCGTGCTTGCAGGGCTCTGCTACTCGGGCCTGTTCGTGCGTGCGGGGATCCGCTATTCAGGCCTGATAGTGTGTGCGGGGCTCCTCTATTCAGGCCTGTCCTTCCCTGCGGGACTCTATTCGGGCCTATACTTCCCTGCGGGACTCTGTTCGGGCCTATTCTGGCCTGCGAGACCCTCGGTTCGCCCCTATCGTGGTCTGCGGGACCCTCGTTCGGGCCCATTCTCGCCTTCGAGACCCTCTGTTCGGGTTTTCTGGCCTGCGGGACTCTCCGTTCTGGCCTATTCTTGTGAGCGGGTCTCTATTCGGGCCTATTTTTGCCTAAGGGCTCCTCTATTCGGGCCTATTCTGGCCTGCGGGACTCTCCGTTCGGGCCTATTCTCACCTGGGGAACTCTCCGTTCGGGCCTTTCTGGCCTTCGGGACTCTGTTCGGGTCTCTTCTTGCCAGCGGGGCTCTTCGTTTGGGCCTATTCTTGCCTGCAGAACTCTGTTCGGGCCTCTTCTTGCCATCACGGCTCCTCTACTCGGGCCTATTTTTGCCTGTGGGACTCTATTGGGGCCTATTCTTGCCTCCGACAATCTCCGTTCGGGCCCATTCTGGACTGCGGGACTCTTCGTTCGGGCCTAGGCTTCCCTTTGGCAATCTCCGTTCAGGCGTATGCTGGCCTGCGGGACTCTGTTCGGGCCTTTGGTTGCTTTCGGAAATCCCCGTTCTGGCCTATTCTGGCCTGCGGAATTCTGTTCGGGGCTATTCTTGCTCCGGGAATCTCTGTTCGGGACTATTCTGGCCTGTGGGACTCTGTTCGGGCCCATGCCTGCCTGCGGGGCTCTCTGTTCAGGCCTTTTTCGCCTACGGGACTCTCCGTTCGGGCCTATTCTCTGGAGCGGGACTTTAGTCGGGCCTACTCTTGCCTACGGGGCTCCTCTATTCTTGCCTCTGGGATTCTGTTCGGGCCTATTCTTGTCTGCGGGACTCTCCGTTTGAGCCTATTCTTGCCTGTGGGTTCTCCGTTCAGGGCTACTCTTGCCAGCGGGACTCTGTTCGTGCCTCATCTTGCCTGCATGGCTGCTCTACTCGGGCCTACTCTTGCCTGCGGGACTCCGTTCGGGCCTATTCTGGCCTGCGGGACTCTGTTTGGGCCTATTCTTGCCTGCAGGACTCTGTTCGGGCCTCTTCTTGCCTGCACAGCCCCTCTACTCGGGCCTATTTTTGCCTGCGGGACTCTGTCCAGGCCTATTGTTGCCCCCGGAAAACTCCGTTCGGTCCTATTCTGGCTTGTGGGACTCTGTTCGGGCCTATGCTTGCCTGCGGGAATCTCCTTTCAGGGTTATGCTGACCTGTGGGATTCTCAGTTTGGGCGTATTCTCGCCTGCAGGACATCTCTTCGGGCCTATTCTCGCCCGCGGGACCCTCCGTTCGGTCGTTTCTGGCCTGCGGGACTCTCCGTTCGGGCCTAATCTTGCCTGCAGGATTCTGCGTTCGGGCTTATTCTTGCTTGCCGGACAGGGTTCGGGCGTCTTCTTGCCTGCACGGCTCCTCTACTCGGGCCTCATTTTGCCTTCGGGACACCGTTCGGGTCTATTCTTGGTCCGGGAATCTCCGTTCGGGCCTATGCTGGCCTGCTGGACTCTGTTCGGGCCTATGCTTGCCTGCGGGAATGACCGTTCGGGCCTATGTTGGCCTGCGGGACTCTCCGTTCGGGCCTTTCTGGCCTGCGGGACTCTCCGTTCGGGCCTATTCTCTGGAGCGGGACTTTACTCGGGCCTATTCTTGCCTCCGGGCCTCCTCTATTCTTGCCTATTCTTGCATCCGGGAATCTCCGTTCTGGCCTGTTCGGGCCTGCGGGACTCTGTTCGGGCCTATGCTTGCCTGCAGGAATCTCTGTTCCGCCCTACTCTGGCCTGCGGGACTCTCCGTTCAGGCCTATTCTGGCCTGCGGGACTCTGTTCGGACCTATTCTTGCTCCGGGAATCTCCGTTCGGGAGTACTCTGGCTTGCGGGACTCTGTTCGGGCCTATGCTTGCCTGCAGGAATCTCTGTTCTGGCCTATTCTGGCCTGCAGGACTCTGTTTGGGCCTATGCTTGTCTACAGGAATCTCCGTTCAGGCGTATGCTGGCCTGCGGGTCTCTCCGTTCGGGCCTATTCTTGCCTCTGGGACTCTCTGTTTGGGCGTATCCTTGCCTGCGGGACTCTGTTCGGGCCTCTTCTTGCCTGCACGGCTCCTCTACTCGGGCCTATTTTTTCCTGTGGGACTCTAATGGGGCCTACTCTTGCCTCCGACAATCTCCGTTCGGGCCTATTCTGGCCTGCGGGACTCTTCGTTCGGGCCTAGGCTTCCCTTTGGCAATCTCCGTTCAGGCGTATGCTGGCCTGCGGGACTCTGTTCGGGCCTTTGGTTGCTTTCGGAAATCCCCGTTCTGGCCTATTCTGGCCTGCGGAATTCTGTTCGGGGCTATTCTTGCTCCGGGAATCTCTGTTCGGGACTATTCTGGCCTGTGGGACTCTGTTCGGGCCTATGCTTGCCTGCAGGAATCTCTCTTCCGCCCTACTCTGGCCTGCGGGACTCTCCGTTCAGGCCTATTCTGGCCTGCGGGACTCTGTTCGGACCTATTCTTGCTCCGGGAATCTCCGTTCGGGAGTACCCTGGCTTGCGGGACTCTGTTCGGGCCTATGCTTGCCTGCAGGAATCTCTGTTCTGGCCTATTCTGGCCTGCAGGACTCTCCGTTCGGGCCTATTCTGGCCTGCAGGACTCTGTTTGGGCCTATGCTTGTCTACAGGAATCTCCGTTCAGGCGTATGCTGGCCTGCGGGTCTCTCCGTTCGGGCCTATTCTTGCCTCTGGGACTCTCTGTTTGGGCGTATCCTTGCCTGCGGGACTCTGTTCGGGCCTCTTCTTGCCTGCACGGCTCCTCTACTCGGGCCTATTTTTTCCTGTGGGACTCTAATGGGGCCTACTCTTGCCTCCAACAATCTCCGTTCGGGCCTATTCTGGCCTGCGGGACTCTGTTCGGGCCTTTGGTTGCTTTCGGAAATCCCCGTTCTGGCCTATTCTGGCCTGCGGAATTCTGTTCGGGGCTATTCTTGCTCCGGGAATCTCTGTTCGGGACTATTCTGGCCTGTGGGACTCTGTTCGGGCCCATGCCTGCCTGCGGGGCTCTCTGTTCAGGCCTTTTTCGCCTACGGGACTCTCCGTTCGGGCCTATTCTCTGGAGCGGGACTTTAGTCGGGCCTACTCTTGCCTACGGGGCTCCTCTATTCTTGCCTCTGGGATTCTGTTCGGGCCTATTCTTGTCTGCGGGACTCTCCGTTTGAGCCTATTCTTGCCTGTGGGTTCTCCGTTCAGGGCTACTCTTGCCAGCGGGACTCTGTTCGTGCCTCATCTTGCCTGCATGGCTGCTCTACTCGGGCCTACTCTTGCCTGCGGGACTCTGTTCGGGCCTATCCTTGCTCTGGGAATCTCCGTTCGGGCATACCCTGGCCTGCGGGACTCCGTTCGGGCCTATTCTGGCCTGCGGGACTCTGTTTGGGCCTATGCTTGCCTGCAGGAATCTCTGTTCCGGCCTATTGTGGCCTGCAGCACTCTCCGTTTGGGCCTATTCTGGCCTACGGGACTCTGTTTGGGCCTATGCTTGCCTACGGGAATCTCCGTTCAGGCGTATGCTGGCCTGCGGTATTCTCAATTTGGGCATATTCTCTCGCCTCCGGGACTTTCCTTTGCGCCTATTCTCGCCTGAGCATCTCTCCGTTCGGGCCTATTCTTGCCTGCGGGACTCTCCGTTCCGGCCTATTTTTGCCTGCGGGTCTCTCCGTTCGGGACAATTCTGACCTGCAAAACTCTCCGTTCGGACCTAATCTAGCCTCTGGGAGTCTCCTTTGGGGTCTCCTGTTGCGTGCGGGGCTGCTCTATTCCAGCCTTTTGTGCTTACGGAGCTCCGATATTCGGTCCTGTTCTAGCATGCGGAGCTCCGCTACTCAGGCCTGATTGTGCCTGCGGGGCTCCACTACTTGGGCCTGTTCGTGCATGCGGGGCTCCGCTACTCGGGTCTGTTCGTGCTTGCAGGGCTCTGCTACTCGGGCCTGTTCGTGCGTGCGGGGCACCGCTATTCAGGCCTGATAGTGTGTGCAGGGCTCCTCTATTCAGGCCTGTCCTTCCCTGCGGGACTCTATTCGGGCCTATACTTCCCTGCGGGACTCTGTTCGGGCCTATTCTGGCCTGCGAGACCCTCCGTTCGCCCCTATCGTGGTCTGCGGGACCCTCGTTCGGGCCCATTCTCGCCTTCGAGACCCTCTGTTCGGGCTTTTCTGACCTGCGGGACTCTCCGTTCGGGCCTATTCTTGTGAGCGGGTCTCTATTCGGGCCTATTTTTGCCTAAGGGCTCCTCTATTCGGGCCTATTGTGGCCTGCGGGACTCTCCGTTCGGGCCTATTCTCACCTGGGGAACTCTCCGTTCGGACCTTTCTGGCCTTCGGGACTCTGTTCGGGTCTCTTCTTGCCAGCGGGGCTCTTCGTTTGGGCCTATTCTTGCCTGCAGGACTCTGTTCGGGACTCTTCTTGCCTGCACAGCCCCTCTACTCGGGCCTATTTTTGCCTGCGGGACTCTGTCCAGGCCTTTTGTTGTCCCCGGAAAACTCCGTTCGGTCCTATTCTGGCTTGTGGGACTCTGTTCGGGCCTATGCTTGCCTGCGGGAATCTCCTTTCAGGGTTATGCTGACCTGTGGGATCCTCAGTTTGGGCGTATTCTCGCCTGCAGGACATCTCTTCGGGCCTATTCTCGCCCGCGGGACCCTCCGTTCGGTCGTTTCTGGCCTGCGGGACTCTCCGTTCGGGCCTAATCTTGCCTGCAGGATTCTGCGTTCGGGCTTACTCTTGCTTGCCGGACAGGGTTCGGGCGTCTTGTTGCCTGCACGGCTCCTCTACTCGGGCCTCATTTTGCCTTCGGGACACCGTTCGGGTCTATTCTTGGTCCGGGAATCTCCGTTTGGGCCTATGCTGGCCTGCTGGACTCTGTTCGGGCCTATGCTTGCCTGCGGGAATGACCGTTCGGGCCTATGTTGGCCTGCGGGACTCTCCGTTCGGGCGTTTCTGGCCTGCGGGACTCTCCGTTCGGGCCTATTCTCTGGAGCGGGACTTTACTCGGGCCTATTCTTGCCTCCGGGGCTCCTCTATTCTTGCCTATTCTTGCCTCCGGGAATCTCCGTTCTGGCCTGTTCGGGCCTGCGGGACTCTGTTCGGGCCTATGCTTGCCTGCAGAAATCTCTGTTCCGCCCTACTCTGGCCTGCGGGACTCTCAGTTCAGGCCTATTCTGGCCTGCGGGACTCTGTTCGGGCCTATTCTTGCTCCGGGAATCTCCGTTCGGGAGTACCCTGGCTTGCGGGACTCTGTTCGGGCCTATGCTTGCCTGCAGGAATCTCTGTTCTGGCCTATTGTGGCCTGCAGGACTCTCCGTTCGGGCCTATTCTGGCCTGCGGGACTCTGTTTGGGCCTATGCTTGCCTACGGGAATCTCCGTTCAGGCGTATGCTGGCCTGCGGTATTCTCAATTTGGGCATATTCTCTCTCTGCGGGACTTTCCTTTGGGCCTATTCTCGCCTGCGCATCTCTCCGTTCGTGCCTATTCTTGCCTGCGGGACTCTCCGTTCCGGCCTATTCTTGCCTGCGGGTCTCTCCGTTCGGGACAATTCTGACCTGCAAAACTCTCCGTTCGGACCTAATCTAGCCTCTGGGAGTCTCCTTTGGGGTCTCCTGTTGCGTGCGGGGCTGCTCCATTCCAGCCTTTTGTGCTTACGGAGCTCCGATATTCGGTCCTGTTCTAGCATGCGGAGCTCCGCTACTCAGGCCTGATTGTGCGTGCGGGGCTCCGCTACTCGGGCCTGTTGGTGCATGCGGGGCTCCACTACTTGGGCCTGTTCTTGCATGCGGGGCTCCGCTACTCGGGTCTGTTCGTGCTTGCAGGGCTCTGCTACTCGGGCCTGTTCGTGCCTGCGGGTATCCGCTATTCAGGCCTGATAGTGTGTGCAGGGCTCCTCTATTCAGGCCTGTCCTTCCCTGCGGGACTCTATTCGGGCCTATACTTCCCTGCGGGACTCTGTTCGGGCCTATTCTGGCCTGCGAGACTCTCCGTTCGCCCCTATCGTGGTCTGCGGGACCCTCGTTCGGGCCCATTCTCGCCTTCGAGACCCTCTGTTCGGGCTTTTCTGACCTGCGGGACTCTCCGTTCGGGCCTATTCTTGTGAGCGGGTCTCTATTCGGGCCTATTTTTGCCTAAGGGCTCCTCTATTCGGGCCTATTGTGGCCTGCGGGACTCTCTGTTCGGGCCTATTCTCACCTGGGGAACTCTCCGTTCGGACCTTTCTGGCCTTCGGGACTCTGTTCGGGTCTCTTCTTGCCAGCGGGGCTCTTCGTTTGGGCCTATTCTTGCCTGCAGGACTCTGTTCGGGACTCTTCTTGCCTGCACAGCCCCTCTACTCGGGCCTATTTTTGCCTGCGGGACTCTGTCCAGGCCTATTGTTGTCCCCGGAAAACTCCGTTCGGTCCTATTCTGGCTTGTGGGACTCTGTTCGGGCCTATGCTTGCCTGCGGGAATCTCCTTTCAGGGTTATGCTGACATGTGGGATCCTCAGTTTGGGCGTATTCTCGCCTGCAGGACATCTCTTCGGGCCTATTCTCGCCCGCGGGACCCTCCGTTCGGTCGTTTCTGGCCTGCGGGACTCTCCGTTCGGGCCTAATCTTGCCTGCAGGATTCTGCGTTCGGGCTTACTCTTGCTTGCCGGACAGGGTTCGGGCGTCTTGTTGCCTGCACGGCTCCTCTACTCGGGCCTCATTTTGCCTTCGGGACACCGTTCGGGTCTATTCTTGGTCCGGGAATCTCCGTTCGGGCCTATGCTGGCCTGCTGGACTCTGTTCGGGCCTATGCTTGCCTGCGGGAATGACCGTTCGGGCCTATGTTGGCCTGCGGGACTCTCCGTTCGGGCGTTTCTGGCCTGCGGGACTCTCCGTTCGGGCCTATTCTCTGGAGCGGGACTTTACTCGGGCCTATTCTTGCCTCCGGGGCTCCTCTATTCTTGCCTATTCTTGCCTCCGGGAATCTCCGTTCTGGCCTGTTCGGGCCTGCGGGACTCTGTTCGGGCCTATGCTTGCCTGCAGGAATCTCTGTTCCACCCTACTCTGGCCTGCGGGACTCTCCGTTCAGGCCTATTCTGGCCTGCGGGACTCTGTTCGGGCCTATTCTTGCTCCGGGAATCTCCGTTCGGGAGTACCCTGGCTTGCGGGACTCTGTTCGGGCCTATGCTTGCCTGCAGGAATCTCTGTTCTGGCCTATTCTGGCCTGCAGGACTCTCCGTTCGGGCCTATTCTGGCCTGCAGGACTCTGTTTGGGCCTATGCTTGTCTACAGGAATCTCCGTTCAGGCGTATGCTGGCCTGCGGGTCTCTCCGTTCGGGCCTATTCTTGCCTCTGGGACTCTCTGTTTGGGCGTATCCTTGCCTGCGGGACTCTGTTCGGGCCTCTTCTTGCCTGCACGGCTCCTCTACTCGGGCCTATTTTTGCCTGTGGGACTCTATTGGAGCCTATTCTTGCCTCCGACAATCTCCGTTCGGGCCTATTCTGGCCTGTGGGACTCTTCGTTCGGGCCTAGGCTTCCCTTTGGCAATCTCCGTTCAGGCGTATGCTGGCCTGCGGGACTCTGTTCGGGCCTTTGGTTGCTTTCGGAAATCCCCGTTCTGGCCTATTCTGGCCTGCGGAATTCTGTTCGGGGCTATTCTTGCTCCGGGAATCTCTGTTCGGGACTATTCTGGCCTGTGGGACTCTGTTCGGGCCCATGCCTGCCTGCGGGGCTCTCTGTTCAGGCCTTTTTCGCCTACGGGACTCTCCGTTCGGGCCTATTCTCTGGAGCGGGACTTTAGTCGGGCCTACTCTTGCCTACGGGGCTCCTCTATTCTTGCCTCTGGGATTCTGTTCGGGCCTATTCTTGTCTGCGGGACTCTCCGTTTGAGCCTATTCTTGCCTGTGGGTTCTCCGTTCAGGGCTACTCTTGCCAGCGGGACTCTGTTCGTGCCTCATCTTGCCTGCATGGCTGCTCTACTCGGGCCTACTCTTGCCTGCGGGACTCTGTTCGGGCCTATCCTTGCTCTGGGAATATCCGTTCGGGCATACCCTGGCCTGCGGGACTCCGTTCGGGCCTATTCTGGCCTGCGGGACTCTGTTTGGGCCTATGCTTGCCTGCAGGAATCTCTGTTCCGGCCTATTGTGGCCTGCAGCACTCTCCGTTTGGGCCTATTCTGGCCTACGGGACTCTGTTTGGGCCTATGCTTGCCTACGGGAATCTCTGTTCAGGCGTATGCTGGCCTGCGGTATTCTCAATTTGGGCATATTCTCTCGCCTCCGGGACTTTCCTTTGGGCCTATTCTCGCCTGCGCATCTCTCCGTTCGGGCCTATTCTTGCCTGCGGGACTCTCCGTTCCGGCCTATTCTTGCCTGCGGGTCTCTCCGTTCGGGACAATTCTGACCTGCAAAACTCTCCGTTCGGACCTAATCTAGCCTCTGGGAGTCTCCTTTGGGGTCTCCTGTTGCGTGCGGGGCTGCTCTATTCCAGCCTTTTGTGCTTACGAAGCTCCGATATTCAGTTATGTTCTAGCATGCGGAGCTCCGCTACTCAGGCCTGATTGTGCGTGCGGGGCTCCGCTACTCGGGCCTGTTGGTGCATGCGGGGCTCCACTACTTGGGCCTGTTCTTGCATGCGGGGCTCCGCTACTCGGGTCTGTTCGTGCTTGCAGGGCTCTGCTACTCGGGCCTGTTCGTGCGTGCGGGGAACCGCTATTCAGGCCTGATAGTGTGTGCGGGGCTCCTCTATTCAGGCCTGTCCTTCCCTGCGGGACTCTATTCGGGCCTATACTTCCCTGCGGGACTCTGTTCGGGCCTATTCTGGCCTGCGAGACCCTCCGTTCGCCCCTATCGTGGTCTGCGGGACCCTCGTTCGGGCCCATTCTCGCCTTCGAGACCCTCTGTTCGGGCTTTTCTGGCCTGCGGGACTCTCCGTTCGGGCCTATTCTCACCTGGGGAACTCCCCGTTCGGGCCTTTCTGGCCTTTGGGACTCTGTTCGGGTCTCTTCTTGCCAGCGGGGCTCTTCGTTTGGGCCTATTCTTGCCTGCAGAAGTCTGTTCGGGCCTCTTCTTGCCCGCACGGCTCCTCTACTCGGGCCTTTTTTTGCCTGTGGGACTCTATTGGGGCCTATTCTTGCCTCCGACAATCTCCGTTCGGCCCTATTCTGGCCTGCGGGACTCTTCGTTCGGGCCTAGGCTTCCCTTTGGCAATCTCCGTTCAGGCGTATGCTGGCCTGCGGGACTCTGTTCGGGCCTTTGGTTGCTTTCGGAAATCCCCGTTCTGGCCTATTCTGGCCTGCGGAATTCTGTTCGGGGCTATTCTTGCTCCGGGAATCTCTGTTCGGGACTATTCTGGCCTGTGGGACTCTGTTCGGGCCCATGCCTGCCTGCGGGGCTCTCTGTTCAGGCCTTTTTCGCCTACGGGACTCTCCGTTCGGGCCTATTCTCTGGAGCGGGACTTTAGTCGGGCCTACTCTTGCCTACGGGGCTCCTCTATTCTTGCCTCTGGGATTCTGTTCGGGCCTATTCTTGTCTGCGGGACTCTCCGTTTGAGCCTATTCTTGCCTGTGGGTTCTCCGTTCAGGGCTACTCTTGCCAGCGGGACTCTGTTCGTGCCTCATCTTGCCTGCATGGCTGCTCTACTCGGGCCTACTCTTGCCTGCGGGACTCTGTTCGGGCCTATCCTTGCTCTGGGAATCTCCGTTCGGGCATACACTGGCCTGCGGGACTCCGTTCGGGCCTATTCTGGCCTGCGGGACTCTGTTTGGGCCTATGCTTGCCTGCAGGAATCTCTGTTCCGGCCTATTGTGGCCTGCAGCACTCTCCGTTTGGGCCTATTCTGGCCTACGGGACTCTGTTTGGGCCTATGCTTGCCTACGGGAATCTCCGTTCAGGCGTATGCTGGCCTGCGGTATTCTCAATTTGGGCATATTCTCTCGCCTCCGGGACTTTCCTTTGGGCCTATTCTCGCCTGCGCATCTCTCCGTTCGGGCCTATTCTTGCCTGCGGGACTCTCCGTTCGGGACAATTCTGACCTGCAAAACTCTCCGTTCGGACCTAATCTAGCCTCTGGGAGTCTCCTTTGGGGTCTCCTGTTGCGTGCGGGGCTGCTCCATTCCAGCCTTTTGTGCTTACGGAGCTCCGATATTCGGTCCTGTTCTAGCATGCGGAGCTCCGCTACTCAGGCCTGATTGTGCGTGCGGGGCTCCACTACTTGGGCCTGTTCTTGCATGCGGGGCTCCGCTACTCGGGTCTGTTCGTGCTTGCAGGGCTCTGCTACTCGGGCCTGTTCGTGCGTGCGGGGCACCGCTATTCAGGCCTGATAGTGTGTGCCGGGCTCCTCTATTCAGGCCTGTCCTTCCCTGCGGGACTCTATTCGGGCCTATACTTCCCTGCGGGACTCTGTTCGGGCCTATTCTGGCCTGCGAGACCCTCGGTTCGCCCCTATCGTGGTCTGCGGGACCCTCGTTCGGGCCCATTCTCGCCTTCGAGACCCTCTGTTCGGGCTTTTCTGACCTGCGGGACTCTCTGTTCGGGCCTATTCTTGTGAGCGGGTCTCTATTCGGGCCTATTTTTGCCTAAGGGCTCCTCTATTCGGGCCTCTTCTGGCCTGCGGGACTCTCCGTTCGGGCCTATTCTCACCTGGGGAACTCTCCGTTCGGGCCTTTCTGGCCTTCGGGACTCTGTTCGGGTCTCTTCTTGCCAGCGGGGCTCTTCGTTTGGGCCTATTCTTGCCTGCAGAAATCTGTTCGGGCCTCTTCTTGCCTGCACAGCCCCTCTACTCGGGCCTATTTTTGCCTGCGGGACTCTGTCCAGGCCTATTGTTGCCCCCGGAAAACTCCGTTCGGTCCTATTCTGGCTTGTGGGACTCTGTTCGGGCCTATGCTTGCCTGCGGGAATCTCCTTTCAGGGTTATGCTGACCTGTGGGATCCTCAGTTTGGGCGTATTCTCGCCTGCAGGACATCTCTTCGGGCCTATTCTCGCCCGCGGGACCCTCCGTTCGGTCGTTTCTGGCCTGCGGGACTCTCCGTTCGGGCCTAATCTTGCCTGCAGGATTCTGCGTTCGGGCTTACTCTTGCTTGCCGGACAGGGTTCGGGCGTCTTGTTGCCTGCACGGCTCCTCTACTCGGGCCTCATTTTGCCTTCGGGACACCGTTCGGGTCTATTCTTGGTCCGGGAATCTCCGTTCGGGCCTATGCTGGCCTGCTGGACTCTGTTCGGGCCTATGCTTGCCTGCGGGAATGACCGTTCGGGCCTATGTTGGCCTGCGGGACTCTCCGTTCGGGCCTTTCTGGCCTGCGGGACTCTCCGTTCGGGCCTATTCTCTGGAGCGGGACTTTACTCGGGCCTATTCTTGCCTCCGGGGCTCCTCTATTCTTGCCTATTCTTGCCTCCGGGAATCTCCGTTCTGGCCTGTTCGGGCCTGCGGGACTCTGTTCGGGCCTATGCTTGCCTGCAGGAATCTCTGTTCCACCCTACTCTGGCCTGCGGGACTCTCAGTTCAGGCCTATTCTGGCCTGCGGGACTCTGTTCGGGCCTATTCTTGCTCCGGGAATCTCCGTTCGGGAGTACCCTGGCTTGCGGGACTCTGTTCGGGCCTATGCTTGCCTGCAGGAATCTCTGTTCTGGCATATTGTGCCCTGCAGGACTCTCCGTTCGGGCCTATTCTGGCCTGCGGGACTCTGTTTGGGCCTATGCTTGCCTACGGGAATCTCCGTTCAGGCGTATGCTGGCCTGCGGTATTCTCAATTTGGGCATATTCTCTCGCCTCCGGGACTTTCCTTTGGGCCTATTCTCGCCTGCGCATCTCTCCGTTCGGGCCTATTCTTGCCTGCGGGACTCTCCGTTCCGGCCTATTCTTGCCTGCGGGTCTCTCCGTTCCGGTCTATGCTTGCCTGCGGGTCTCTCCGTTCGGGACAATTCTGACCTGCAAAACTCTCCGTTCGGACCTAATCTAGCCTCTGGGAGTCTCCTTTGGGGTCTCCTGTTGCGTGCGGGGCTGCTCCATTCCAGCCTTTTGTGCTTACGGAGCTCCGATATTCGGTCCTGTTCTAGCATGCGGAGCTCCGCTACTCAGGCCTGATTGTGCGTGCGGGGCTCCGCTACTCGGGCCTGTTGGTGCATGCGGGGCTCCACTACTTGGGCCTGTTCTTGCATGCGGGGCTCCGCTACTCGGGTCTGTTCGTGCTTGCAGGGCTCTGCTACTCGGGCCTGTTCGTGCCTGCGGGTATCCGCTATTCAGGCCTGATAGTGTGTGCAGGGCTCCTCTATTCAGGCCTGTCCTTCCCTGCGGGACTCTATTCGGGCCTATACTTCCCTGCGGGACTCTGTTCGGGCCTATTCTGGCCTGCGAGACCCTCCGTTCGCCCCTATCGTGGTCTGCGGGACCCTCGTTCGGGCCCATTCTCGCCTTCGAGACCCTCTGTTCGGGCTTTTCTGACCTGCGGGACTCTCCGTTCGGGCCTATTCTCACCTGGGGAACTCTCCGTTCGGACCTTTCTGGCCTTCGGGACTCTGTTCGGGTCTCTTCTTGCCAGCGGGGCTCTTCGTTTGGGCCTATTCTTGCCTGCAGGACTCTGTTCGGGACTCTTCTTGCCTGCACAGCCCCTCTACTCGGGCCTATTTTTGCCTGCGGGACTCTGTCCAGGCCTATTGTTGTCCCCGGAAAACTCCGTTCGGTCCTATTCTGGCTTGTGGGACTCTGTTCGGGCCTATGCTTGCCTGCGGGAATCTCCTTTCAGGGTTATGCTGACCTGTGGGATCCTCAGTTTGGGCGTATTCTCGCCTGCAGGACATCTCTTCGGGCCTATTCTCGCCCGCGGGACCCTCCGTTCGGTCGTTTCTGGCCTGCGGGACTCTCCGTTCGGGCCTAATCTTGCCTGCAGGATTCTGCGTTCGGGCTTACTCTTGCTTGCCGGACAGGGTTCGGGCGTCTTGTTGCCTGCACGGCTCCTCTACTCGGGCCTCATTTTGCCTTCGGGACACCGTTCGGGTCTATTCTTGGTCCGGGAATCTCCGTTCGGGCCTATGCTGGCCTGCTGGACTCTGTTCGGGCCTATGCTTGCCTGCGGGAATGACCGTTCGGGCCTATGTTGGCCTGCGGGACTCTCCTTTCGGGCGTTTCTGGCCTGCGGGACTCTCCGTTCGGGCCTATTCTCTGGAGCGGGACTTTACTCGGGCCTATTCTTGCCTCCGGGGCTCCTCTATTCTTGCCTATTCTTGCCTCCGGGAATCTCCGTTCTGGCCTGTTCGGGCCTGCGGGACTCTGTTCGGGCCTATGCTTGCCTGCAGGAATCTCTGTTCCGCCCTACTATGGCCTGCGGGACTCTCCGTTCAGGCCTATTCTGGCCTGCGGGACTCTGTTCGGGCCTATTCTTGCTCCGGGAATCTCCGTTCGGGAGTACCCTGGCTTGCGGGACTCTGTTCGGGCCTATGCTTGCCTGCAGGAATCTCTGTTCTGGCCTATTCTGGCCTGCAGGACTCTCCGTTCGGGCCTATTCTGGCCTGCAGGACTCTGTTTGGGCCTAGGCTTGTCTACAGGAATCTCCGTTCAGGCGTATGCTGGCCTGCGGGTCTCTCCGTTCGGGCCTATTCTTGCCTCTGGGACTCTCTGTTTGGGCGTATCCTTGCCTGCGGGACTCTGTTCGGGCCTCTTCTTGCCTGCACGGCTCCTCTACTCGGGCCTATTTTTGCCTGTGGGACTCTATTGGAGCCTATTCTTGCCTCCGACAATCTCCGTTCGGGCCCATTCTGGCCTGCGGGACTCTTCGTTCGGGCCTAGGCTTCCCTTTGGCAATCTCCGTTCAGGCGTATGCTGGCCTGCGGGACTCTGTTCGGGCCTTTGGTTGCTTTCGGAAATCCCCGTTCTGGCCTATTCTGGCCTGCGGAATTCTGTTCGGGGCTATTCTTGCTCCGGGAATCTCTGTTCGGGACTATTCTGGCCTGTGGGACTCTGTTCGGGCCCATGCCTGCCTGCGGGGCTCTCTGTTCAGGCCTTTTTCGCCTACGGGACTCTCCGTTCAGGCCTATTCTCTGGAGCGGGACTTTAGTCGGGCCTACTCTTGCCTACGGGGCTCCTCTATTCTTGCCTCTGGGATTCTGTTCGGGCCTATTCTTGTCTGCGGGACTCTCCGTTTGAGCCTATTCTTGCCTGTGGGTTCTCCGTTCAGGGCTACTCTTGCCAGCGGGACTCTGTTCGTGCCTCATCTTGCCTGCATGGCTGCTCTACTCGGGCCTACTCTTGCCTGCGGGACTCTGTTCGGGCCTATCCTTGCTCTGGGAATCTCCGTTCGGGCATACCCTGGCCTGCGGGACTCCGTTCGGGCCTATTCTGGCCTGCGGGACTCTGTTTGGGCCTATGCTTGCCTGCAGGAATCTCTGTTCCGGCCTATTGTGGCCTGCAGGACTCCCCGTTCGGGCATATTCTGGCCTGCGTGACTCTGTTTGGGCCTATGCTTGCCTACGGGAATCTCCGTTCAGGCGTATGCTGGCCTGCGGTATTCTCAATTTGGGCATATTCTCTCGCCTCCGGGACTTTCCTTTGGGCCTATTCTCGCCTGCGCATCTCTCCGTTCGGGCCTATTCTTGCCTGCGGGAATCTCCTTTCAGGGTTATGCTGACCTGTGGGATTCTCAGTTTGCGCGTATTCTCGCCTGCAGGACATCTCTTCGGGCCTATTCTCGCCCGCGGGACCCTCCGTTCGGTCGTTTCTGGCCTGCGGGACTCTCCGTTCGGGCCTTATCTTGCCTGCAGAATTCTGCGTTCGGGCTTACTCTTGCTTGCCGGACAGGGTTCGGGCGTCTGGTTGCCTGCACGGCTCCTCTACTCGGGCCTCATTTTGCCTTCGGGACACCGTTCGGGTCTATTCTTGGTCCGGGAATCTCCGTTCGGGCCTATTCTGGCCTGCGGGACTCTGTTTGGGCCTATTCTTGCTCCGGGAATCGCCGGTCGGGCGTACCCTGGCTTGCGGGACTCTGTTCGGGCCTATGCTTGCCTGCAGGAATCTCTGTTCTGGCCTATTCTGGCCTGCAGGACTCTCCGTTCGGGCCTATTCCGGCCTGCAGGACTCTGTTTGGGCCTATGCTTGCCTACGGGAATCTCCGTTCAGGCGTATGCTGGCCTGCGGGTCTCTCCGTTCGGGCCTATTCTTGCCTGCGGGACTCTCCGTTTGGGCGTATCCTTGCCTGCGGGACTCTGTTCGGGCCTCTTCTTGCCCGCACGGCTCCTCTACTCGGGCCTATTTTTGCCTGTGGGACTCTATTGGGGCCTATTCTTGCCTCCGACAATCTCCGTTCGGGCCTATTCTGGCCTGCGGGACTCTTCGTTCGGGCCTAGGCTTCCCTTTGGCAATCTCCGTTCAGGCGTATGCTGGCCTGCGGGACTCTGTTCGGGCCTTTGGTTGCTTTTGGAAATCCCCGTTCTGGCCTGCGGAATTCTGTTCGGGGCTATTCTTGCTCCGGGAATCTCTGTTCGGGACTATTCTGGCCTGTGGGACTCTGTTCGGGCCCATGCCTGCCTGCGGGGCTCTCTGTTCAGGCCTTTTTCGCCTACGGGACTCTCCGTTCGGGCCTATTCTCTGGAGCGGGACTTTAGTCGGGCCTACTCTTGCCTACGGGGCTCCTCTATTCTTGCCTCTGGGATTCTGTTCGGGCCTATTCTTGTCTGCGGGACTCTCCGTTTGAGCCTATTCTTGCCTGTGGGTTCTCCGTTCAGGGCTACTCTTGCCAGCGGGACTCTGTTCCTGCCTCATCTTGCCTGCATGGCTGCTCTACTCGGGCCTACTCTTGCCTGCGGGACTCTGTTCGGGCCTATCCTTGCTCTGGGAATCTCCGTTCGGGCATACCCTGGCCTGCGGGACTCCGTTCGGGCCTATTCTGGCCTGCGGGACTCTGTTTGGGCCTATGCTTGCCTGCAGGAATCTCTGTTCCGGCCTATTGTGGCCTGCAGCACTCTCCGTTTGGGCCTATTCTGGCCTACGGGACTCTGTTTGGGCCTATGCTTACCTACGGGAATCTCCGTTCAGGCGTATGCTGGCCTGCGGTATTCTCAATTTGGGCATATTCTCTCGCCTCCGAGACTTTCCTTTGGGCCTATTCTCGCCTGCGCATCTCTCCGTTCGGGCCTATTCTTTCCTGCGGGACTCTCCGTTCCGGCCTATTCTTGCCTGCGGGTCTCTCCGTTCGGGACAATTCTGACCTGCAAAACTCTCCGTTCGGACCTAATCTAGCCTCTGGGAGTCTCCTTTGGGGTCTCCTGTTGCGTGCGGGGCTGCTCTATTCCAGCCTTTTGTGCTTACGGAGCTCCGATATTCGGTCCTGTTCTAGCATGCGGAGCTCCGCTACTCAGGCCTGATTGTGCGTGCGGGGCTCCGCTACTCGGGCCTGTTGGTGCATGCGGGGCTCCACTACTTGGGCCTGTTCTTGCATGCGGGGCTCCGCTACTCGGGTCTGTTCGTGCTTGCAGGGCTCTGCTACTCGGGCCTGTTCGTGCGTGCGGGGCTCCGCTATTCAGGCCTGATAGTGTGTGCGGGGCTCCTCTCTTCAGGCCTGTCCTTCCCTGCGGGACTCTATTCGGGCCTATTTTTGCCTAAGGGCTCCTCTATTCGGGCCTATTCTGGCCTGCGGGACTCTCCGTTCGGGCCTATTCTCACCTGGGGAACTCTCCGTTCTGGCCTATTCTGGCCTGGGGGACTCTCCGTTCAGGCCTATTCTGGCCTGCGGGACTCTGTTCGGGCTTATTCTTGCTCCGGGAATCGCTGGTTGGGCGTACCCTGCCCACGGGACTCTGTTCGGGCCTATGCTTGCCTGCAGGAATCTCTGTTCTGGCCTATTCTGGCCTGCAGGACTCTCCCTTCGGGCCTATTCTGGCCTGCAGGACTCTGTTTGGGCCAATGCTTGCCTACAGGAATCTCCGTTCAGGCGTATGCTGGCCTGCGGGTCTCTCCGTTCGGGCCTATTCTCACCTGGGGAACTCTCCGTTCAGGCCTCTCTGGCCTTCGGGACTCTGTTCCGGTCTCTTCTTGCCAGCGGGGCTCTTCGTTTGGGCCTCTTCTTGCCTGCAGAACTCTGTTCGGGCCTCTTCTTGCCGGCACGGCTCCTCTACTCGGGCCTATTTTTGCCTGTGGGACTCTATTGGGGCCTATTCTTGCCTCCGACAATCTCCGTTCGGGCCTATTCTGGCCTGCGGGACTCTTCGTTCGGGCCTAGGCTTCCCTTTGGCAATCTCCGTTCAGGCGTATGCTGGCCTGCGGGACTCTGTTCGGGCCTTTGGTTGCTTTCGGAAATCCCCGTTCTGGCCTATTCTGGCCTGCGGAATTCTGTTCGGGGCTATTCTTGCTCCGGGAATCTCTGTTCGGGACTATTCTGGCCTGTGGGACTCTGTTCGGGCCCATGCCTGCCTGCGGGGCTCTCTGTTCAGGCCTTTTTCGCCTACGGGACTCTCCGTTCGGGCCTATTCTCTGGAGCGGGACTTTAGTCGGGCCTACTCTTGCCTACGGGGCTCCTCTATTCTTGCCTCTGGGATTCTGTTCGGGCCTATTCTTGTCTGCGGGACTCTCCGTTTGAGCCTATTCTTGCCTGTGGGTTCTCCGTTCAGGGCTACTCTTGCCAGCGGGACTCTGTTCGTGCCTCATCTTGCCTCCATGGCTGCTCTACTCGGGCCTACTCTTGCCTGCGTGACTCTGTTCGGGCCTATCCTTGCTCTGGGAATCTCCGTTCGGGCGTACCCTGGCCTGCGGGACTCCGTTCGGGCCTATTCTGGCCTGCGGGACTCTGTTAGGGCCTATGCTTGCTTGCAGGAATCTCTGTTCCGGCCTATTGTGGCCTGCAGGACTCTCCGTTCGGGCCTATTCTGGCCTGCGGGACTCTGTTTGGGCCTATGCTTGCCTATGGGAATCTCCGTTCAGGCGTATGCTGGCCTGCGGTATTCTCAATTTGGGCATATTCTCTCGCCTCCGAGACTTTCCTTTGGGCCTATTCTCGCCTGTGCAACTCTCCGTTCCGGCCTATGCTTGCCTGCGGGTCTCTCCGTTCGGGACAATTCTGACCTGCAAAACTCTCCGTTCGGACCTAATCTAGCCTCTGGGAGTCTCCTTTGGGGTCTCCTGTTGCGTGCGGGGCTGCTCCATTCCAGCCTTTTGTGCTTACGGAGCTCCGATATTCGGTCCTGTTCTAGCATGCGGAGCTCCGCTACTCAGGCCTGATTGTGCGTGCGGGGCTCCGCTACTCGGGCCTGTTGGTGCATGCGGGGCTCCACTACTTGGGCCTGTTCTTGCATGCGGGGCTCCGCTACTCGGGTCTGTTCGTGCTTGCAGGGCTCTGCTACTCGGGCCTGTTCGTGCCTGCGGGTATCCGCTATTCAGGCCTGATAGTGTGTGCAGGGCTCCTCTATTCAGGCCTGTCCTTCCCTGCGGGACTCTATTCGGGCCTATACTTCCCTGCGGGACTCTGTTCGGGCCTATTCTGGCCTGCGAGACCCTCCGTTCGCCCCTATCGTGGTCTGCGGGACCCTCGTTCGGGCCCATTCTCGCCTTCGAGACCCTCTGTTCGGGCTTTTCTGACCTGCGGGACTCTCCGTTCGGGCCTATTCTCACCTGGGGAACTCTCCGTTCGGACCTTTCTGGCCTTCGGGACTCTGTTCGGGTCTCTTCTTGCCAGCGGGGCTCTTCGTTTGGGCCTATTCTTGCCTGCAGGACTCTGTTCGGGACTCTTCTTGCCTGCACAGCCCCTCTACTCGGGCCTATTTTTGCCTGCGGGACTCTGTCCAGGCCTATTGTTGTCCCCGGAAAACTCCGTTCGGTCCTATTCTGGCTTGTGGGACTCTGTTCGGGCCTATGCTTGCCTGCGGGAATCTCCTTTCAGGGTTATGCTGACCTGTGGGATCCTCAGTTTGGGCGTATTCTCGCCTGCAGGACATCTCTTCGGGCCTATTCTCGCCCGCGGGACCCTCCGTTCGGTCGTTTCTGGCCTGCGGGACTCTCCGTTCGGGCCTAATCTTGCCTGCAGGATTCTGCGTTCGGGCTTACTCTTGCTTGCCGGACAGGGTTCGGGCGTCTTGTTGCCTGCACGGCTCCTCTACTCGGGCCTCATTTTGCCTTCGGGACACCGTTCGGGTCTATTCTTGGTCCGGGAATCTCCGTTCGGGCCTATGCTGGCCTGCTGGACTCTGTTCGGGCCTATGCTTGCCTGCGGGAATGACCGTTCGGGCCTATGTTGGCCTGCGGGACTCTCCTTTCGGGCGTTTCTGGCCTGCGGGACTCTCCGTTCGGGCCTATTCTCTGGAGCGGGACTTTACTCGGGCCTATTCTTGCCTCCGGGGCTCCTCTATTCTTGCCTATTCTTGCCTCCGGGAATCTCCGTTCTGGCCTGTTCGGGCCTGCGGGACTCTGTTCGGGCCTATGCTTGCCTGCAGGAATCTCTGTTCCGCCCTACTCTGGCCTGCGGGACTCTCCGTTCAGGCCTATTCTGGCCTGCGGGACTCTGTTCGGGCCTATTCTTGCTCCGGGAATCTCCGTTCGGGAGTACCCTGGCTTGCGGGACTCTGTTCGGGCCTATGCTTGCCTGCAGGAATCTCTGTTCTGGCCTATTCTGGCCTGCAGGACTCTCCGTTCGGGCCTATTCTGGCCTGCAGGACTCTGTTTGGGCCTAGGCTTGTCTACAGGAATCTCCGTTCAGGCGTATGCTGGCCTGCGGGTCTCTCCGTTCGGGCCTATTCTTGCCTCTGGGACTCTCTGTTTGGGCGTATCCTTGCCTGCGGGACTCTGTTCGGGCCTCTTCTTGCCTGCACGGCTCCTCTACTCGGGCCTATTTTTGCCTGTGGGACTCTATTGGAGCCTATTCTTGCCTCCGACAATCTCCGTTCGGGCCCATTCTGGCCTGCGGGACTCTTCGTTCGGGCCTAGGCTTCCCTTTGGCAATCTCCGTTCAGGCGTATGCTGGCCTGCGGGACTCTGTTCGGGCCTTTGGTTGCTTTCGGAAATCCCCGTTCTGGCCTATTCTGGCCTGCGGAATTCTGTTCGGGGCTATTCTTGCTCCGGGAATCTCTGTTCGGGACTATTCTGGCCTGTGGGACTCTGTTCGGGCCCATGCCTGCCTGCGGGGCTCTCTGTTCAGGCCTTTTTCGCCTACGGGACTCTCCGTTCAGGCCTATTCTCTGGAGCGGGACTTTAGTCGGGCCTACTCTTGCCTACGGGGCTCCTCTATTCTTGCCTCTGGGATTCTGTTCGGGCCTATTCTTGTCTGCGGGACTCTCCGTTTGAGCCTATTCTTGCCTGTGGGTTCTCCGTTCAGGGCTACTCTTGCCAGCGGGACTCTGTTCGTGCCTCATCTTGCCTGCATGGCTGCTCTACTCGGGCCTACTCTTGCCTGCGGGACTCTGTTCGGGCCTATCCTTGCTCTGGGAATCTCCGTTCGGGCATACCCTGGCCTGCGGGACTCCGTTCGGGCCTATTCTGGCCTGCGGGACTCTGTTTGGGCCTATGCTTGCCTGCAGGAATCTCTGTTCCGGCCTATTGTGGCCTGCAGGACTCCCCGTTCGGGCATATTCTGGCCTGCGTGACTCTGTTTGGGCCTATGCTTGCCTACGGGAATCTCCGTTCAGGCGTATGCTGGCCTGCGGTATTCTCAATTTGGGCATATTCTCTCGCCTCCGGGACTTTCCTTTGGGCCTATTCTCGCCTGCGCATCTCTCCGTTCGGGCCTATTCTTGCCTGCGGGAATCTCCTTTCAGGGTTATGCTGACCTGTGGGATTCTCAGTTTGCGCGTATTCTCGCCTGCAGGACATCTCTTCGGGCCTATTCTCGCCCGCGGGACCCTCCGTTCGGTCGTTTCTGGCCTGCGGGACTCTCCGTTCGGGCCTTATCTTGCCTGCAGAATTCTGCGTTCGGGCTTACTCTTGCTTGCCGGACAGGGTTCGGGCGTCTGGTTGCCTGCACGGCTCCTCTACTCGGGCCTCATTTTGCCTTCGGGACACCGTTCGGGTCTATTCTTGGTCCGGGAATCTCCGTTCGGGCCTATTCTGGCCTGCGGGACTCTGTTTGGGCCTATTCTTGCTCCGGGAATCGCCGGTCGGGCGTACCCTGGCTTGCGGGACTCTGTTCGGGCCTATGCTTGCCTGCAGGAATCTCTGTTCTGGCCTATTCTGGCCTGCAGGACTCTCCGTTCGGGCCTATTCCGGCCTGCAGGACTCTGTTTGGGCCTATGCTTGCCTACGGGAATCTCCGTTCAGGCGTATGCTGGCCTGCGGGTCTCTCCGTTCGGGCCTATTCTTGCCTGCGGGACTCTCCGTTTGGGCGTATCCTTGCCTGCGGGACTCTGTTCGGGCCTCTTCTTGCCCGCACGGCTCCTCTACTCGGGCCTATTTTTGCCTGTGGGACTCTATTGGGGCCTATTCTTGCCTCCGACAATCTCCGTTCGGGCCTATTCTGGCCTGCGGGACTCTTCGTTCGGGCCTAGGCTTCCCTTTGGCAATCTCCGTTCAGGCGTATGCTGGCCTGCGGGACTCTGTTCGGGCCTTTGGTTGCTTTTGGAAATACCCGTTCTGGCCTGCGGAATTCTGTTCGGGGCTATTCTTGCTCCGGGAATCTCTGTTCGGGACTATTCTGGCCTGTGGGACTCTGTTCGGGCCCATGCCTGCCTGCGGGGCTCTCTGTTCAGGCCTTTTTCGCCTACGGGACTCTCCGTTCGGGCCTATTCTCTGGAGCGGGACTTTAGTCGGGCCTACTCTTGCCTACGGGGCTCCTCTATTCTTGCCTCTGGGATTCTGTTCGGGCCTATTCTTGTCTGCGGGACTCTCCGTTTGAGCCTATTCTTGCCTGTGGGTTCTCCGTTCAGGGCTACTCTTGCCAGCGGGACTCTGTTCCTGCCTCATCTTGCCTGCATGGCTGCTCTACTCGGGCCTACTCTTGCCTGCGGGACTCTGTTCGGGCCTATCCTTGCTCTGGGAATCTCCGTTCGGGCATACCCTGGCCTGCGGGACTCCGTTCGGGCCTATTCTGGCCTGCGGGACTCTGTTTGGGCCTATGCTTGCCTGCAGGAATCTCTGTTCCGGCCTATTGTGGCCTGCAGCACTCTCCGTTTGGGCCTATTCTGGCCTACGGGACTCTGTTTGGGCCTATGCTTACCTACGGGAATCTCCGTTCAGGCGTATGCTGGCCTGCGGTATTCTCAATTTGGGCATATTCTCTCGCCTCCGAGACTTTCCTTTGGGCCTATTCTCGCCTGCGCATCTCTCCGTTCGGGCCTATTCTTTCCTGCGGGACTCTCCGTTCCGGCCTATTCTTGCCTGCGGGTCTCTCCGTTCGGGACAATTCTGACCTGCAAAACTCTCCGTTCGGACCTAATCTAGCCTCTGGGAGTCTCCTTTGGGGTCTCCTGTTGCGTGCGGGGCTGCTCTATTCCAGCCTTTTGTGCTTACGGAGCTCCGATATTCGGTCCTGTTCTAGCATGCGGAGCTCCGCTACTCAGGCCTGATTGTGCGTGCGGGGCTCCGCTACTCGGGCCTGTTGGTGCATGCGGGGCTCCACTACTTGGGCCTGTTCTTGCATGCGGGGCTCCGCTACTCGGGTCTGTTCGTGCTTGCAGGGCTCTGCTACTCGGGCCTGTTCGTGCGTGCGGGGCTCCGCTATTCAGGCCTGATAGTGTGTGCGGGGCTCCTCTCTTCAGGCCTGTCCTTCCCTGCGGGACTCTATTCGGGCCTATTTTTGCCTAAGGGCTCCTCTATTCGGGCCTATTCTGGCCTGCGGGACTCTCCGTTCGGGCCTATTCTCACCTGGGGAACTCTCCGTTCTGGCCTATTCTGGCCTGGGGGACTCTCCGTTCAGGCCTATTCTGGCCTGCGGGACTCTGTTCGGGCTTATTCTTGCTCCGGGAATCGCTGGTTGGGCGTACCCTGCCCACGGGACTCTGTTCGGGCCTATGCTTGCCTGCAGGAATCTCTGTTCTGGCCTATTCTGGCCTGCAGGACTCTCCCTTCGGGCCTATTCTGGCCTGCAGGACTCTGTTTGGGCCAATGCTTGCCTACGGGAATCTCCGTTCAGGCGTATGCTGGCCTGCGGGTCTCTCCGTTCGGGCCTATTCTCACCTGGGGAACTCTCCGTTCAGGCCTCTCTGGCCTTCGGGACTCTGTTCCGGTCTCTTCTTGCCAGCGGGGCTCTTCGTTTGGGCCTCTTCTTGCCTGCAGAACTCTGTTCGGGCCTCTTCTTGCCGGCACGGCTCCTCTACTCGGGCCTATTTTTGCCTGTGGGACTCTATTGGGGCCTATTCTTGCCTCCGACAATCTCCGTTCGGGCCTATTCTGGCCTGCGGGACTCTTCGTTCGGGCCTAGGCTTCCCTTTGGCAATCTCCGTTCAGGCGTATGCTGGCCTGCGGGACTCTGTTCGGGCCTTTGGTTGCTTTCGGAAATCCCCGTTCTGGCCTATTCTGGCCTGCGGAATTCTGTTCGGGGCTATTCTTGCTCCGGGAATCTCTGTTCGGGACTATTCTGGCCTGTGGGACTCTGTTCGGGCCCATGCCTGCCTGCGGGGCTCTCTGTTCAGGCCTTTTTCGCCTACGGGACTCTCCGTTCGGGCCTATTCTCTGGAGCGGGACTTTAGTCGGGCCTACTCTTGCCTACGGGGCTCCTCTATTCTTGCCTCTGGGATTCTGTTCGGGCCTATTCTTGTCTGCGGGACTCTCCGTTTGAGCCTATTCTTGCCTGTGGGTTCTCCGTTCAGGGCTACTCTTGCCAGCGGGACTCTGTTCGTGCCTCATCTTGCCTCCATGGCTGCTCTACTCGGGCCTACTCTTGCCTGCGTGACTCTGTTCGGGCCTATCCTTGCTCTGGGAATCTCCGTTCGGGCGTACCCTGGCCTGCGGGACTCCGTTCGGGCCTATTCTGGCCTGCGGGACTCTGTTAGGGCCTATGCTTGCTTGCAGGAATCTCTGTTCCGGCCTATTGTGGCCTGCAGGACTCTCCGTTCGGGCCTATTCTGGCCTGCGGGACTCTGTTTGGGCCTATGCTTGCCTATGGGAATCTCCGTTCAGGCGTATGCTGGCCTGCGGTATTCTCAATTTGGGCATATTCTCTCGCCTCCGAGACTTTCCTTTGGGCCTATTCTCGCCTGTGCAACTCTCCGTTCCGGCCTATGCTTGCCTGCGGGTCTCTCCGTTCGGGACAATTCTGACCTGCAAAACTCTCCGTTCGGACCTAATCTAGCCTCTGGGAGTCTCCTTTGGGGTCTCCTGTTGCGTGCGGGGCTGCTCCATTCCAGCCTTTTGTGCTTACGGAGCTCCGATATTCGGTCCTGTTCTAGCATGCGGAGCTCCGCTACTCAGGCCTGATTGTGCGTGCGGGGCTCCGCTACTCGGGCCTGTTGGTGCATGCGGGGCTCCACTACTTGGGCCTGTTCTTGCATGCGGGGCTCCGCTACTCGGGTCTGTTCGTGCTTGCAGGGCTCTGCTACTCGGGCCTGTTCGTGCCTGCGGGTATCCGCTATTCAGGCCTGATAGTGTGTGCAGGGCTCCTCTATTCAGGCCTGTCCTTCCCTGCGGGACTCTATTCGGGCCTATACTTCCCTGCGGGACTCTGTTCGGGCCTATTCTGGCCTGCGAGACCCTCCGTTCGCCCCTATCGTGGTCTGCGGGACCCTCGTTCGGGCCCATTCTCGCCTTCGAGACCCTCTGTTCGGGCTTTTCTGACCTGCGGGACTCTCCGTTCGGGCCTATTCTCACCTGGGGAACTCTCCGTTCGGACCTTTCTGGCCTTCGGGACTCTGTTCGGGTCTCTTCTTGCCAGCGGGGCTCTTCGTTTGGGCCTATTCTTGCCTGCAGGACTCTGTTCGGGACTCTTCTTGCCTGCACAGCCCCTCTACTCGGGCCTATTTTTGCCTGCGGGACTCTGTCCAGGCCTATTGTTGTCCCCGGAAAACTCCGTTCGGTCCTATTCTGGCTTGTGGGACTCTGTTCGGGCCTATGCTTGCCTGCGGGAATCTCCTTTCAGGGTTATGCTGACCTGTGGGATCCTCAGTTTGGGCGTATTCTCGCCTGCAGGACATCTCTTCGGGCCTATTCTCGCCCGCGGGACCCTCCGTTCGGTCGTTTCTGGCCTGCGGGACTCTCCGTTCGGGCCTAATCTTGCCTGCAGGATTCTGCGTTCGGGCTTACTCTTGCTTGCCGGACAGGGTTCGGGCGTCTTGTTGCCTGCACGGCTCCTCTACTCGGGCCTCATTTTGCCTTCGGGACACCGTTCGGGTCTATTCTTGGTCCGGGAATCTCCGTTCGGGCCTATGCTGGCCTGCTGGACTCTGTTCGGGCCTATGCTTGCCTGCGGGAATGACCGTTCGGGCCTATGTTGGCCTGCGGGACTCTCCGTTCGGGCGTTTCTGGCCTGCGGGACTCTCCGTTCGGGCCTATTCTCTGGAGCGGGACTTTACTCGGGCCTATTCTTGCCTCCGGGGCTCCTCTATTCTTGCCTATTCTTGCCTCCGGGAATCTCCGTTCTGGCCTGTTCGGGCCTGCGGGACTCTGTTCGGGCCTATGCTTGCCTGCAGGAATCTCTGTTCCGCCCTACTCTGGCCTGCGGGACTCTCCGTTCAGGCCTATTCTGGCCTGCGGGACTCTGTTCGGGCCTATTCTTGCTCCGGGAATCTCCGTTCGGGAGTACCCTGGCTTGCGGGACTCTGTTCGGGCCTATGCTTGCCTGCAGGAATCTCTGTTCTGGCCTATTCTGGCCTGCAGGACTCTCCGTTCGGGCCTATTCTGGCCTGCAGGACTCTGTTTGGGCCTATGCTTGTCTACAGGAATCTCCGTTCAGGCGTATGCTGGCCTGCGGGTCTCTCCGTTCGGGCCTATTCTTGCCTCTGGGACTCTCTGTTTGGGCGTATCCTTGCCTGCGGGACTCTGTTCGGGCCTCTTCTTGCCTGCACGGCTCCTCTACTCGGGCCTATTTTTGCCTGTGGGACTCTATTGGAGCCTATTCTTGCCTCCGACAATCTCCGTTCGGGCCCATTCTGGCCTGCGGGACTCTTCGTTCGGGCCTAGGCTTCCCTTTGGCAATCTCCGTTCAGGCGTATGCTGGCCTGCGGGACTCTGTTCGGGCCTTTGGTTGCTTTCGGAAATCCCCGTTCTGGCCTATTCTGGCCTGCGGAATTCTGTTCGGGGCTATTCTTGCTCCGGGAATCTCTGTTCGGGACTATTCTGGCCTGTGGGACTCTGTTCGGGCCCATGCCTGCCTGCGGGGCTCTCTGTTCAGGCCTTTTTCGCCTACGGGACTCTCCGTTCAGGCCTATTCTCTGGAGCGGGACTTTAGTCGGGCCTACTCTTGCCTACGGGGCTCCTCTATTCTTGCCTCTGGGATTCTGTTCGGGCCTATTCTTGTCTGCGGGACTCTCCGTTTGAGCCTATTCTTGCCTGTGGGTTCTCCGTTCAGGGCTACTCTTGCCAGCGGGACTCTGTTCGTGCCTCATCTTGCCTCCATGGCTGCTCTACTCGGGCCTACTCTTGCCTGCGTGACTCTGTTCGGGCCTATCCTTGCTCTGGGAATCTCCGTTCGGGCGTACCCTGGCCTGCGGGACTCCGTTCGGGCCTATTCTGGCCTGCGGGACTCTGTTTGGGCCTATGCTTGCCTGCAGGAATCTCTGTTCCGGCCTATTGTGGCCTGCAGGACTCCCCGTTCGGGCATATTCTGGCCTGCGTGACTCTGTTTGGGCCTATGCTTGCCTACGGGAATCTCCGTTCAGGCGTATGCTGGCCTGCGGTATTCTCAATTTGGGCATATTCTCTCGCCTCCGGGACTTTCCTTTGGGCCTATTCTCGCCTGCGCATCTCTCCGTTCGGGCCTATTCTTGCCTGCGGGAATCTCCTTTCAGGGTTATGCTGACCTGTGGGATTCTCAGTTTGCGCGTATTCTCGCCTGCAGGACATCTCTTCGGGCCTATTCTCGCCCGCGGGACTCTCCGTTCGGGCCTTATCTTGCCTGCAGAATTCTGCGTTCGGGCTTACTCTTGCTTGCCGGACAGGGTTCGGGCGTCTTGTTGCCTGCACGGCTCCTCTACTCGGGCCTCATTTTGCCTTCGGGACACCGTTCGGGTCTATTCTTGGTCCGGGAATCTCCGTTCGGGCCTATTCTGGCCTGCGGGACTCTGTTTGGGCCTATTCTTGCTCCGGGAATCGCCGGTCGGGCGTACCCTGGCTTGCGGGACTCTGTTCGGGCCTATGCTTGCCTGCAGGAATCTCTGTTCTGGCCTATTCTGGCCTGCAGGACTCTGTTTGGGCCTATGCTTGCCTACGGGAATCTCCGTTCAGGCGTATGCTGGCCTGCGGGTCTCTCCGTTCGGGCCTATTCTTGCCTGCGGGACTCTCCGTTTGGGCGTATCCTTGCCTGCGGGACTCTGTTCGGGCCTCTTCTTGCCCGCACGGCTCCTCTACTCGGGCCTATTTTTGCCTGTGGGACTCTATTGGGGCCTATTCTTGCCTCCGACAATCTCCGTTCGGGCCTATTCTGGCCTGCGGGACTCTTCGTTCGGGCCTAGGCTTCCCTTTGGCAATCTCCGTTCAGGCGTATGCTGGCCTGCGGGACTCTGTTCGGGCCTTTGGTTGCTTTTGGAAATCCCCGTTCTGGCCTGCGGAATTCTGTTCGGGGCTATTCTTGCTCCGGGAATCTCTGTTCGGGACTATTCTGGCCTGTGGGACTCTGTTCGGGCCCATGCCTGCCTGCGGGGCTCTCTGTTCAGGCCTTTTTCGCCTACGGGACTCTCCGTTCGGGCCTATTCTCTGGAGCGGGACTTTAGTCGGGCCTACTCTTGCCTACGGGGCTCCTCTATTCTTGCCTCTGGGATTCTGTTCGGGCCTATTCTTGTCTGCGGGACTCTCCGTTTGAGCCTATTCTTGCCTGTGGGTTCTCCGTTCAGGGCTACTCTTGCAAGCGGGACTCTGTTCCTGCCTCATCTTGCCTGCATGGCTGCTCTACTCGGGCCTACTCTTGCCTGCGGGACTCTGTTCGGGCCTATCCTTGCTCTGGGAATCTCCGTTCGGGCATACCCTGGCCTGCGGGACTCCGTTCGGGCCTATTCTGGCCTGCGGGACTCTGTTTGGGCCTATGCTTGCCTGCAGGAATCTCTGTTCCGGCCTATTGTGGCCTGCAGCACTCTCCGTTTGGGCCTATTCTGGCCTACGGGACTCTGTTTGGGCCTATGCTTGCCTACGGGAATCTCCGTTCAGGCGTATGCTGGCCTGCGGTATTCTCAATTTGGGCATATTCTCTCGCCTCCGAGACTTTCCTTTGGGCCTATTCTCGCCTGCGCATCTCTCCGTTCGGGCCTATTCTTTCCTGCGGGACTCTCCGTTCCGGCCTATTCTTGCCTGCGGGTCTCTCCGTTCGGGACAATTCTGACCTGCAAAACTCTCCGTTCGGACCTAATCTAGCCTCTGGGAGTCTCCTTTGGGGTCTCCTGTTGCGTGCGGGGCTGCTCTATTCCAGCCTTTTGTGCTTACGGAGCTCCGATATTCGGTCCTGTTCTAGCATGCGGAGCTCCGCTACTCAGGCCTGATTGTGCGTGCGGGGCTCCGCTACTCGGGCCTGTTGGTGCATGCGGGGCTCCACTACTTGGGCCTGTTCTTGCATACGGGGCTCTGCTCCTCGGGTCTGTTCGTGCTTGCAGGGCTCTGCTACTCGGGCCTGTTCGTGCGTGCGGGGCTCCGCTATTCAGGCCTGATAGTGTGTGCGGGGCTCCTCTCTTCAGGCCTGTCCTTCCCTGCGGGACTCTATTCGGGCCTATTTTTGCCTAAGGGCTCCTCTATTCGGGCCTATTCTGGCCTGCGGGACTCTCCGTTCGGGCCTATTCTCACCTGGGGAACTCTCCGTTCTGGCCTATTCTGGCCTGCGGGACTCTCCGTTCAGGCCTATTCTGGCCTGCGGGACTCTGTTCGGGCTTATTCTTGCTCCGGGAATCGCCGGTTGGGCGTACCCTGCCCACGGGACTCTGTTTGGGCCTATGCTTGCCTGCAGGAATCTCTGTTCCGGCCTATTGTGGCCTGCAGCACTCTCCGTTTGGGCCTATTCTGGCCTACGGGACCCTGTTTGGGCCTATGCTTACCTACGGGAATCTCCGTTCAGGCGTATGCTGGCCTGCGGTATTCTCAATTTGGGCATATTCTCTCGCCTCCGAGACTTTCCTTTGGGCCTATTCTCGCCTGCGCATCTCTCCGTTCGGGCCTATTCTTTCCTGCGGGACTCTCCGTTCCGGCCTATTCTTGCCTGCGGGTCTCTCCGTTCGGGACAATTCTGACCTGCAAAACTCTCCGTTCGGACCTAATCTAGCCTCTGGGAGTCTCCTTTGGGGTCTCCTGTTGCGTGCGGGGCTGCTCTATTCCAGCCTTTTGTGCTTACGGAGCTCCGATATTCGGTCCTGTTCTAGCATGCGGAGCTCCGCTACTCAGGCCTGATTGTGCGTGCGGGGCTCCGCTACTCGGGCCTGTTGGTGCATGCGGGGCTCCACTACTTGGGCCTGTTCTTGCATGCGGGGCTCCGCTACTCGGGTCTGTTCGTGCTTGCAGGGCTCTGCTACTCGGGCCTGTTCGTGCGTGCGGGGCTCCGCTATTCAGGCCTGATAGTGTGTGCGGGGCTCCTCTCTTCAGGCCTGTCCTTCCCTGCGGGACTCTATTCGGGCCTATTTTTGCCTAAGGGCTCCTCTATTCGGGCCTATTCTGGCCTGCGGGACTCTCCGTTCGGGCCTATTCTCACCTGGGGAACTCTCCGTTCTGGCCTATTCTGGCCTGGGGGACTCTCCGTTCAGGCCTATTCTGGCCTGCGGGACTCTGTTCGGGCTTATTCTTGCTCCGGGAATCGCTGGTTGGGCGTACCCTGCCCACGGGACTCTGTTCGGGCCTATGCTTGCCTGCAGGAATCTCTGTTCTGGCCTATTCTGGCCTGCAGGACTCTCCGTTCTGGCCTATTCTGGCCTGCGGGACTCTCCGTTCAGGCCTATTCTGGCCTGCGGGACTCTGTTCGGGCTTATTCTTGCTCCGGGAATCGCCGGTTGGGCGTACCCTGCCCACGGGACTCTGTTCGGGCCTATGCTTGCCTGCAGGAATCTCTGTTCTGGCCTATTCTGGCCTGCAGGACTCTCCCTTCGGGCCTATTCTGGCCTGCAGGACTCTGTTTGGGCCTATGCTTGCCTACGGGAATCTCCGTTCAGGCGTATGCTGGCCTGCGGGTCTCTCCGTTCGGGCCTATTCTCACCTGGGGAACTCTCCGTTCGGGCCTTTCTGGCCTTCGGGACTCTGTTCCGGTCTCTTCTTGCCAGCGGGGCTCTTCGTTTGGGCCTCTTCTTGCCTGCAGAACTCTGTTCGGGCCTCTTCTTGCCGGCACGGCTCCTCTACTCGGGCCTATTTTTGCCTGTGGGACTCTATTGGGGCCTATTCTTGCCTCCGACAATCTCCGTTCGGGCCTATTCTGGCCTGCGGGACTCTTCGTTCGGGCCTAGGCTTCCCTTTGGCAATCTCCGTTCAGGCGTATGCTGGCCTGCGGGACTCTGTTCGGGCCTTTGGTTGCTTTCGGAAATCCCCGTTCTGGCCTATTCTGGCCTGCGGAATTCTGTTCGGGGCTATTCTTGCTCCGGGAATCTCTGTTCGGGACTATTCTGGCCTGTGGGACTCTGTTCGGGCCCATGCCTGCCTGCGGGGCTCTCTGTTCAGGCCTTTTTCGCCTACGGGACTCTCCGTTCGGGCCTATTCTCTGGAGCGGGACTTTAGTCGGGCCTACTCTTGCCTACGGGGCTCCTCTATTCTTGCCTCTGGGATTCTGTTCGGGCCTATTCTTGTCTGCGGGACTCTCCGTTTGAGCCTATTCTTGCCTGTGGGTTCTCCGTTCAGGGCTACTCTTGCCAGCGGGACTCTGTTCGTGCCTCATCTTGCCTGCATGGCTGCTCTACTCGGGCCTACTCTTGCCTGCGTGACTCTGTTCGGGCCTATCCTTGCTCTGGGAATCTCCGTTCGGGCATACCCTGGCCTGCGGGACTCCGTTCGGGCCTATTCTGGCCTGCGGGACTCTGTTTGGGCCTATGCTTGCCTGCAGGAATCTCTGTTCCGGCCTATTGTGGCCTGCAGGACTCTCCGTTCGGGCCTATTCTGGCCTGCGGGACTCTGTTTGGGCCTATGCTTGCCTACGGGAATCTCCGTTCAGGCGTATGCTGGCCTGCGGTATTCTCAATTTGGGCATATTCTCTCGCCTCCGGGACTTTCCTTTGGGCCTATTCTCGCCTGCGCATCTCTCCGTTCGGGCCTATTCTTGCCTGCGGGAATCTCCTTTCAGGGTTATGCTGACCTGTGGGATTCTCAGTTTGCGCGTATTCTCGCCTGCAGAACATCTCTTCGGGCCTATTCTCGCCCGCGGGACCCTCCGTTCGGTCGTTTCTGGCCTGCGGGACTCTCCGTTCGGGCCTAATCTTGCCTGCAGGATTCTGCGTTCGGGCTTACTCTTGCTTGCCGGACAGGGTTCGGGCGTCTTCTTGCCTGCACGGCTCCTCTACTCGGGCCTCATTTTGCCTTCGGGACACCGTTCGGGTCTATTCTTGGTCCGGGAATCTCCGTTCGGGCCTATTCTGGCCTGCGGGACTCTGTTTGGGCCTATTCTTGCTCCGGGAATCGCCGGTCGGGCGTACCCTGGCTTGCGGGACTCTGTTCGGGCCTATGCTTGCCTGCAGGAATTTCTGTTCTGGCCTATTCTGGCCTGCAGGACTCTCCGTTCGGGCCTATTCCGGCCTGCAGGACTCTGTTTGGGCCTATGCTTGCCTACGGGAATCTCCGTTCAGGCGTATGCTGGCCTGCGGGTCTCTCCGTTCGGGCCTATTCTTGCCTGCGGGACTCTCCGTTTGGGCGTATCCTTGCCTGCGGGACTCTGTTCGGGCCTCTTCTTGCCCGCACGGCTCCTCTACTCGGGCCTATTTTTGCCTGTGGGACTCTATTGGGGCCTATTCTTGCCTCCGACAATCTCCGTTCGGGCCTATTCTGGCCTGCGGGACTCTTCGTTCGGGCCTAGGCTTCCCTTTGGCAATCTCCGTTCAGGCGTATGCTGGCCTGCGGGACTCTGTTCGGGCCTTTGGTTGCTTTTGGAAATCCCCGTTCTGGCCTGCGGAATTCTGTTCGGGGCTATTCTTGCTCCGGGAATCTCTGTTCGGGACTATTCTGGCCTGTGGGACTCTGTTCGGGCCCATGCCTGCCTGCGGGGCTCTCTGTTCAGGCCTTTTTCGCCTACGGGACTCTCCGTTCGGGCCTATTCTCTGGAGCGCGACTTTAGTCGGGCCTACTCTTGCCTACGGGGCTCCTCTATTCTTGCCTCTGGGATTCTGTTCGGGCCTATTCTTGTCTGCGGGACTCTCCGTTTGAGCCTATTCTTGCCTGTGGGTTCTTCGTTCAGGGCTACTCTTGCCAGCGGGACTCTGTTCGTGCCTCATCTTGCCTGCATGGCTGCTCTACTCGGGCCTACTCTTGCCTGCGGGACTCTGTTCGGGCCTATCCTTGCTCTGGGAATATCCGTTCGGGCATACCCTGGCCTGCGGGACTCCGTTCGGGCCTATTCTGGCCTGCGGGACTCTGTTTGGGCCTATGCTTGCCTGCAGGAATCTCTGTTCCGGCCTATTGTGGCCTGCAGCACTCTCCGTTTGGGCCTATTCTGGCCTACGGGACTCTGTTTGGGCCTATGCTTGCCTACGGGAATCTCCGTTCAGGCGTATGCTGGCCTGCGGTATTCTCAATTTGGGCATATTCTCTCGCCTCCGAGACTTTCCTTTGGGCCTATTCTCGCCTGCGCATCTCTCCGTTCGGGCCTATTCTTTCCTGCGGGACTCTCCGTTCCGGCCTATTCTTACCTGCGGGTCTCTCCGTTCGGGACAATTCTGACCTGCAAAACTCTCCGTTCGGACCTAATCTAGCCTCTGGGAGTCTCCTTTGGGGTCTCCTGTTGCGTGCGGGGCTGCTCTATTCCAGCCTTTTGTGCTTACGGAGCTCCGATATTCGGTCCTGTTCTAGCATGCGGAGCTCCGCTACTCAGGCCTGATTGTGCGTGCGGGGCTCCGCTACTCGGGCCTGTTGGTGCATGCGGGGCTCCACTACTTGGGCCTGTTCTTGCATGCGGGGCTCCGCTACTCGGGTCTGTTCGTGCTTGCAGGGCTCTGCTACTCGGGCCTGTTCGTGCGTGCGGGGCTCCGCTATTCAGGCCTGATAGTGTGTGCGGGGCTCCTCTCTTCAGGCCTGTCCTTCCCTGCGGGACTCTATTCGGGCCTATTTTTGCCTAAGGGCTCCTCTATTCGGGCCTATTCTGGCCTGCGGGACTCTCCGTTCGGGCCTATTCTGGCCTGCGGGACTCTCCGTTCAGGCCTATTCTGGCCTGCGGGACTCTGTTCGGGCTTATTCTTGCTCCGGGAATCGCCGTTTGGGCGTACCCTGCCCACGGGACTCTGTTCGGGCCTATGCTTGCCTGCAGGAATCTCTGTTCTGGCCTATTCTGGCCTGCAGGACTCTCCCTTCGGGCCTATTCTGGCCTGCAGGACTCTGTTTGGGCCTATGCTTGCCTACGGGAATCTCCGTTCAGGCGTATGCTGGCCTGCGGGTCTCTCCGTTCGGGCCTATTCTCACCTGGGGAACTCTCCGTTCGGGCCTTTCTGGCCTTCGGGACTCTGTTCCGGTCTCTTCTTGCCAGCGGGGCTCTTCGTTTGGGCCTCTTCTTGCCTGCAGAACTCTGTTCGGGCCTCTTCTTGCCGGCACGGCTCCTCTACTCGGGCCTATTTTTGCCTGTGGGACTCTATTGGGGCCTATTCTTGCCTCCGACAATCTCCGTTCGGGCCTATTCTGGCCTGCGGGACTCTTCGTTCGGGCCTAGGCTTCCCTTTGGCAATCTCCGTTCAGTCGTATGCTGGCCTGCGGGACTCTGTTCGGGCCTTTGGTTGCTTTCGGAAATCCCCGTTCTGGCCTATTCTGGCCTGCGGAATTCTGTTCGGGGCTATTCTTGCTCCGGGAATCTCTGTTCGGGACTATTCTGGCCTGTGGGACTCTGTTCGGGCCCATGCCTGCCTGCGGGGCTCTCTGTTCAGGCCTTTTTCGCCTACGGGACTCTCCGTTCGGGCCTATTCTCTGGAGCGCGACTTTAGTCGGGCCTACTCTTGCCTACGGGGCTCCTCTATTCTTGCCTCTGGGATTCTGTTCGGGCCTATTCTTGTCTGCGGGACTCTCCGTTTGAGCCTATTCTTGCCTGTGGGTTCTCCGTTCAGGGCTACTCTTGCCAGCGGGACTCTGTTCGTGCCTCATCTTGCCTCCATGGCTGCTCTACTCGGGCCTACTCTTGCCTGCGTGACTCTGTTCGGGCCTATCCTTGCTCTGGGAATCTCCGTTCGGGCGTACCCTGGCCTGCGGGACTCCGTTCGGGCCTATTCTGGCCTGCGGGACTCTGTTAGGGCCTATGCTTGCTTGCAGGAATCTCTGTTCCGGCCTATTGTGGCCTGCAGGACTCTCCGTTCGCGCCTATTCTGGCCTGCGGGACTCTGTTTGGGCCTATGCTTGCCTACGGGAATCTCCGTTCAGGCGTATGCTGGCCTGCGGTATTCTCAATTTGGGCATATTCTCTCGCCTCCGAGACTTTCCTTTGGGCCTATTCTCGCCTGTGCAACTCTGCGTTCGGGCCTATTCTTCCCTGCGGGTCTCTCCGTTCGAGACAATTCTGACCTGCAGAACTCTCCGGACCTAATCTAGCCTCTGGGAGTCTCCTTTGGGGTCTCCTGTTGGGTGCGGGGCTGCTCTATTCCAGCCTTTTGTGCTTACGGAGCTCCGATATTCGGTCCTGTTCTAGCATGCGGAGCTCCGCTACTCAGGCCTGATTGTGCGTGCGAGGCTCCGCTACTCGGGCCTGTTGGTGCATGCGGGGCTCCACTACTTGGGCCTGTTCTTGCATGTGGGGCTCCGCTACTCGGGTCTGTTCGTGCTTGCAGGGCTCTGCTACTCGGGCCTGTTCGTGCGTGCGGGGCTCCGCTATTCAGGCCTGATAGTGTGTGCGGGGCTCCTCTATTCAGGCCTGTCCTTCCCTGCGGGACTCTATTCGGGCCTATACTTCCCTGCGGGACTCTGTTCGGGCCTATTCTGGCCTGCGAGACCCTCGGTTCGCCCCTATCGTGGTCTGCGGGACCCTCGTTCGGGCCCATTCTCGCCTTCGAGACCCTCTGTTCGGGCTTTTCTGACCTGCGGGACTCTCTGTTCGGGCCTATTCTTGTGAGCGGGTCTCTATTCGGGCCTATTTTTGCCTAAGGGCTCCTCTATTCGGGCCTATTCTGGCCTGCGGGACTCTCCGTTCAGGCCTATTCTCACCTGGGGAACTCTCCGTTCGGGCCTTTCTGGCCTTCGGGACTCTGTTCGGGTCTCTTCTTGCCAGCGGGGCTCTTCGTTTGGGCCTATTCTTGCCTGCAGGACTCTGTTCGGGCCTCTTCTTGCCTGCACAGCCCCTCTACTCGGGCCTATTTTTGCCTGCGGGACTCTGTCCAGGCCTATTGTTGCCCTCGGAAAACTCCGTTCGGTCCTATTCTGGCTTGTGGGACTCTGTTCGGGCCTATGCTTGCCTGCGGGAATCTCCTTTCAGGGTTATGCTGACCTGTGGGATTCTCAGTTTGGGCGTATTCTCGCCTGCAGGTCATCTCTTCGGGCCTATTCTCGCCCGCGGGACCCTCCGTTCGGTCGTTTCTGGCCTGCGGGACTCTCCGTTCGGGCCTAATCTTGCCTGCAGGATTCTGCGTTCGGGCTTATTCTTGCTTGCCGGACAGGGTTCGGGCGTCTTCTTGCCTGCACGGCTCCTCTACTCGGGCCTCATTTTGCCTTCGGGACACCGTTCGCGTCTATTCTTGGTCCGGGAATCTCCGTTCGGGCCTATGCTGGCCTGCTGGACTCTGTTCGGGCCTATGCTTGCCTGCGGGAATGACCGTTCGGGCCTATGTTGGCCTGCGGGACTCTCCGTTCGGGCCTTTCTGGCCTGCGGGACTCTCCGTTCGGGCCTATTCTCTGGAGCGGGACTTTACTCGGGCCTATTCTTGCCTCCGGGGCTCCTCTATTCTTGCCTATTCTTGCCTCCGGGAATCTCCGTTCTGGCCTGTTCGGGCCTGCGGGACTCTGTTCGGGCCTATGCTTGCCTGCAGGAATCTCTGTTCCGCCCTACTCTGTCCTGCGGGACTCTGCGTTCCGGCCTATTCTGGCCTGCGGGACTCTTTTCGGGCCTATTCTTGCTCCGGGAATCTCCGTTCGGGCGTACCCTGGCTTGCGGGACTCTGTTCGGGCCTATGCTTGCCTGCAGGAATCTCTGTTCTGGCCTATTCTGACCTGCAGGACTCTGTTTGGGCCTATGCTTGCCTGCGGGAATCTCCGTTCAGGCGTATGCTGGCCTGCGGGTCTCTCCGTTCGGGCCCCTTCTTGCCTGCGGGACTCTCCGTTTGGGCGTATCCTTGCCCGTGGGACTCTGTTCGGGCCTCTTCTTGCCTGCACGGCTCCTCTACTCGGGCCTATTTTTGCCTGTGGGACTCTATTGGGGCCTATTCTTGCCTCCGACAATCTCCGTTCGGGCCCATTCTGGCCTGCGGGACTCTTCGTTCGGGCCTAGGCTTCCCTTCGGCAATCTCCGTTCAGGCGTATGCTGGCCTGCGGAATTCTGTTCGGGGCTATTCTTGCTCCGGGAATCTCTGTTCGGGACTATTCTGGCCTGTGGGACTCTGTTCGGGCCCATGCCTGCCTGCGGGGCTCTCTGTTCAGGCCTTTTTCGCCTACGGGACTCTCCGTTCAGGCCTATTCTCTGGAGCGGGACTTTAGTCGGGCCTACTCTTGCCTACGGGGCTCCTCTATTCTTGCCTCTGGGATTCTGTTCGGGCCTATTCTTGTCTGCGGGACTCTCCGTTTGAGCCTATTCTTGCCTGTGGGTTCTCCGTTCAGGGCTACTCTTGCCAGCGGGACTCTGTTCGTGCCTCATCTTGCCTGCATGGCTGCTCTACTCGGGCCTACTCTTGCCTGCGGGACTCTGTTCGGGCCTATCCTTGCTCTGGGAATCTCCGTTCGGGCATACCCTGGCCTGCGGGACTCCGTTCGGGCCTATTCTGGCCTGCGGGACTCTGTTTGGGCCTATGCTTGCCTGCAGGAATCTCTGTTCCGGCCTATTGTGGCCTGCAGCACTCTCCGTTTGGGCCTATTCTGGCCTACGGGACTCTGTTTGGGCCTATGCTTGCCTACGGGAATCTCCGTTCAGGCGTATGCTGGCCTGCGGTATTCTCAATTTGGGCATATTCTCTCGCCTCCGGGACTTTCCTTTGGGCCTATTCTCGCCTGCGCATCTCTCCGTTCGGGCCTATTCTTTCCTGCGGGACTCTCCGTTCCGGCCTATTCTTGCCTGCGGGTCTCTCCGTTCGGGACAGTTCTGACCTGCAAAACTCTCCGTTCGGACCTAATCTAGCCTCTGGGAGTCTCCTTTGGGGTCTCCTGTTGCGTGCGGGGCTGCTCTATTCCAGCCTTTTGTGCTTACGGAGCTCCGATATTCGGTCCTGTTCTAGCATGCGGAGCTCCGCTACTCAGGCCTGATTGTGCGTGCGGGGCTCCGCTACTCGGGCCTGTTGGTGCATGCGGGGCTCCACTACTTGGGCCTGTTCTTGCATGCGGGGCTCCGCTACTCGGGTCTGTTCGTGCTTGCAGGGCTCTGCTACTCGGGCCTGTTCGTGCGTGCGGGGCTCCGCTATTCAGGCCTGATAGTGTGTGCGGGGCTCCTCTCTTCAGGCCTGTCCTTCCCTGCGGGACTCTATTCGGGCCTATTTTTGCCTAAGGGCTCCTCTATTCGGGCCTATTCTGGCCTGCGGGACTCTCCGTTCGGGCCTATTCTCACCTGGGGAACTCTCCGTTCTGGCCTATTCTGGCCTGCGGGACTCTCCGTTCAGGCCTATTCTGGCCTGCGGGACTCTGTTCGGGCTTATTCTTGCTCCGGGAATCGCCGGTTGGGCGTACCCTGCCCACGGGACTCTGTTCGGGCCTATGCTTGCCTGCAGGAATCTCTGTTCTGGCCTATTCTGGCCTGCAGGACTCTCCCTTCGGGCCTATTCTGGCCTGCAGGACTCTGTTTGGGCCTATGCTTGCCTACGGGAATCTCCGTTCAGGCGTATGCTGGCCTGCGGGTCTCTCCGTTCGGGCCTATTCTCACCTGGGGAACTCTCCGTTCGGGCCTTTCTGGCCTTCGGGACTCTGTTCCGGTCTCTTCTTGCCAGCGGGGCTCTTCGTTTGGGCCTCTTCTTGCCTGCAGAACTCTGTTCGGGCCTCTTCTTGCCGGCACGGCTCCTCTACTCGGGCCTATTTTTGCGTGTGGGACTCTATTGGGGCCTATTCTTGCCTCCGACAATCTCCGTTCGGGCCTATTCTGGCCTGCGGGACTCTTCGTTCGGGCCTAGGCTTCCCTTTGGCAATCTCCGTTCAGGCGTATGCTGGCCTGCGGGACTCTGTTCGGGCCTTTGGTTGCTTTCGGAAATCCCCGTTCTGGCCTATTCTGGCCTGCGGAATTCTGTTCGGGGCTATTCTTGCTCCGGGAATCTCTGTTCGGGACTATTCTGGCCTGTGGGACTCTGTTCGGGCCCATGCCTGCCTGCGGGGCTCTCTGTTCAGGCCTTTTTCGCCTACGGGACTCTCCGTTCGGGCCTATTCTCTGGAGCGGGACTTTAGTCGGGCCTACTCTTGCCTACGGGGCTCCTCTATTCTTGCCTCTGGGATTCTGTTCGGGCCTATTCTTGTCTGCGGGACTCTCCGTTTGAGCCTATTCTTGCCTGTGGGTTCTCCGTTCAGGGCTACTCTTGCCAGCGGGACTCTGTTCGTGCCTCATCTTGCCTCCATGGCTGCTCTACTCGGGCCTACTCTTGCCTGCGTGACTCTGTTCGGGCCTATCCTTGCTCTGGGAATCTCCGTTCGGGCGTACCCTGGCCTGCGGGACTCCGTTCGGTCCTATTCTGGCTTGTGGGACTCTGTTCGGGCCTATGCTTGCCTGCGGGAATGACCGTTCGGGCCTATGTTGGCCTGCGGGACTCTCCGTTCGGGCCATTCTGGCCTGCGGGACTCTCCGTTCGGGCCTATTCTCTGGAGCGGGACTTTACTCGGGCCTATTCTTGCCTCCGGGGCTCCTCTATTCTTGCCTATTCTTGCCTCCGGGAATCTCCGTTCTGGCCTGTTCGGGCCTGCGGGACTCTGTTCGGGCCTATGCTTGCCTGCAGGAATCTCTGTTCCGCCCTACTCTGTCCTGCGGGACTCTCCGTTCGGGCCTATTCTGGCCTGCGGGACTCTTTTCGGGCCTATTCTTGCTCCGGGAATCTCCGTTCGGGCGTACCCTGGCTTGCGGGACTCTATTCGGGCCTATGCTTGCCTGCAGGAATCTCTGTTCTGGCCTATTCTGGCCTGCAGGACTCTGTTTGGGCCTATGCTTGCCTGCGGGAATCTCCGTTCAGGCGTATGCTGGCCTGCGGGTCTCTCCGTTCGGGCCCATTCTTGCCTGCGGGACTCTCCGTTTGGGCGTATCCTTGCCCGTGGGACTCTGTTCGGGCCTCTTCTTGCCTGCACGGCTCCTCTACTCGGGCCTATTTTTGCCTGTGGGACTCTATTGGGGCCTATTCTTGCCTCCGACAATCTCCGTTCGGGCCCGTTCGGGCCCATTCTGGCCTGCGGGGCTCTTCGTTCGGGCCTAGGCTTCCCTTCGGCAATCTCCGTTCAGGCGTATGCTGGCCTGCGGAATTCTGTTCGGGGCTATTCTTGCTCCGGGAATCTCTGTTCGGGACTATTCTGGCCTGTGGGACTCTGTTCGGGCCCATGCCTGCCTGCGGGGCTCTCTGTTCAGGCCTTTTTCGCCTACGGGACTCTCTGTTCGGGCCTATTCTCTGGAGCGGGAGTTTAGTCGGGCCTACTCTTGACTACGGGGCTCCTCAATTCTTGCCTCTGGGATTCTGTTCGGGCCTATTCTTCTCTGCGGGACTCTCCGTTTGAGCCTATTCTTGCCTGTGGGTTCTCCATTCAGGGCTACTCTTGCCAGCGGGACTCTGTTCGTGCCTCATCTTGCCTGCATGTCTGCTCTACTCGGGCCTATTCTTGCCTGCGGGACTCTGTTCGGGCCTATCCTTGCTCCGGGAATCTCCGTTCGGGCATACCCTGGCCTGCGGGACTCCGTTTGGGCCTGTTCGGGCCTGCGGGACTCTGTTTGGGCCTATGCTTGCCTGCAGGAATCTCTGTTCCGGCCTATTGTGGCCTGCAGGACTCCCCGTTCGGGCCTGTTCTGGCCTGCGGGACTCTGTTTGGGCCTATGCTTGCCTACGGGAATCTCCGTTCAGGCGTATGCTGGCCTGCGGTATTCTCAATTTGGGCATATTCTCTCGCCTGCGGGACTTTCCTTTGGGCCTATTCTCACCTGCGCAACTCTCCGTTCCGGCCTATTCTTGCCTGCGGGTCTCTCCGTTCGGGACAATTCTGACCTGCAAAACTCTCCGTTCGGACCTAATCTAGCCTCTGGGAGTCTCCTTTGGGGTCTCCTGTTGCGTGCGGGGCTGCTCTATTCCAGCCTTTTGTGCTTACGGAGCTCCAATATTCGTTCCTGTTCTAGCATGCGGAGCTCCGCTACTCAGGCCTGATTGTGCGTGCGGGGCTCCGTTACTCGGGCCTGTTGGTGCATGCGGGGCTCCACTACTTGGGCCTGTTCGTGCATGCGGGGCTCCGCTCCCCGGGTCTGTTCGTGCTTGCAGGGCTCTGCTACTCGGGCCTGTTCGTGCGTGCGGGGCTCCGCTATTCAGGCCTGATAGTGTGTGCGGGGCTCCTCTATTCAGGCCTGTCCTTCCCTGCAGGACTCTATTCGGGCCTATACTTCCCTGCGGGATTCTGTTCGGGCCTTTTCTGGCCTGCGAGACTCTCCGTTCGCTCCTATCGTGGTCTGCGGGACCCTCGTTCGGGCCCATTCTCGCCTTCGAGACCCTCTGTTCGGGCTTGTCTGGCCTGCGGGACTCTCCGTTCGGGCCTATTCTTGTGAGCGGGTCTCTATTCGAGCCTATTTTTGCCTAAGGGCTCCTCTATTCGGGCCTATTCTGGCCTGCGGGACTCTCCGTTCGGGCCTATTCTCACCTGGGGAACTCTCCGTTCGGGCCTTTCTGGCCTTCGGGACTCTGTTCGGGTCTCTTCTTGCCAGCGGGGCTCTTCGTTTGGGCCTATTCTTGCCTGCAGGACTCTGTTCGGGCCTCTTCTTGCCTGCACAGCCCCTCTACTTGGGCCTCTTTTTGCCTGCGGGACTCTGTCCAGGCCTATTGTTGCCCCCGGAAAACTCCGTTCGGTCCTATTCTGGCTTGTGGGACTCTGTTCGGGCCTATGCTTGCCTGCGGGAATCTCCTTTCAGGGTTATGCTGACCTGTGGGATTCTCAGTTTGGGCGTATTCTCGCCTGCAGGACATCTCTTCGGGCCTATTCTCGCCCGCGGGACCCTCCGTTCGGTCGTTTCTGGCCTGTGGGACTCTCCGTTCGGGCCTAATCTTGGGAGCGGGACTCTACTCGGGCCTATTCTTGCCTAGGGGCCTCTTCTATTCGTGCTTCTTCTTGCCAGTGGGACTCTGTTCAGGCCCGTTCTTGCCTGCAGGATTCTGCGTTCGGGCTTATTCTTGCTTGCCGGACAGTGTTCGGGCGTCTTCTTGCCTGCACGGCTCCACTACTCGGGCCTCATTTTGCCTTCGGGACACCGTTCGGGTCTATTCTTGGTCCGGGAATCTCCGATCGGGCCTATGCTGGCCTGCTGGACTCTGTTCGGGCCTATGCTTGCCTGCGGGAATGACCGTTCGGGCCTATGTTGGCCTGCGGGACTCTCCGTTCGGGCCATTCTGGCCTGCGGGACTCTCCGTTCGGGCCTATTCTCTGGAGCGGGACTTTACTCGGGCCTATTCTTGCCTCCGGGGCTCCTCTATTCTTGCCTATTCTTGCCTCCGGGAATCTCCGTTCTGGCCTGTTCGGGCCTGCGGGACTCTGTTCGGGCCTATGCTTGCCTGCAGGAATCTCTGTTCTGGCCTATTCTGACCTGCAGGACTCTGTTTGGGCCTATGCTTGCCTGCGGGAATCTCCGTTCAGGCGTATGCTGGCCTGCGGGTCTCTCCGTTCGGGCCCCTTCTTGCCTGCGGGACTCTCCGTTTGGGCGTATCCTTGCCCGCGGGACTCTGTTCGGGCCTCTTCTTGCCTGCACGGCTCCTCTACTCGGGCCTATTTTTGCCTGTGGGACTCTATTGGGGCCTATTCTTGCCTCCGACAATCTCCGTTCGGGCCCATTCTGGCCTGCGGGACTCTTCGTTCGGGCCTAGGCTTCCCTTCGGCAATCTCCGTTCAGGCGTATGCTGGCCTGCGGAATTCTGTTCGGGGCTATTCTTGCTCCAGGAATCTCTGTTCGGGACTATTCTGGCCTGTGGGACTCTGTTCGGGCCCATGCCTGCCTGCGGGGCTCTCTGTTCAGGCCTTTTTCGCCTTCGGGACTCTCTGTTCGGGCCTATTCTCTGGAGCGGGCCTTTAGTCGGGCCTACTCTTGCCTACGGGGCTCCTCAATTCTTGCCTCTGGGATTCTGTTCGGGCCTATTCTTGTCTGCGGGACTCTCCGTTTGAGCCTATTCTTGCCTGTGGGTTCTCCATTCAGGGCTACTCTTGCCAGCGGGACTCTGTTCGTGCCTCATCTTGCCTGCATGGCTGCTCTACTCGGGCCTATTCTTGCCTGCGGGACTCTGTTCGGGCCTATCCTTGCTCCGGGAATCTCCGTTCGGGCATACCCTGGCCTGCGGGACTCCGTTCGGGCCTATTCTGGCCTGCGGGACTCTGTTTGGGCCTATGCCTGCCTGCAGGAATCTCTGTTCCGGCCTATTGTGGCCTGCAGGACTCCCCGTTCGGGCCTGTTCTGGCCTGCGGGACTCTGTTTGGGCCTATGCTTGCCTACGGGAATCTCCGTTCAGGCGTATGCTGGCCTGCGGTATTCTCAATTTGGGCATATTCTCTCGCCTGCGGGACTTTCCTTTGGGCCTATTCTCGCCTGCGCAACTCTCCGTTCGGGCCTATTCTTGCCTGCGGGACTCTCCGTTCCGGCCTATTCTTGCCTGCGGGTCTCTCCGTTCGGGACAATTCTGACCTGTAAAACTCTCCGTTCGGACCTAATCTAGCCTCTGGGAGTCTCCTTTGGGGTCTCCTGTTGCGTGCGGGGCTGCTCTATTCCAGCCTTTTGTGCTTACGGAGCTCCGATATTCGGTCCTGTTCTAGCATGCGGAGCTCCGCTACTCAGGCCTGATTGTGCGTGCGGGGCTCCGCTACTCGGGCCTGTTGGTGCATGCGGGGCTCCACTACTTGGGCCTGTTCGTGCATGCGGGGCTCCGCTCCTCGGGTCTGTTCGTGCTTGCAGGGCTCTGCTACTCGGGCCTGTTCGTGCGTGCGGGGCTCCGCTATTCAGGCCTGATAGTGTGTGCGGGGCTCCTCTCTTCAGGCCTGTCCTTCCCTGCGGGACTCTATTCGGGCCTATACTTCCCTGCGGGATTCTGTTCGGGCCTTTTGTGGCCTGCGAGACTCTCCGTTCGCTCCTATCGTGGTCTGCGGGACCCTCGTTCGGGCCCATTCTCGCCTTCGAGACCCTCTGTTCGGGCTTGTCTGGCCTGCGGGACTCTCCGTTCGGGCCTATTCTTGTAAGCGGGTCTCTATTCGGGCCTATTTTTGCCTAAGGGCTCCTCTATTCGGGCCTATTGTGGCCTGCGGGACTCTCCGTTCGGGCCTATTCTCACCTGGGGAACTCTCCGTTCGGGCCTTTCTGGCCTTCGGGACTCTGTTCGGGTCTCTTCTTGCCAGCGGGGCTCTTCGTTTGGGCCTATTCTTGCCTGCAGGACTCTGTTCGGGCCTCTTCTTGCCTGCACAGCCCCTCTACTCGGGCCTATTTTTGCCTGCGGGACTCTGTCCAGGCCTATTGTTGCCCCCGGAAAACTCCGTTCGGTCCTATTCTGGCTTGTGGGACTCTGTTCGGGCCTATGCTTGCCTGCGGGAATCTCCTTTCAGGGTTATGCTGACCTGTGGGATTCTCAGTTTGGGCGTATTCTCGCCTGCAGGACATCTCTTCGGGCCTATTCTCGCCCGCGGGACCCTCCGTTCGGTCGTTTCTGGCCTGTGGGACTCTCCGTTCGGGCCTAATCTTGGGAGCGGGACTCTACTCGGGCCTATTCTTGCCTAGGGGCCTCTTCTATTCGTGCTTCTTCTTGCCAGTGGGACTCTGTTCAGGCCCGTTCTTGCCTGCAGGATTCTGCGTTCGGGCTTATTCTTGCTTGCCGGACAGTGTTCGGGCGTCTTCTTGCCTGCACGGCTCCACTACTCGGGCCTCATTTTGCCTTCGGGACACCGTTCGGGTCTATTCTTGATCCGGGAATCTCCGTTCGGGCCTATGCTGGCCTGCTGGACTCTGTTCGGGCCTATGCTTGCCTGCGGGAATGACCGTTCGGGCCTATGTTGGCCTGCGGGACTCTCCGTTCGGGCCATTCTGGCCTGCGGGACTCTCCGTTCGGGCCTATTCTCTGGAGCGGGACTTTACTCGGGCCTATTCTTGCCTCCGGGGCTCCTCTATTCTTGCCTATTCTTGCCTCCGGGAATCTCCGTTCTGGCCTGTTCGGGCCTGCGGGACTCTGTTCGGGCCTATGCTTGCCTGCAGGAATCTCTGTTCCGCCCTACTCTGGCCTGCGGGACTCTCCGTTCCGGCCTATTCTGGCCTGCGGGACTCTTTTCGGGCCTATTCTTGCTCCGGGAATCTCCGTTCGGGCGTACCCTGGCTTGCGGGACTCTGTTCGGGCCTATGCTTGCCTGCAGGAATCTCTGTTCTGGCCTATTCTGACCTGCAGGACTCTGTTTGGGCCTATGCTTGCCTGCGGGAATCTCCGTTCAGGCGTATGCTGGCCTGCGGGTCTCTCCGTTCGGGCCCCTTCTTGCCTGCGGGACTCTCCGTTTGGGCGTATCCTTGCCCGCGGGACTCTGTTCGGGCCTCTTCTTGCCTGCACGGCTCCTCTACTCGGGCCTATTTTTGCCTGTGGGACTCTATTGGGGCCTATTCTTGCCTCCGACAATCTCCGTTCGGGCCCATTCTGGCCTGCGGGACTCTTCGTTCGGGCCTAGGCTTCCCTTCGGCAATCTCCGTTCAGGCGTATGCTGGCCTGCGGAATTCTGTTCGGGGCTATTCTTGCTCCAGGAATCTCTGTTCGGGACTATTCTGGCCTGTGGGACTCTGTTCGGGCCCATGCCTGCCTGCGGGGCTCTCTGTTCAGGCCTTTTTCGCCTTCGGGACTCTCTGTTCGGGCCTATTCTCTGGAGCGGGCCTTTAGTCGGGCCTACTCTTGCCTACGGGGCTCCTCAATTCTTGCCTCTGGGATTCTGTTCGGGCCTATTCTTGTCTGCGGGACTCTCCGTTTGAGCCTATTCTTGCCTGTGGGTTCTCCATTCAGGGCTACTCTTGCCAGCGGGACTCTGTTCGTGCCTCATCTTGCCTGCATGGCTGCTCTACTCGGGCCTATTCTTGCCTGCGGGACTCTGTTCGGGCCTATCCTTGCTCCGGGAATCTCCGTTCGGGCATACCCTGGCCTGCGGGACTCCGTTCGGGCCTATTCTGGCCTGCGGGACTCTGTTTGGGCCTATGCCTGCCTGCAGGAATCTCTGTTCCGGCCTATTGTGGCCTGCAGGACTCCCCGTTCGGGCCTGTTCTGGCCTGCGGGACTCTGTTTGGGCCTATGCTTGCCTACGGGAATCTCCGTTCAGGCGTATGCTGGCCTGCGGTATTCTCAATTTGGGCATATTCTCTCGCCTGCGGGACTTTCCTTTGGGCCTATTCTCGCCTGCGCAACTCTCCGTTCGGGCCTATTCTTGCCTGCGGGACTCTCCGTTCCGGCCTATTCTTGCCTGCGGGTCTCTCCGTTCGGGACAATTCTGACCTGTAAAACTCTCCGTTCGGACCTAATCTAGCCTCTGGGAGTCTCCTTTGGGGTCTCCTGTTGCGTGCGGGGCTGCTCTATTCCAGCCTTTTGTGCTTACGGAGCTCCGATATTCGGTCCTGTTCTAGCATGCGGAGCTCCGCTACTCAGGCCTGATTGTGCGTGCGGGGCTCTGCTACTCGGGCCTGTTGGTGCATGCGGGGCTCCACTACTTGGGCCTGTTCGTGCATGCGGGGCTCCGCTACTCGGGTCTGTTCGTGCTTGCAGGGCTCTGCTACTCGGGCCTTTTCGTGCGTGCGGGGCTCCGCTATTCAGGCCTGATAGTGTGTGCGGGGCTCCTCTATTCAGGCCTGTCCTTCCCTGCGGGACTCTATTCGGGCCTATACTTCCCTGCGGGATTCTGTTCGGGCCTTTTCTGGCCTGCGAGACTCTCCGTTCGCTCCTATCGTGGTCTGCGGGACCCTCGTTCGGGCCCATTCTCGCCTTCGAGACCCTCTGTTCGGGCTTTTCTAGCCTGCGGGACTCTCCGTTCGGGCCTATTCTTGTGAGCGGGTCTCTATTCGGGCCTATTTTTGCCTAAGGGCTCCTCTATTCGGGCCTCTTCTGGCCTGCGGAACTCTCCGTTCGGGCCTATTCTCACCTGGGGAGCTCTCCGTTCGGGCCTTTCTGGCCTTCGGGACTCTGTTCTGGTCTCTTCTTGCCAGCGGGGCTCTTCGTTTGGGCCTATTCTTGCCTGCAGGACTCTGTTCGGGACTCTTCTTGCCTGCACAGCCCCTCTACTCGGGCCTCTTTTTGCCTGCGGGACTCTGTCCAGGCCTATTGTTGCCCCCGGAAAACTCCGTTCGCTCCTATTCTGGCTTGTGGGACTCTGTTCGGGCCTATGCTTGCCTGCGGGAATCTCCTTTCAGGGTTATGCTGACCTGTGGGATTCTCAGTTTGGGCGTATTCTTGCCTGCAGGACATCTCTTCGGGCCTATTCTCGCCCGCGGGACCCTCCGTTCGGTCGTTTCTGGCCTGAGGGACTCTCCGTTCGGGCCTAATCTTGGGAGCGGGACTCTACTCGGGCCTATTCTTGCCTAGGGGCCTCTTCTATTCGTGCTTCTTCTTGCCAGTGGGACTCTGTTCAGGCCCGTTCTTGCCTGCAGGATTCTGCGTTCGGGCTTATTCTTGCTTGCCGGACAGTGTTCGGGCGTCTTCTTGCCTGCACAGCTCCACTACTCGGGCCTCATTTTGCCTTCGGGACACCGTTCAGGTCTATTCTTGGTCCGGGAATCTCCGTTCGGGCCTATGCTGGCCTGCTGGACTCTGTTCGGGCCTATGCTTGCCTGCGGGAATGACCGTTCGGGCCTGTGTTGGCCTGCAGGACTCTCCGTTCGGGCCGTTCTGGCCTGCGGGACTCTCCGTTCGGGCCTATTCTCTGGAGCGGGACTTTACTCGGGCCTATTCTTGCCTCTGGGGCTCCTCCTTTCTTGCCTATTCTTGCCTCCGGGAATCTCCGTTCTGGCCTGTTCGGGCCTGCGGGACTCTGTTCGGGCCTATGCTTGCCTGCAGGAATCTCTGTTCCGCCCTACTCTGGCCTGCGGGACTCTGCGTTCCGGCCTATTCTGGCCTGCGGGACTCTTTTCGGGCCTATTCTTGCTCCGGGAATCTCCGTTTGGGCGTACCCTGGCTTGCGGGACTCTGTTCGGGCCTATGCTTGCCTGCAGGAATCTCTGTTCTGGCCTATTCTGACCTGCAGGACTCTGTTTGGGCCTATGCTTGCCTGCGGGAATCTCCGTTCAGGCGTATGCTGGCCTGCGGGTCTCTCCGTTCGGGCCCCTTCTTGCCTGCGGGACTCTCCGTTTGGGCGTATCCTTGCCCGCGGGACTCTGTTCGGGCCTCTTCTTGCCTGCACGGCTCCTCTACTCGGGCCTATTTTTGCCTGTGGGACTCTATTGGGGCCTATTCTTGCCTCCGACAATCTCCGTTCGGCCCTATTCTGGCCTGCGGGACTCTTCGTTCGGGCCTAGGCTTCCCTTCGGCAATCTCCGTTCAGGCGTATGCTGGCCTGCGGAATTCTGTTCGGGGCTATTCTTGCTCCGGGAATCTCTGTTCGGGACTATTCTGGCCTGTGGGACTCTGTTCGGGCCCATGCCTGCCTGCGGGGCTCTCTGTTCAGGCCTTTTTCGCCTACGGGACTCTCTGTTCGGGCCTATTCTCTGGAGCGGGGCTTTAGTCGGGCCTACTCTTGACTACGGGGCTCCTCAATTCTTGCCTCTGGGATTCTGTTCGGGCCTATTCTTGTCTGTGGGACTCTCCGTTTGAGCCTATTCTTGCCTGTGGGTTCTCCATTCAGGGCTACTCTTGCCAGCGGGACTCTGTTCGTGCCTCATCTTGCCTGCATGGCTGCTCTACTCAGGCCTATTCTTGCCTGCGGGACTCTGTTCGGGCCTATCCTTGCTCCGGGAATCTCCGTTCGGGCATACCCTGGCCTGCGGGACTCCGTTCGGGTCTATTCTGGCCTGCGGGACTCTGTTTGGGCCTATGCTTGCCTGCAGGAATCTCTGTTCTGGCCTATTGTGGCCTGCAGGACTCCCCGTTCGGGCCTGTTCTGGCCTGCGGGACTCTGTTTGGGCCTATGCTTGCCTACGGGAATCTCCGTTCAGGCGTATGCTGGCCTGCGGTATTCTCAATTTGGGCATATTCTCTCGCCTGCAGGACTTTCCTTTGGGCCTATTCTCGCCTGCGCAACTCTCCGTTCGGGCCTATTCTTGCCTGCGGGACTCTCCGTTCCGGCCTATTCTTGCCTGCGGGTCTCTCCGTTCGGGACAATTCTGACCTGCAAAACTCTCCGTTCGGACCTAATCTAGCCTCTGGGAGTCTCCTTTGGGGTCTCCTGTTGCGTGCGGGGCTGCTCTATTCCAGCCTTTTGTGCTTACGGAGCTCCGATATTCGGTCTTGTTCTAGCATGCGGAGCTCCGCTACTCAGGCCTGATTGTGCGTGCGGGGCTCTGCTACTCGGGCCTGTTGGTGCATGCGGGGCTCCACTACTTGGGCCTGTTCGTGCATGCGGGGCTCCGCTACTCGGGTCTGTTCGTGCTTGCAGGGCTCTGCTACTCGGGCCTGTTCGTGCGTGCGGGGCTCCGCTATTCAGGCCTGATAGTGTGTGCGGGGCTCCTCTCTTCAGGCCTGTCCTTCCCTGCGGGACTCTATTCGGGCCTATACTTCCCTGCGGGATTCTGTTCGGGCCTTTTCTGGCCTGCGAGACTCTCCGTTCGCTCCTATCGTGGTCTGCGGGACCCTCGTTCGGGCCCATTCTCGCCTTCGAGACCCTCTGTTCGGGCTTTTCTGGCCTGCGGGACTCTCCGTTCGGGCCTATTCTTGTGAGCGGGTCTCTATTCGGGCCTATTTTTGCCTAAGGGCTCCTCTATTCGGGCCTCTTCTGGCCTGCGGGACTCTCCGTTCGGGCCTATTCTCACCTGGGGAGCTCTCCGTTCGGGCCTTTCTGGCCTTCGGGACTCTGTTCTGGTCTCTTCTTGCCAGAGGGGCTCTTCGTTTGGGCCTATTCTTGCCTGCAGGACTCTGTTCGGGACTCTTCTTGCCTGCACAGCCCCTCTACTCGGGCCTCTTTTTGCCTGCGGGACTCTGTCCAGGCCTATTGTTGCCCCCGGAAAACTCCGTTCGGTCCTATTCTGGCTTGTGGGACTCTGTTCGGGCCTATGCTTGCCTGCGGGAATCTCCTTTCAGGGTTATGCTGACCTGTGGGATTCTCAGTTTGGGCGTATTCTCGCCTGCAGGACATCTCTTCGCGCCTATTCTCGCCCGCGGGACCCTCCGTTCGGTCGTTTCTGGCCTGAGGGACTCTCCGTTCGGGCCTAATCTTGGGAGCGGGACTCTACTCGGGCCTATTCTTGCCTAGGGGCCTCTTCTATTCGTGCTTCTTCTTGCCAGTGGGACTCTGTTCAGGCCCGTTCTTGCCTGCAGGATTCTGCGTTCGGGCTTATTCTTGCTTGCCGGACAGTGTTCGGGCGTCTTCTTGCCTGCACAGCTCCACTACTCGGGCCTCATTTTGCCTTGGGGACACCGTTCAGGTCTATTCTTGGTCCGGGAATCTCCGTTCGGGCCTATGCTGGCCTGCTGGACTCTGTTCGGGCCTATGCTTGCCTGCGGGAATGACCGTTCGGGCCTGTGTTGGCCTGCAGGACTCTCCGTTCGGACCGTTCTGGCCTGCGGTACTCTCCGTTCGGGCGTATTCTCTGGAGCGGGACTTTACTCGGGCCTATTCTTGCCTCTGGGGCTCCTCCTTTCTTGCCTATTCTTGCCTCCGGGAATCTCCGTTCTGGCCTGTTCGGGCCTGCGGGACTCTGTTCGGGCCTATGCTTGCCTGCAGGAATCTCTGTTCCGCCCTACTCTGGCCTGCGGGACTCTGCGTTCCGGCCTATTCTGGCCTGCGGGACTCTTTTCGGGCCTATTCTTGCTCCGGGAATCTCCGTTCGGGCGTACCCTGGCTTGCGGGACTCTGTTCGGGCCTATGCTTGCCTGCAGGAATCTCTGTTCTGGCCTATTCTGACCTGCAGGACTCTGTTTGGGCCTATGCTTGCCTGCGGGAATCTCCGTTCAGGCGTATGCTGGCCTGCGGGTCTCTCCGTTCGGGCCCCTTCTTGCCTGCGGGACTCTCCGTTTGGGCGTATCCTTGCCCGCAGGACTCTGTTCGGGCCTCTTCTTGCCTGCACGGCTCCTCTACTCGGGCCTATTTTTGCCTGTGGGACTCTATTGGGGGCTATTCTTGCCTCCGACAATCTCCGTTCGGGCCCATTCTGGCCTGCGGGACTCTTCGTTCGGGCCTAGGCTTCCCTTCGGCAATCTCCGTTCAGGCGCATGCTGGCCTGCGGAATTCTGTTCGGGGCTATTCTTGCTCCGGGAATCTCTGTTCGGGACTATTCTGGCCTGTGGGACTCTGTTCGGGCCCATGCCTGCCTGCGGGGCTCTCTGTTCAGGCCTTTTTCGCCTACGGGACTCTCTGTTCGGGCCTATTCTCTGGAGCGGGGCTTTAGTCGGGCCTACTCTTGACTACGGGGCTCCTCAATTCTTGCCTCTGGGATTCTGTTCGGGCCTATTCTTGTCTGTGGGACTCTGCGTTTGAGCCTATTCTTGCCTGTGGGTTCTCCATTCAGGGCTACTCTTGCCAGCGGGACTCTGTTCGTGCCTCATCTTGCCTGCATGGCTGCTCTACTCGGGCCTATTCTTGCCTGCGGGACTCTGTTCGGGCCTATCCTTGCTCCGGGAATCTCCGTTCGGGCATACCCTGGCCTGCGGGACTCCGTTCGGGCCTATTCTGGCCTGCGGGACTCTGTTTGGGCCTATGCTTGCCTGCAGGAATCTCTGTTCCGGCCTATTGTGGCCTGCGGAACTCTCCGTTCGGGCCTATTCTCACCTGGGGAGCTCTCCGTTCGGGCCTTTCTGGCCTTCGGGACTCTGTTCTGGTCTCTTCTTGCCAGCGGGGCTCTTCGTTTGGGCCTATTCTTGCCTGCAGGACTCTGTTCGGGACTCTTCTTGCCTGCACAGCCCCTCTACTCGGGCCTCTTTTTGCCTGCGGGACTCTGTCCAGGCCTATTGTTGCCCCCGGAAAACTCCGTTCGCTCCTATTCTGGCTTGTGGGACTCTGTTCGGGCCTATGCTTGCCTGCGGGAATCTCCTTTCAGGGTTATGCTGACCTGTGGGATTCTCAGTTTGGGCGTATTCTTGCCTGCAGGACATCTCTTCGGGCCTATTCTCGCCCGCGGGACCCTCCGTTCGGTCGTTTCTGGCCTGAGGGACTCTCCGTTCGGGCCTAATCTTGGGAGCGGGACTCTACTCGGGCCTATTCTTGCCTGCGGGTCTCTTCGTTCGGGACAATTCTGACCTGCAAAACTCTCCGTTCGGACCTAATCTAGCCTCTGGGAGTCTCCTTTGGGGTCTCCTGTTGCGTGCGGGGCTGCTCTATTCCAGCCTTTTGTGCTTACGGAGCTCCGATATTCGGTCCTGTTCTAGCATGCGGAGCTCCGCTACTCAGGCCTGATTGTGCGTGCGGGGCTCTGCTACTCGGGCCTGTTCGTGCGTGCGGGGCTCCGCTATTCAGGCCTGATAGTGTGTGCGGGGCTCCTCTATTCAGGCCTGTCCTTCCCTGCGGGACTCTATTCGGGCCTATACTTCCCTGCGGGATTCTGTTCGGGCCTTTTCTGGCCTGCGAGACTCTCCGTTCGCTCCTATCGTGGTCTGCGGGACCCTCGTTCGGGCCCATTCTCGCCTTCGAGACCCTCTGTTCGGGCTTTTCTGGCCTGCGGGACTCTCCGTTCGGGCCTATTCTTGTGAGCGGGTCTCTATTCGGGCCTATTTTTGCCTAAGGGCTCCTCTATTCGGGCCTCTTCTGGCCTGCGGAACTCTCCGTTCGGGCCTATTCTCACCTGGGGAGCTCTCCGTTCGGGCCTTTCTGGCCTTCGGGACTCTGTTCGGGTCTCTTCTTGCCAGCGGGGCTCTTCGTTTGGGCCTATTCTTGCCTGCAGGACTCTGTTCGGGACTCTTCTTGCCTGCACAGCCCCTCTACTCGGGCCTCTTTTTGCCTGCGGGACTCTGTCCAGGCCTATTGTTGCCCCCGGAAAACTCCGTTCGGTCCTATTCTGGCTTGTGGGACTCTGTTCGGGCCTATGCTTGCCTGCGGGAATCTCCTTTCAGGGTTATGCTGACCTGTGGGATTCTCAGTTTGGGCGTATTCTCGCCTGCAGGACATCTCTTCGCGCCTATTCTCGCCCGCGGGACCCTCCGTTCGGTCGTTTCTGGCCTGCGGGACTCTCCGTTCGGGCCTAATCTTGGGAGCGGGACTCTACTCGGGCCTATTCTTGCCTAGGGGCCTCTTCTATTCGTGCTTCTTCTTGCCAGTGGGACTCTGTTCAGGCCCGTTCTTGCCTGCAGGATTCTGCGTTCGGGCTTATTCTTGCTTGCCGGACAGTGTTCGGGCGTCTTCTTGCCTGCACAGCTCCACTACTCGGGCCTCATTTTGCCTTGGGGACACCGTTCAGGTCTATTCTTGGTCCGGGAATCTTCGTTCGGGCCTATGCTGGCCTGCTGGACTCTGTTCGGGCCTATGCTTGCCTGCGGGAATGACCGTTTGGGCCTGTGTTGGCCTGCAGGACTCTCCGTTCGGGCCGTTCTGGCCTGCGGTACTCTCCGTTCGGGCCTATTCTCTGGAGCGGGACTTTACTCGGGCCTATTCTTGCCTCTGGGGCTCCTCCTTTCTTGCCTATTCTTGCCTCCGGGAATCTCCGTTCTGGCCTGTTCGGGCCTGCGGGACTCTGTTCGGGCCTATGCTTGCCTGAAGGAATCTCTGTTCCGCCCTACTCTGGCCTGCGGGACTCTGCGTTCCGGCCTATTCTGGCCTGCGGGACTCTGTTTGGGCCTATGCTTGCCTGCAGGAATCTCTGTTCCGGCCTATTGTGGCCTGCAGGACTCCCCGTTCGGGCCTGTTCTGGCCTGCGGGACTCTGTTTGGGCCTATGCTTGCCTACGGGAATCTCCGTTCAGACGTATGCTGGCCTGCGGTATTCTCAATTTGGGCATATTCTCTCGCCTGCGGGACTTTCCTTTGGGCCTATTCTCGCCTGCGCAACTCTCCGTTCGGGCCTATTCTTGCCTGCGGGACTCTCCGTTCCGGCCTATTCTTGCCTGCGGGTCTCTCCGTTCGGGACAATTCTGACCTGCAAAACTCTCCGTTCGGACCTAATCTAGCCTCTGGGAGTCTCCTTTGGGGTCTCCTGTTGCGTGCGGGGCTGCTCTATTCCAGCCTTTTGTGCTTACGAAGCTCCGATATTCGGTCCTGTTCTAGCATGTGGAGCTCCGCTACTCAGGCCTGATTGTGCGTGCGGGGCTCTGCTACTCGGGCCTGTTGGTGCATGCGGGGCTCCACTACTTGGGCCTGTTCGTGCATGCGGGGCTCCGCTACTCGGGTCTGTTCGTGCTTGCAGGGCTCTGCTACTCGGGCCTGTTCGTGCGTGCGGGGCTCCGCTATTCAGGCCTGATAGTGTGTGCGGGGCTCCTCTATTCAGGCCTGTCCTTCCCTGCGGGACTCTATTCGGGCCTATACTTCCCTGCGGGATTCTGTTCGGGCCTTTTCTGGCCTGCGAGACTCTCCGTTCGCTCCTATCGTGGTCTGCGGGACCCTCGTTCGGGCCCATTCTCGCCTTCGAGACCCTCTGTTCGGGCTTTTCTGGCCTGCGGGACTCTCCGTTCGGGCCTATTCTTGTGAGCGGGTCTCTATTCGGGCCTATTTTTGCCTAAGGGCTCCTCTATTCGGGCCTCTTCTGGCCTGCGGGACTCTCCGTTCGGGCCTATTCTCACCTGGGGAGCTCTCCGTTCGGGCCTTTCTGGCCTTCGGGACTCTGTTCTGGTCTCTTCTTGCCAGCGGGGCTCTTCGTTTGGGCCTATTCTTGCCTGCAGGACTCTGTTCGGGACTCTTCTTGCCTGCACAGCCCCTCTACTCGGGCCTCTTTTTGCCTGCGGGACTCTGTCCAGGCCTATTGTTGCCCCCGGAAAACTCCGTTCGCTCCTATTCTGGCTTGTGGGACTCTGTTCGGGCCTATGCTTGCCTGCGGGAATCTCCTTTCAGGGTTATGCTGACCTGTGGGATTCTCAGTTTGGGCGTATTCTCGCCTGCAGGACATCTCTTCGGGCCTATTCTCGCCCGCGGGACCCTCCGTTCGGTCGTTTCTGGCCTGCGGGACTCTCCGTTCGGGCCTAATCTTGGGAGCGGGACTCTACTCGGGCCTATTCTTGCCTAGGGGCCTCTTCTATTCGTGCTACTTCTTGCCAGTGGGACTCTGTTCAGGCCCGTTCTTGCCTTCAGGATTCTGCGTTCGGGCTTATTCTTGCTTGCCGGACAGTGTTCGGGCGTCTTCTTGCCTGCACAGCTCCACTACTCGGGCCTCATTTTGCCTTCGGGACACCGATCAGGTCTATTCTTGGTCTGGGAATCTCCGTTCGGGCCTATGCTGGCCTGCTGGACTCTGTTCGGGCCTATGCTTGCCTGCGAAAATGACCGTTCGGGCCAGTGTTGGCCTGCAGGACTCTCCGTTCGGGCCGTTCTGGCCTGCGGTACTCTCCGTTCGGGCCGTTCTGGCCTGCGGTACTCTCCGTTCAGGCCTATTCTCTGGAGCGGGACTTTACTCGGGCCTATTCTTGCCTCTGGGGCTCCTCCTTTCTTGCCTATTCTTGCCTCCGGGAATCTCCGTTCTGGCCTGTTCGGGCCTGCGGGACTCTATTCGGGCCTTTGGTTGCTTTCGGAAATCCCCGTTCTGGCCTATTCTGGCCTGCGGAATTCTGTTCGGGGCTATTCTTGCTCCGGGAATCTCTGTTCGGGACTATTCTGGCCTGTGGGACTCTGTTCGGGCCCATGCCTGCCTGCGGGGCTCTCTGTTCAGGCCTTTTTCGCCTACGGGACTCTCTGTTCGGGCGTATTCTCTGGAGCGGGGCTTTAGTCGGGCCTACTCTTGACTACGGGGCTCCTCAATTCTTGCCTCTGGGATTCTGTTCGGGCCTATTCTTGTCTGTGGGACTCTGCGTTTGAGCCTATTCTTGCCTGTGGGTTCTCCATTCAGGGCTACTCTTGCCAGCGGGACTCTGTTCGTGCCTCATCTTGCCTGCATGGCTGCTCTACTCGGGCCTATTCTTGCCTGCGGGACTCTCTTCGGGCCTATCCTTGCTCCGGGAATCTCCGTTCGGGCATACCCTGGCCTGCGGGACTCCGTTCGGGCCTATTCTGGCCTGCGGGACTCTGTTTGGGCCTATGCTTGCCTGCAGGAATCTCTGTTCCGGCCTATTCTGACCTGCAGGACTCTGTTTGGGCCTATGCTTGCCTGCGGGAATCTCCGTTCAGGCGTATGCTGGCCTGCGGGTCTCTCCGTTCGGGCCCATTCTTGCCTGCGGGACTCTCCGTTTGGGCGTATCCTTGTCCGCGGGACTCTGTTCGGGCCTCTTCTTGCCTGCACGGCTCCTCTACTCGGGCCTATTTTTGCCTGTGGGACTCTATTGGGGCCTATTCTTGCCTCCGACAATCTCCGTTCGGGCCCATTCTGGCCTGCGGGACTCTTCGTTCGGGCCTAGGCTTCCCTTCGGCAATCTCCGTTCAGGCGTATGCTGGCCTGCGGAATTCTGTTCGGGGCTATTCTTGCTCCGGGAATCTCTGTTCGGGACTATTCTGGCCTGTGGGACTCTGTTCGGGCCCATGCCTGCCTGCGGGGCTCTCTGTTCAGGCCTTTTTCGCCTACGGGACTCTCTGTTCGGGCCTATTCTCTGGAGCGGGGCTTTAGTCGGGCCTACTCTTGACTACGGGGCTCCTCAATTCTTGCCTCTGGGATTCTGTTCGGGCCTATTCTTGTCTGTGGGACTCTCCGTTTGAGCCTATTCTTGCCTGTGGGTTCTCCATTCAGGGCTACTCTTGCCAGCGGGACTCTGTTCGTGCCTCATCTTGCCTGCATGGCTGCTCTACTCGGGCCTATTCTTGCCTGCGGGACTCTGTTCGGGCCTATCCTTGCTCCGGGAATCTCCGTTCGGGCATACCCTGGCCTGCGGGACTCTGTTCGGGCCTATTCTGGCCTGCGGGACTCTGTTTGGGCCTATGCTTGCCTGCAGGAATCTCTGTTCCGGCCTATTGTGGCCTGCAGGACTCCCCGTTCGGGCCTGTTCTGGCCTGCGGGACTCTGTTTGGGCCTATGCTTGCCTACGGGAATCTCCGTTCAGGCGTATGCTGGCCTGCGGTATTCTCAATTTGGGCATATTCTCTCGCCTGCGGGACTTTCCTTTGGGCCTATTCTCGCCTGCGCAACTCTCCGTTCGGGCCTATTCTTGCCTGCGGGACTCTCCGTTGCGGCCTATTCTTGCCTGCGGGTCTCTCCGTTCGGGACAATTCTGACCTGCAAAACTCTCCGTTCGGACCTAATCTAGCCTCTGGGAGTCTCCTTTGGGGTCTCCTGTTGCGTGCGGGGCTGCTCTATTCCAGCCTTTTGTGCTTACGGAGCTCCGATATTCGGTCCTGTTCTAGAATGCGGAGCTCCGCTACTCAGGCCTGATTGTGCGTGCGGGGCTCTGCTACTCGGGCCTGTTGGTGCATGCGGGGCTCCACTACTTGGGCCTGTTCGTGCATGCGGGGCTCCGCTACTCGGGTCTGTTCGTGCTTGCAGGGCTCTGCTACTCGGGCCTGTTCGTGCGTGCGGGGCTCCGCTATTCAGGCCTGATAGTGTGTGCGGGGCTCCTCTATTCAGGCCTGTCCTTCCCTGCGGGACTCTATTCGGGCCTATACTTCCCTGCGGGATTCTGTTCGGGCCTTTTCTGGCCTGCGAGACTCTCCGTTCGCTCCTATCGTGGTCTGCGGGACCCTCGTTCGGGCCCATTCTCGCCTTCGAGACCCTCTGTTCGGGCTTTTCTGGCCTGCGGGACTCTCCGTTCGGGCCTATTCTTGTGAGCGGGTCTCTATTCGGGCCTATTTTTGCCTAAGGGCTCCTCTATTCGGGCCTCTTCTGGCCTGCGGGACTCTCCGTTCGGGCCTATTCTCACCTGGGGAGCTCTCCGTTCGGGCCTTTCTGGCCTTCGGGACTCTGTTCTGGTCTCTTCTTGCCAGCGGGGCTCTTCGTTTGGGCCTATTCTTGCCTGCAGGACTCTGTTCGGGACTCTTCTTGCCTGCACAGCCCCTCTACTCGGGCCTCTTTTTGCCTGCGGGACTCTGTCCAGGCCTATTGTTGCCCCCGGAAAACTCCGTTCGCTCCTATTCTGGCTTGTGGGACTCTGTTCGGGCCTATGCTTGCCTGCGGGAATCTCCTTTCAGGGTTATGCTGACCTGTGGGATTCTCAGTTTGGGCGTATTCTCGCCTGCAGGACATCTCTTCGGGCCTATTCTCGCCCGCGGGACCCTCCGTTCGGTCGTTTCTGGCCTGCGGGACTCTCCGTTCGGGCCTAATCTTGGGAGCGGGACTCTACTCGGGCCTATTCTTGCCTAGGGGCCTCTTCTATTCGTGCTTCTTCTTGCCAGTGGGACTCTGTTCAGGCCCGTTCTTGCCTGCAGGATTCTGCGTTCGGGCTTATTCTTGCTTGCCGGACAGTGTTCGGGCGTCTTCTTGCCTGCACAGCTCCACTACTCGGGCCTCATTTTGCCTTGGGGACACCGTTCAGGTCTATTCTTGGTCCGGGAATCTCCGTTCGGGCCTATGCTGGCCTGCTGGACTCTGTTCGGGCCTATGCTTGCCTGCGGGAATGACCGTTCGGGCCTGTGTTGGCCTGCAGGACTCTCCGTTCGGGCCGTTCTGGCCTGCGGTACTCTCCGTTCGGGCCTATTCTCTGGAGCGGGACTTTACTCGGGCCTATTCTTGCCTCTGGGGCTCCTCCTTTCTTGCCTATTCTTGCCTCCGGGAATCTCCGTTCTGGCCTGTTCGGGCCTGCGGGACTCTGTTCGGGCCTATGCTTGCCTGCAGGAATCTCTGTTCCGCCCTACTCTGGCCTGCGGGACTCTGCGTTCCGGCCTATTCTGGCCTGCGGGACTCTTTTCGGGCCTATTCTTGCTCCGGGAATCTCCGTTCGGGCGTACCCTGGCTTGCGGGACTCTGTTCGGGCCTATGCTTGCCTGCAGGAATCTCTGTTCTGGCCTATTCTGACCTGCAGGACTCTGTTTGGGCCTATGCTTGCCTGCGGGAATCTCCGTTCAGGCGTATGCTGGCCTGCGGGTCTCTCGGTTCGGGCCCATTCTTGCCTGCGGGACTCTCCGTTTGGGCGTATCCTTGCCCGCGGGACTCTGTTCGGGCCTCTTCTTGCCTGCACGGCTCCTCTACTCGGGCCTATTTTTGCCTGTGGGACTCTATTGGGGCCTATTCTTGCCTCCGACAATCTCCGTTCGGGCCCATTCTGGCCTGCGGGACTCTTCGTTCGGGCCTAGGCTTCCCTTCGGCAATCTCCGTTCAGGCGCATGCTGGCCTGCGGAATTCTGTTCGGGGCTATTCTTGCTCCGGGAATCTCTGTTCGGGACTATTCTGGCCTGTGGGACTCTGTTCGGGCCCATGCCTGCCTGCGGGGCTCTCTGTTCAGGCCTTTTTCGCCTACGGGACTCTCTGTTCGGGCCTATTCTCTGGAGCGGGGCTTTAGTCGGGCCTACTCTTGACTACGGGGCTCCTCAATTCTTGCCTCTGGGATTCTGTTCGGGCCTATTCTTGTCTGTGGGACTCTCCGTTTGAGCCTATTCTTGCCTGTGGGTTCTCCATTCAGGGCTACTCTTGCCAGCGGGACTCTGTTCGTGCCTCATCTTGCCTGCATGGCTGCTCTACTCGGGCCTATTCTTGCCTGCGGGACTCCGTTCGGGCCTATCCTTGCTCCGGGAATCTCCGTTCGGGCATACCCTGGCCTGCGGGACTCCGTTCGGGCCTATTCTGGCCTGCGGGACTCTGTTTGGGCCTATGCTTGCCTGCAGGAATCTCTGTTCCGGCCTATTGTGGCCTGCAGGACTCCCCGTTCGGGCCTGTTCTGGCCTGCGGGACTCTGTTTGGGCCTATGCTTGCCTACGGGAATCTCCGTTCAGGCGTATGCTGGCCTGCAGTATTCTCAATTTGGGCATATTCTCTCGCCTGCGGGACTTTCCTGTGGGCCTATTCTCGCCTGCGCAACTCTCCGTTCGGGCCTATTCTTGCCTGCGGGACTCTCCGTTCCGGCCTATTCTTGCCTGCGGGTCTCTTCGTTCGGGACAATTCTGACCTGCAAAACTCTCCGTTCGGACCTAATCTAGCCTCTGGGAGTCTCCTTTGGGGTCTCCTGTTGCGTGCGGGGCTGCTCTATTCCAGCCTTTTGTGCTTACGGAGCTCCGATATTCGGTCCTGTTCTAGCATGCGGAGCTCCGCTACTCAGGCCTGATTGTGCGTGCGGGGCTCTGCTACTCGGGCCTGTTCGTGCGTGCGGGGCTCCGCTATTCAGGCCTGATAGTGTGTGCGGGGCTCCTCTATTCAGGCCTGTCCTTCCCTGCGGGACTCTATTCGGGCCTATACTTCCCTGCGGGATTCTGTTCGGGCCTTTTCTGGCCTGCGAGACTCTCCGTTCGCTCCTATCGTGGTCTGCGGGACCCTCGTTCGGGCCCATTCTCGCCTTCGAGACCCTCTGTTCGGGCTTTTCTGGCCTGCGGGACTCTCCGTTCGGGCCTATTCTTGTGAGCGGGTCTCTATTCGGGCCTATTTTTGCCTAAGGGCTCCTCTATTCGGGCCTCTTCTGGCCTGCGGAACTCTCCGTTCGGGCCTATTCTCACCTGGGGAGCTCTCCGTTCGGGCCTTTCTGGCCTTCGGGACTCTGTTCGGGTCTCTTCTTGCCAGCGGGGCTCTTCGTTTGGGCCTATTCTTGCCTGCAGGACTCTGTTCGGGACTCTTCTTGCCTGCACAGCCCCTCTACTCGGGCCTCTTTTTGCCTGCGGGACTCTGTCCAGGCCTATTGTTGCCCCCGGAAAACTCCGTTCGCTCCTATTCTGGCTTGTGGGACTCTGTTCGGGCCTATGCTTGCCTGCGGGAATCTCCTTTCAGGGTTATGCTGACCTGTGGGATTCTCAGTTTGGGCGTATTCTCGCCTGCAGGACATCTCTTTGCGCCTATTCTCGCCCGCGGGACCCTCCGTTCGGTCGTTTCTGGCCTGCGGGACTCTCCGTTCGGGCCTAATCTTGGGAGCGGGACTCTACTCGGGCCTATTCTTGCCTAGGGGCCTCTTCTATTCGTGCTTCTTCTTGCCAGTGGGACTCTGTTCAGGCCCGTTCTTGCCTGCAGGATTCTGCGTTCGGGCTTATTCTTGCTTGCCGGCCAGTGTTCGGGCGTCTTCTTGCCTGCACAGCTCCACTACTCGGGCCTCATTTTGCCTTGGGGACACCGTTCAGGTCTATTCTTGGTCCGGGAATCTCCGTTCGGGCCTATGCTGGCCTGCTGGACTCTGTTCGGGCCTATGCTTGCCTGCGGGAATGACCGTTCGGGCCTGTGTTGGCCTGCAGGACTCTCCGTTCGGGCCGTTCTGGCCTGCGGTACTCTCCGTTCGGGCCTATTCTCTGGAGCGGGACTTTACTCGGGCCTATTCTTGCCTCTGGGGCTCCTCCTTTCTTGCCTATTCTTGCCTCCGGGAATCTCCGTTCTGGCCTGTTCGGGCCTGCGGGACTCTGTTCGGGCCTATGCTTGCCTGAAGGAATCTCTGTTCCGCCCTACTCTGGCCTGCGGGACTCTGCGTTCCGGCCTATTCTGGCCTGCGGGACTCTGTTTGGGCCTATGCTTGCCTGCAGGAATCTCTGTTCCGGCCTATTGTGGCCTGCAGGACTCCCCGTTCGGGCCTGTTCTGGCCTGCGGGACTCTGTTTGGGCCTATGCTTGCCTACGGGAATCTCCGTTCAGACGTATGCTGGCCTGCGGTATTCTCAATTTGGGCATATTCTCTCGCCTGCGGGACTTTCCTTTGGGCCTATTCTCGCCTGCGCAACTCTCCGTTCGGGCCTATTCTTGCCTGCGGGACTCTCCGTTCCGGCCTATTCTTGCCTGCGGGTCTCTCCGTTCGGGACAATTCTGACCTGCAAAACTCTCCGTTCGGACCTAATCTAGCCTCTGGGAGTCTCCTTTGGGGTCTCCTGTTGCGTGCGGGGCTGCTCTATTCCAGCCTTTTGTGCTTACGAAGCTCCGATATTCGGTCCTGTTCTAGCATGTGGAGCTCCGCTACTCAGGCCTGATTGTGCGTGCGGGGCTCTGCTACTCGGGCCTGTTGGTGCATGCGGGGCTCCACTACTTGGGCCTGTTCGTGCATGCGGGGCTCCGCTACTCGGGTCTGTTCGTGCTTGCAGGGCTCTGCTACTCGGGCCTGTTCGTGCGTGCGGGGCTCCGCTATTCAGGCCTGATAGTGTGTGCGGGGCTCCTCTATTCAGGCCTGTCCTTCCCTGCGGGACTCTATTCGGGCCTATACTTCCCTGCGGGATTCTGTTCGGGCCTTTTCTGGCCTGCGAGACTCTCCGTTCGCTCCTATCGTGGTCTGCGGGACCCTCGTTCGGGCCCATTCTCGCCTTCGAGACCCTCTGTTCGGGCTTTTCTGGCCTGCGGGACTCTCCGTTCGGGCCTATTCTTGTGAGCGGGTCTCTATTCGGGCCTATTTTTGCCTAAGGGCTCCTCTATTCGGGCCTCTTCTGGCCTGCGGGACTCTCCGTTCGGGCCTATTCTCACCTGGGGAGCTCTCCGTTCGGGCCTTTCTGGCCTTCGGGACTCTGTTCTGGTCTCTTCTTGCCAGCGGGGCTCTTCGTTTGGGCCTATTCTTGCCTGCAGGACTCTGTTCGGGACTCTTCTTGCCTGCACAGCCCCTCTACTCGGGCCTCTTTTTGCCTGCGGGACTCTGTCCAGGCCTATTGTTGCCCCCGGAAAACTCCGTTCGCTCCTATTCTGGCTTGTGGGACTCTGTTCGGGCCTATGCTTGCCTGCGGGAATCTCCTTTCAGGGTTATGCTGACCTGTGGGATTCTCAGTTTGGGCGTATTCTCGCCTGCAGGACATCTCTTCGCGCCTATTCTCGCCCGCGGGACCCTCCGTTCGGTCGTTTCTGGCCTGCGGGACTCTCCGTTCGGGCCTAATCTTGGGAGCGGGACTCTACTCGGGCCTATTCTTGCCTAGGGGCGTCTTCTATTCGTGCTTCTTCTTGCCAGTGGGACTCTGTTCAGGCCCGTTCTTGCCTGCAGGATTCTGCGTTCGGGTTTATTCTTGCTTGCCGGACAGTGTTCGGGCGTCTTCTTGCCTGCACAGCTCCACTACTCGGGCCTCATTTTGCCTTCGGGACACCGTTCAGGTCTATTCTTGGTCCGGGAATCTCCGTTCGGGCCTATGCTGGCCTGCTGGACTCTGTTCGGGCCTATGCTTGCCTGCGAAAATGACCGTTCGGGCCTGTGTTGGCCTGCAGGACTCTCCGTTCGGGCCGTTCTGGCCTGCGGTACTCTCCGTTCGGGCCGTTCTGGCCTGCGGTACTCTCCGTTCAGGCCTATTCTCTGGAGCGGGACTTTACTCGGGCCTATTCTTGCCTCTGGGGCTCCTCCTTTCTTGCCTATTCTTGCCTCCGGGAATCTCCGTTCTGGCCTGTTCGGGCCTGCGGGACTCTGTTCGGGCCTATGCTTGCCTGCAGGAATCTCTGTTCCGCCCTACTCTGGCCTGCGGGACTCTCCGTTCCGGCCTATTCTGGCCTGCGGGACTCTTTTCGGGCCTATTCTTGCTCCGGGAATCTCCGTTCGGGCGTACCCTGGCTTGCGGGACTCTGTTCGGGCCTATGCTTGCCTGCAGGAATCTCTGTTCTGGCCTATTCTGACCTGCAGGACTCTGTTTGGGCCTATGCTTGCCTGCGGGAATCTCCGTTCAGGCGTATGCTGGCCTGCGGGTCTCTCCGTTCGGGCCCCTTCTTGCCTGCGGGACTCTCCGTTTGGGCGTATCCTTGCCCGCGGGACTCTGTTCGGGCCTCTTCTTGCCTGCACGGCTCCTCTACTCGGGCCTATTTTTGCCTGTGGGACTCTATTGGGGCCTATTCTTGCCTCCGACAATCTCCGTTCGGGCCCATTCTGGCCTGCGGGACTCTTCGTTCGGGCCTAGGCTTCCCTTCGGCAATCTCCGTTCAGGCGTATGCTGGCCTGCGGAATTCTGTTCGGGGCTATTCTTGCTCCGAGAATCTCTGTTCGGGACTATTCTGGCCTGTGGGACTCTGTTCGGGCCCATGCCTGCCTGCGGGGCTCTCTGTTCAGGCCTTTTTCGCCTACGGGACTCTCTGTTCGGGCCTATTCTCTGGAGCGGGGCTTTAGTCGGGCCTACTCTTGACTACGGGGCTCCTCAATTCTTGCCTCTGGGATTCTGTTCGGGCCTATTCTTGTCTGTGGGACTCTCCGTTTGAGCCTATTCTTGCCTGTGGGTTCTCCATTCAGGGCTACTCTTGCCAGCGGGACTCTGTTCGTGCCTCATCTTGCCTGCATGGCTGCTCTACTCGGGCCTATTCTTGCCTGCGGGACTCTGTTCGGGCCTATCCTTGCTCCGGGAATCTCCGTTCGGGCATACCCTGGCCTGCGGGACTCCGTTCGGGCCTATTCTGGCCTGCGGGACTCTGTTTGGGCCTATGCTTGCCTGCAGGAATCTCTGTTCCGGCCTATTGTGGCCTGCAGGACTCCCCGTTCGGGCCTGTTCTGGCCTGCGGGACTCTGTTTGGGCCTATGCTTGCCTACGGGAATCTCCGTTCAGGCGTATGCTGGCCTGCGGTATTCTCAATTTGGGCATATTCTCTCGCCTGCGGGACTTTCCTTTGGGCCTATTCTCGCCTGCGCAACTCTCCGTTCGGGCCTATTCTTGCCTGCGGGACTCTCCGTTCCGGCCTATTCTTGCCTGCGGGTCTCTCCGTTCGGGACAATTCTGACCTGCAAAACTCTCCGTTCGGACCTAATCTAGCCTCTGGGAGTCTCCTTTGGGGTCTCCTGTTGCGTGCGGGGCTGCTCTATTCCAGCCTTTTGTGCTTACGGAGCTCCGATATTCGGTCCTGTTCTAGCATGCGGAGCTCCGCTACTCAGGCCTGATTGTGCGTGCGGGGCTCTGCTACTCGGGCCTGTTGGTGAATGTTGGGCTCCACTACTTGGGCCTGTTCGTGCGTGCGGGGCTCCGCTACTCAGGCCTGATAGTGTGTGCGGGGCTCCTCTATTCAGGCCTGTCCTTCCCTGCGGGACTCTATTCGGGCCTATACTTCCCTGCGGGACTCTGTTCGGGCCTATTCTGGCCTGCGAGACCCTCGGTTCGCCCGTATCGTGGTCTGCGGGACCCTCGTTCGGGTCCATTCTCGCCTTCGAGACCCTCTGTTCGGGCTTTTCTGGCCTGCGGGACTCTCCGTTCGGGCCTATTCTTGTGAGCGGGTCTCTATTCGGGCCTATTTTTGCCTAAGGGCTCCTCTATTCGGGCCTATTGTGGGCTGCGGGACTCTCCGTTCAGGCCTATTCTCACCTGGGGAGCTCTCCGTTCGGGCCTTTCTGGCCTTCGGGACTCTGTTCTGGTCTCTTCTTGCCAGCGGGGCTCTTCGTTTGGGCCTATTCTTGCCTGCAGGACACTGTTCGGGACTCTTCTTGCCTGCACAGCCCCTCTACTCGGGCCTCTTTTTGCCTGCGGGACTCTGTCCAGGCCTATTGTTGCCCCCGGAAAACTCCGTTCGGTCCTATTCTGGCTTGTGGGACTCTGTTCGGGCCTATGCTTGCCTGCGGGAATCTCCTTTCAGGGTTATGCTGACCTGTGGGATTCTCAGTTTGGGCGTATTCTCGCCTGCAGGACATCTCTTCGGGCCTATTCTCGCCCGCGGGACCCTCCGTTCGGTCGTTTCTGGCCTGCGGGACTCTCCTTTCGGGCCTAATCTTGGGAGCGGGACTCTACTCGGGCCTATTCTTGCCTAGGGGCCTCTTCTATTCGTGCTTCTTCTTGCCAGTGGGACTCTGTTCAGGCCCGTTCTTGCCTGCAGGATTCTGCGTTCGGGCTTATTCTTGCTTGCCGGACAGTGTTCGGGCGTCTTCTTGCCTGCACGGCTCCACTACTCGGGCCTCATTTTGCCTTCGGGACACCGTTCGGGTCTATTCTTGGTCCGGAATCTCCGTTCGGGCCTATGCTGGCCTGCTGGACTCTGTTCGGGCCTATGCTTGCCTGCGGGAATGACCGTTCGGGCCTGTGTTGGCCTGCAGGACTCTCCGTTCGGGCCGTTCTGGCCTGCGGTACTCTCCGTTCAGGCCTATTCTCTGGAGCGGGACTTTACTCGGGCCTATTCTTGCCTCTGGGGCTCCTCCTTTCTTGCCTATTCTTGCCTCCGGGAATCTCCGTTCTGGCCTGTTCGGGCCTGCGGGACTCTGTTCGGGCCTTTGGTTGCTTTCGGAAATCCCCGTTCTGGCCTATTCTGGCCTGCGGAATTCTGTTCGGGGCTATTCTTGCTCCGGGAATCTCTGTTCGGGACTATTCTGGCCTGTGGGACTCTGTTCGGGCCCATGCCTGCCTGCGGGGCTCTCTGTTCAGGCCTTTTTCGCCTACGGGACTCTCTGTTCGGGCCTATTCTCTGGAGCGGGGCTTTAGTCGGGCCTACTCTTGACTACGGGGCTCCTCAATTCTTGCCTCTGGGATTCTGTTCGGGCCTATTCTTGTCTGTGGGACTCTGCGTTTGAGCCTATTCTTGCCTGTGGGTTCTCCATTCAGGGCTACTCTTGCCAGCGGGACTCTGTTCGTGCCTCATCTTGCCTGCATGGCTGCTCTACTCGGGCCTATTCTTGCCTGCGGGACTCTGTTCGGGCCTATCCTTGCTCCGGGAATCTCCGTTCGGGCATACCCTGGCCTGCGGGACTCCGTTCGGGCCTATTCTGGCCTGCGGGACTCTGTTTGGGCCTATGCTTGCCTGCAGGAATCTCTGTTCCGGCCTATTGTGGCCTGCAGGACTCCCCGTTCGGGCCTGTTCTGGCCTGCGGGACTCTGTTTGGGCCTATGCTTGCCTACGGGAATCTCCGTTCAGGCGTATGCTGGCCTGCGGTATTCTCAATTTGGGCATATTCTCTCGCCTGCGGGACTTTCCTTTGGGCCTATTCTCGCCTGCGCAACTCTCCGTTCGGGCCTATTCTTGCCTGCGGGACTCTCCGTTGCGGCCTATTCTTGCCTGCGGGTCTCTCCGTTCGGGACAATTCTGACCTGCAAAACTCTCCGTTCGGACCTAATCTAGCCTCTGGGAGTCTCCTTTGGGGTCTCCTGTTGCGTGCGGGGCTGCTCTATTCCAGCCTTTTGTGCTTACGGAGCTCCGATATTCGGTCCTGTTCTAGAATGCGGAGCTCCGCTACTCAGGCCTGATTGTGCGTGCGGGGCTCTGCTACTCGGGCCTGTTGGTGCATGCGGGGCTCCACTACTTGGGCCTGTTCGTGCATGCGGGGCTCCGCTACTCGGGTCTGTTCGTGCTTGCAGGGCTCTGCTACTCGGGCCTGTTCGTGCGTGCGGGGCTCCGCTATTCAGGCCTGATAGTGTGTGCGGGGCTCCTCTATTCAGGCCTGTCCTTCCCTGCGGGACTCTATTCGGGCCTATACTTCCCTGCGGGATTCTGTTCGGGCCTTTTCTGGCCTGCGAGACTCTCCGTTCGCTCCTATCGTGGTCTGCGGGACCCTCGTTCGGGCCCATTCTCGCCTTCGAGACCCTCTGTTCGGGCTTTTCTGGCCTGCGGGACTCTCCGTTCGGGCCTATTCTTGTGAGCGGGTCTCTATTCGGGCCTATTTTTGCCTAAGGGCTCCTCTATTCGGGCCTCTTCTGGCCTGCGGGACTCTCCGTTCGGGCCTATTCTCACCTGGGGAGCTCTCCGTTCGGGCCTTTCTGGCCTTCGGGACTCTGTTCTGGTCTCTTCTTGCCAGCGGGGCTCTTCGTTTGGGCCTATTCTTGCCTGCAGGACTCTGTTCGGGACTCTTCTTGCCTGCACAGCCCCTCTACTCGGGCCTCTTTTTGCCTGCGGGACTCTGTCCAGGCCTATTGTTGCCCCCGGAAAACTCCGTTCGGTCCTATTCTGGCTTGTGGGACTCTGTTCGGGCCTATGCTTGCCTGCGGGAATCTCCTTTCAGGGTTATGCTGACCTGTGGGATTCTCAGTTTGGGCGTATTCTCGCCTGCAGGACATCTCTTCGGGCCTATTCTCGCCCGCGGGACCCTCCGTTTGGTCGTTTCTGGCCTGCGGGACTCTCCGTTCGGGCCTAATCTTGGGAGCGGGACTCTACTCGGGCCTATTCTTGCCTAGGGGCCTCTTCTATTCGTGCTTCTTCTTGCCAGTGGGACTCTGTTCAGGCCCGTTCTTGCCTGCAGGATTCTGCGTTCGGGCTTATTCTTGCTTGCCGGACAGTGTTCGGGCGTCTTCTTGCCTGCACAGCTCCACTACTCGGGCCTCATTTTGCCTTGGGGACACCGTTCAGGTCTATTCTTGGTCCGGGAATCTCCGTTCGGGCCTATGCTGGCCTGCTGGACTCTGTTCGGGCCTATGCTTGCCTGCGGGAATGACCGTTCGGGCCTGTGTTGGCCTGCAGGACTCTCCGTTCGGGCCGTTCTGGCCTGCGGTACTCTCCGTTCGGGCCTATTCTCTGGAGCGGGACTTTACTCGGGCCTATTCTTGCCTCTGGGGCTCCTCTATTCTTGCCTATTCTTGCCTCCAGGAATCTCCGTTCTGGCCTGTTCGGGCCTGCGGGACTCTGTTCGGGCCTATGCTTGCCTGCAGGAATCTCTGTTCCGCCCTACTCTGGCCTGCGGGACTCTCCGTTCCGGCCTATTCTGGCCTGCGGGACTCTTTTCGGGCCTATTCTTGCTCCGGGAATCTCCGTTCGGGCGTATACTGGCTTGCGGGACTCTGTTCCGGCCTATGCTTGCCTGCAGGAATCTCTGTTCTGGCCTATTCTGACCTGCAGGACTCTGTTTGGGCCTATGCTTGCCTGCGGGAATCTCCGTTCAGGTGTATGCTGGCCTGCGGGTCTCTCCGTTCGGGCCCCTTCTTGCCTGCGGGACTCTCCGTTTGGGCGTATCCTTGTCCGCGGGACTCTGTTCGGGCCTCTTCTTGCCTGCACGGCTCCTCTACTCGGGCCTATTTTTGCCTGTGGGACTCTATTGGGGCCTATTCTTGCCTCCGACAATCTCCGTTCGGGCCCATTCTGGCCTGCGGGACTCTTCGTTCGGGCCTAGGCTTCCCTTCGGCAATCTCCGTTCAGGCGTATGCTGGCCTGCGGAATTCTGTTCGGGGCTATTCTTGCTCCGGGAATCTCTGTTCGGGACTATTCTGGCCTGTGGGACTCTGTTCGGGCCCATGCCTGCCTGCGGGGCTCTCTGTTCAGGCCTTTTTCGCCCACGGGACTCTCTGTTCGGGCCTATTCTCTGGAGCGGGGCTTTAGTCGGGCCTACTCTTGACTACGGGGCTCCTCAATTCTTGCCTCTGGGATTCTGTTCGGGCCTATTCTTGTCTGCGGGACTCTGCGTTTGAGCCTATTCTTGCCTGTGGGTTCTCCATTCAGGGCTACTCTTGCCAGCGGGACTCTGTTCGTGCCTCATCTTGCCTGCATGGCTGCTCTACTCGGGCCTATTCTTGCCTGCGGGACTCTGTTCGGGCCTATCCTTGCTCCGGGAATCTCCGTTCGGGCATACCCTGGCCTGCGGGACTCCGTTCGGGCCTCTTCTGGCCTGCGGGACTCTGTTTGGGCCTATGCTTGCCTACGGGAATCTCCGTTCAGGCGTATGCTGGCCTGCGGTATTCTCAATTTGGGCATATTCTCTCGCCTGCGAGACTTTCCTTTGGGCCTATTCTCGCCTGCGCAACTCTCCGTTCGGGCCTATTCTTGCCTGCGGGACTCTCTGTTCCGGCCTATTCTTGCCTGCGGGTCTCTCCGTTCGGGACAATTCTGACCTGCAAAACTCTCCGTTCGGACCTAATCTAGCCTCTGGGAGTCTCCTTTGGGGTCTCCTGTTGCGTGCGGGGCTGCTCTATTCCAGCCTTTTGTGCTTACGGAGCTCCGATATTCGGTCCTGTTCTAGCATGCGGAGCTCCGCTACTCAGGCCTGATTGTGCGTGCGGGGCTCTGCTACTCGGGCCTGTTGGTGCATGCGGGGCTCCACTACTTGGGCCTCTTCGTGCATGCGGGGCTCCGCTACTCGGGTCTGTTCGTGCTTGCAGGGCTCTGCTACTCGGGCCTGTTCGTGCGTGCGGGGCTCCGCTATTCAGGCCTGATAGTGTGTGCGGGGCTCCTCTATTCAGGCCTGTCCTTCCCTGCGGGACTCTATTCGGGCCTATACTTCCCTGCGGGATTCTGTTCGGGCCTTTTCTGCCCTGCGAGACTCTCTGTTCGGGCTTTTCTGGCCTGCGGGACTCTCCGTTCGGGCCTATTCTTGTGAGCGGGTCTCTATTCGGGCCTATTTTTGCCTAAGGGCTCCTCTATTCGGGCCTCTTCTGGCCTGCGGGACTCTCCGTTCGGGCCTATTCTCACCTGGGGAGCTCTCCGTTCGGGCCTTTCTGGCCTTCGGGACTCTGTTCTGGTCTCTTCTTGCCAGCGGGGCTCTTCGTTTGGGCCTATTCTTGCCTGCAGGACTCTGTTCGGGACTCTTCTTGCCTGCACAGCCCCTCTACTCGGGCCTCTTTTTGCCTGCGGGACTCTGTCCAGGCCTATTGTTGACCCCGGAAAACTGCGTTCGGTCCTATTCTGGCTTGTGGGACTCTGTTCGGGCCTATGCTTGCCTGCGGGAATCTCCTTTCAGGGTTATGCTGACCTGTGGGATTCTCAGTTTGGGCGTATTCTCGCCTGCAGGACATCTCTTCGGGCCTATTCTCGCCCGCGGGACCCTCCGTTCGGTCGTTTCTGGCCTGCGGGACTCTCCGTTCGGGCCTAATCTTGGGAGCGGGACTCTACTCGGGCCTATTCTTGCCTAGGGGCGTCTTCTATTCGTGCTTCTTCTTGCCAGTGGGACTCTGTTCAGGCCCGTTCTTGCCTGCAGGATTCTGCGTTCGGGCTTATTCTTGCTTGCCGGACAGTGTTCGGGCGTCTTCTTGCCTGCACAGCTCCACTACTCGGGCCTCATTTTGCCTTCGGGACACCGATCAGGTCTATTCTTGGTCTGGGAATCTCCGTTCGGGCCTATGCTGGCCTGCTGGACTCTGTTCGGGCCTATGCTTGCCTGCGAAAATGACCGTTCGGGCCTGTGTTGGCCTGCAGGACTCTCCGTTCGGGCCGTTCTGGCCTGCGGTACTCTCCGTTCGGGCCTATTCTCTGGAGCGGGACTTTACTCGGGCCTATTCTTGCCTCTGGGGCTCCTCCTTTCTTGCCTATTCTTGCCTCCGGGAATCTCCGTTCTGGCCTGTTCGGGCCTGCGGGACTCTGTTCGGGCCTATGCTTGCCTGCAGGAATCTCTGTTCCGCCCTACTCTGGCCTGCGGGACTCTGCGTTCCGGCCTATTCTGGCCTGCGGGACTCTTTTCGGGCCTATTCTTGCTCCGGGAATCTCCGTTCGGGCGTACCCTGGCTTGCGGGACTCTGTTCGGGCCTATGCTTGCCTGCAGGAATCTCTGTTCTGGCCTATTCTGACCTGCAGGACTCTGTTTGGGCCTATGCTTGCCTGCGGGAATCTCCGTTCAGGCGTATGCTGGCCTGCGGGTCTCTCCGTTCGGGCCCATTCTTGCCTGCGGGACTCTCCGTTTGGGCGTATCCTTGTCCGCGGGACTCTGTTCGGGCCTCTTCTTGCCTGCACGGCTCCTCTACTCGGGCCTATTTTTGCCTGTGGGACTCTATTGGGGCCTATTCTTGCCTCCGACAATCTCCGTTCGGGCCCATTCTGGCCTGCGGGACTCTTCGTTCGGGCCTAGGCTTCCCTTCGGCAATCTCCGTTCAGGCGCATGCTGGCCTGCGGAATTCTGTTCGGGGCTATTCTTGCTCCGGGAATCTCTGTTCGGGACTATTCTGGCCTGTGGGACTCTGTTCGGGCCCATGCCTGCCTGCGGGGCTCTCTGTTCAGGCCTTTTTCGCCTACGGGACTCTCTGTTCGGGCCTATTCTCTGGAGCGGGGCTTTAGTCGGGCCTACTCTTGACTACGGGGCTCCTCAATTCTTGCCTCTGGGATTCTGTTCGGGCCTATTCTTGTCTGTGGGACTCTCCGTTTGAGCCTATTCTTGCCTGTGGGTTCTCCATTCAGGGCTACTCTTGCCAGCGGGACTCTGTTCGTGCCTCATCTTGCCTGCATGGCTGCTCTACTCAGGCCTATTCTTGCCTGCGGGACTCTGTTCGGGCCTATCCTTGCTCCGGGAATCTCCGTTCGGGCATACCCTGGCCTGCGGGACTCCGTTCGGGCCTATTCTGGCCTGCGGGACTCTGTTTGGGCCTATGCTTGCCTGCAGGAATCTCTGTTCCGGCCTATTGTGGCCTGCAGGACTCCCCGTTCGGGCCTGTTCTGGCCTGCGGGACTCTGTTTGGGCCTATGCTTGCCTACGGGAATCTCCGTTCAGGCGTATGCTGGCCTGCGGTATTCTCAATTTGGGCATATTCTCTCGCCTGCGGGACTTTCCTTTGGGCCTATTCTCGCCTGCGCAACTCTCCGTTCGGGCCTATTCTTGCCTGCGGGACTCTCCGTTCCGGCCTATTCTTGCCTGCGGGTCTCTCCGTTCGGGACAATTCTGACCTGCAAAACTCTCCGTTCGGACCTAATCTAGCCTCTGGGAGTCTCCTTTGGGGTCTCCTGTTGCGTGCGGGGCTGCTCTATTCCAGCCTTTTGTGCTTACGGAGCTCCGATATTCGGTCTTGTTCTAGCATGCGGAGCTCCGCTACTCAGGCCTGATTGTGCGTGCGGGGCTCTGCTACTCGGGCCTGTTGGTGCATGCGGGGCTCCACTACTTGGGCCTGTTCGTGCATGCGGGGCTCCGCTACTCGGGTCTGTTCGTGCTTGCAGGGCTCTGCTACTCGGGCCTGTTCGTGCGTGCAGGGCTCCGCTATTCAGGCCTGATAGTGTGTGCGGGGCTCCTCTATTCAGGCCTGTCCTTCCCTGCGGGACTCTATTCGGGCCTATACTTCCCTGCGGGATTCTGTTCGGGCCTTTTCTGGCCTGCGAGACTCTCCGTTCGCTCCTATCGTGGTCTGCGGGACCCTCGTTCGGGCCCATTCTCGCCTTCGAGACCCTCTGTTCGGGCTTTTCTGGCCTGCGGGACTCTCCGTTCGGGCCTATTCTTGTGAGCGGGTCTCTATTCGGGCCTATTTTTGCCTAAGGGCTCCTCTATTCGGGCCTCTTCTGGCCTGCGGGACTCTCCGTTCGGGCCTATTCTCACCTGGGGAGCTCTCCGTTCGGGCCTTTCTGGCCTTCGGGACTCTGTTCTGGTCTCTTCTTGCCAGCGGGGCTCTTCGTTTGGGCCTATTCTTGCCTGCAGGACTCTGTTCGGGACTCTTCTTGCCTGCACAGCCCCTCTACTCCGGCCTCTTTTTGCCTGCGGGACTCTGTCCAGGCCTATTGTTGCCCCCGGAAAACTCCGTTCGGTCCTATTCTGGCTTGTGGGACTCTGTTCGGGCCTATGCTTGCCTGCGGGAATCTCCTTTCAGGGTTATGCTGACCTGTGGGATTCTCAGTTTGGGCGTATTCTCGCCTGCAGGACATCTCTTCGGGCCTATTCTCGCCCGCGGGACCCTCCGTTCGGTCGTTTCTGGCCTGAGGGACTCTCCGTTCGGGCCTAATCTTGGGAGCGGGACTCTACTCGGGCCTATTCTTGCCTAGGGGCCTCTTCTATTCGTGCTACTTCTTGCCAGTGGGACTCTGTTCAGGCCCGTTCTTGCCTGCAGGATTCTGCGTTCGGGCTTATTCTTGCTTGCCGGACAGTGTTCGGGCGTCTTCTTGCCTGCACAGCTCCACTACTCGGGCCTCATTTTGCCTTCGGGACACCGTTCGGGTCTATTCTTGGTCCGGGAATCTCCGTTCGGGCCTATGCTGGCCTGCTGGACTCTGTTCGGGCCTATGCTTGCCTGCGGGAATGACCGTTCGGGCCTGTGTTGGCCTGCAGGACTCTCCGTTCGGGCCGTTCTGGCCTGCGGTACTCTCCGTTCGGGCCTATTCTCTGGAGCGGGACTTTACTCGGGCCTATTCTTGCCTCTGGGGCTCCTCTATTCTTGCCTATTCTTGCCTCCGGGAATCTCCGTTCTGGCCTGTTCGGGCCTGCGGGACTCTGTTCGGGCCTATGCTTGCCTGCAGGAATCTCTGTTCCGCCCTACTCTGGCCTGCGGGACTCTGCGTTCCGGCCTATTCTGGCCTGCGGGACTCTTTTCGGGCCTATTCTTGCTCCGGGAATCTCCGTTCGGGCGTACCCTGGCTTGCGGGACTCTGTTCGGGCCTATGCTTGCCTGCAGGAATCTCTGTTCTGGCCTATTCTGACCTGCAGGACTCTGTTTGGGCCTATGCTTGCCTGCGGGAATCTCCGTTCAGGTGTATGCTGGCCTGCGGGTCTCTCCGTTCGGGCCCCTTCTTGCCTGCGGGACTCTCCGTTTGGGCGTATCCTACCCGCGGGACTCTGTTCGGGCCTCTTCTTGCCTGCACGGCTCCTCTACTCGGGCCTATTTTTGCCTGTGGGACTCTATTGGGGCCTATTCTTGCCTCCGACAATCTCCGTTCGGGCCCATTCTGGCCTGCGGGACTCTTCGTTCGGGCCTAGGCTTCCCTTCGGCAATCTCCGTTCAGGCGTATGCTGGCCTGCGGAATTCTGTTCGGGGCTATTCTTGCTCCGGGAATCTCTGTTCGGGACTATTCTGGCCTGTGGGACTCTGTTCGGGCCCATGCCTGCCTGCGGGGCTCTCTGTTCAGGCCTTTTTCGCCTACGGGACTCTCCGTTCGGGCCTATTCTCTGGAGCGGGACTTTAGTCGGGCCTACTCTTGCCTACGGGGCTCCTCTATTCTTGCCTCTGGGATTCTGTTCGGGCCTATTCTTGTCTGCGGGACTCTCCGTTTGAGCCTATTCTTGCCTGTGGGTTCTCCGTTCAGGGCTACTCTTGCCAGCGGGACTCTGTTCCTGCCTCATCTTGCCTGCATGGCTGCTCTACTCGGGCCTATTCTTGCCTGCGGGACTCTGTTCGGGCCTATCCTTGCTCCGGGAATCTCCGTTCGGGCATACCCTGGCCTGCGGGACTCCGTTCGGGCCTATTCTGGCCTGCGGGACTCTGTTTGGGCCTATGCTTGCCTGCAGGAATCTCTGTTCCGGCCTATTGTGGCCTGCAGGACTCCCCGTTCGGGCCTGTTCTGGCCTGCGGGACTCTGTTTGGGCCTATGCTTGCCTACGGGAATCTCCGTTCAGGCGTATGCTGGCCTGCGGTATTCTCAATTTGGGCATATTCTCTCACCTGCGGGACTTTCCTTTGGGCCTATTCTCGCCTGCACAACTCTCCGTTCGGGCCTATTCTTGCCTGCGGGACTCTCTGTTCCGGCCTATTCTTGCCTGCGGGTCTCTCCGTTCGGGACAATTCTGACCTGCAAAACTCTCCGTTCGGACCTAATCTAGCCTCTGGGAGTCTACTTTGGGGTCTCCTGTTGCGTGCGGGGCTGCTCTATTCCAGCCTTTTGTGCTTACGGAGCTCCGATATTCGGTCTTGTTCTAGCATGCGGAGCTCCGCTACTCAGGCCTGATTGTGCGTGCGGGGCTCTGCTACTCGGGCCTGTTGGTGCATGCGGGGCTCCACTACTTGGGCCTGTTCGTGCATGCGGGGCTCCGCTACTCGGGTCTGTTCGTGCTTGCAGGGCTCTGCTACTCGGGCCTGTTCGTGCGTGCGGGGCTCCGCTATTCAGGCCTGATAGTGTGTGCGGGGCTCCTCTTTTCAGGCCTGTCCTTCCCTGCGGGACTCTATTCGGGCCTATACTTCCCTGCGGGATTCTGTTCGGGCCTTTTCTGGCCTGCGAGACTCTCCGTTCGTTCCTATCGTGGTCTGCGGGACCCTCGTTCGGGCCCATTCTCGCCTTCGAGACCCTCTGTTCGGGCTTTTCTGGCCTGCGGGACTCTCCGTTCGGGCCTATTCTTGTGAGCGGGTCTCTATTCGGGCCTATTTTTGCCTAAGGGCTCCTCTATTCGGGCCTCTTCTGGCCTGCGGGACTCTCCGTTCGGGCCTATTCTCACCTGGGGAACTCTCCGTTCGGGCCTTTCTGGCCTTCGGGACTCTGTTCGGGTCTCTTCTTGCCAGCGGGGCTCTTCGTTTGGGCCTATTCTTGCCTGCAGGACTCTGTTCGGGACTCTTCTTGCCTGCACAGCCCCTCTACTCGGGCCTATTTTTGCCTGCGGGACTCTGTCCAGGCCTATTGTTGCCCCCGGAAAACTGCGTTCGGTCCTATTCTGGCTTGTGGGACTCTGTTCGGGCCTATGCTTGCCTGCGGGAATCTCCTTTCAGGGTTATGCTGACCTGTGGGATTCTCAGTTTGGGCGTATTCTCGCCTGCAGGACATCTCTTCGCGCCTATTCTCGCCCGCGGGACCCTCCGTTCGGTCGTTTCTGGCCTGCGGGACTCTCCGTTCGTGCCTAATCTTGGGAGCGGGACTCTACTCGGGCCTATTCTTGCCTAGGGGCCTCTTCTATTCGTGCTTCTTCTTGCCAGTGGGACTCTGTTCAGGCCCGTTCTTGCCTGCAGGATTCTGCGTTCGGGCTTATTCTTGCTTGCCGGACAGTGTTCGGGCGTCTTCTTGCCTGCACAGCTCCACTACTCGGGCCTCATTTTGCCTTCGGGACACCGATCAGGTCTATTCTTGGTCTGGGAATCTCCGTTCGGGCCTATGCTGGCCTGCTGGACTCTGTTCGGGCCTATGCTTGCCTGCGAAAATGACCGTTCGGGCCTGTGTTGGCCTGCAGGACTCTCCGTTCGGGCCGTTCTGGCCTGCGGTACTCTCCGTTCGGGCCTATTCTCTGGAGCGGGACTTTACTCGGGCCTATTCTTGCCTCTGGGGCTCCTCCTTTCTTGCCTATTCTTGCCTCCGGGAATCTCAGTTCTGGCCTGTTCGGGCCTGCGGGACTCTGTTCGGGCCTATGCTTGCCTGCAGGAATCTCTGTTCCGCCCTACTCTGGCCTGCGGGACTCTGCGTTCCGGCCTATTCTGGCCTGCGGGACTCTTTTCGGGCCTATTCTTGCTCCGGGAATCTCCGTTCGGGCGTACCCTGGCTTGCGGGACTCTGTTCGGGCCTATGCTTGCCTGCAGGAATCTCTGTTCTGGCCTATTCTGACCTGCAGGACTCTGTTTGGGCCTATGCTTGCCTGCGGGAATCTCCGTTCAGGCGTATGCTGGCCTGCGGGTCTCTCCGTTCGGGCCCATTCTTGCCTGCGGGACTCTCCGTTTGGGCGTATCCTTGTCCGCGGGACTCTGTTCGGGCCTCTTCTTGCCTGCACGGCTCCTCTACTCGGGCCTATTTTTGCCTGTGGGACTCTATTGGGGCCTATTCTTGCCTCCGACAATCTCCGTTCGGGCCCATTCTGGCCTGCGGGACTCTTCGTTCGGGCCTAGGCTTCCCTTCGGCAATCTCCGTTCAGGCGCATGCTGGCCTGCGGAATTCTGTTCGGGGCTATTCTTGCTCCGGGAATCTCTGTTCGGGACTATTCTGGCCTGTGGGACTCTGTTCGGGCCCATGCCTGCCTGCGGGGCTCTCTGTTCAGGCCTTTTTCGCCTACGGGACTCTCTGTTCGGGCCTATTCTCTGGAGCGGGGCTTTAGTCGGGCCTACTCTTGACTACGGGGCTCCTCAATTCTTGCCTCTGGGATTCTGTTCGGGCCTATTCTTGTCTGTGGGACTCTCCGTTTGAGCCTATTCTTGCCTGTGGGTTCTCCATTCAGGGCTACTCTTGCCAGCGGGACTCTGTTCGTGCCTCATCTTGCCTGCATGGCTGCTCTACTCAGGCCTATTCTTGCCTGCGGGACTCTGTTCGGGCCTATCCTTGCTCCGGGAATCTCCGTTCGGGCATACCCTGGCCTGCGGGACTCCGTTCGGGCCTATTCTGGCCTGCGGGACTCTGTTTGGGCCTATGCTTGCCTGCAGGAATCTCTGTTCCGGCCTATTGTGGCCTGCAGGACTCCCCGTTCGGGCCTGTTCTGGCCTGCGGGACTCTGTTTGGGCCTATGCTTGCCTACGGGAATCTCCGTTCAGGCGTATGCTGGCCTGCGGTATTCTCAATTTGGGCATATTCTCTCGCCTGCGGGACTTTCCTTTGGGCCTATTCTCGCCTGCGCAACTCTCCGTTCGGGCCTATTCTTGCCTGCGGGACTCTCCGTTCCGGCCTATTCTTGCCTGCGGGTCTCTCCGTTCGGGACAATTCTGACCTGCAAAACTCTCCGTTCGGACCTAATCTAGCCTCTGGGAGTCTCCTTTGGGGTCTCCTGTTGCGTGCGGGGCTGCTCTATTCCAGCCTTTTGTGCTTACGGAGCTCCGATATTCGGTCTTGTTCTAGCATGCGGAGCTCCGCTACTCAGGCCTGATTGTGCGTGCGGGGCTCTGCTACTCGGGCCTGTTGGTGCATGCGGGGCTCCACTACTTGGGCCTGTTCGTGCATGCGGGGCTCCGCTACTCGGGTCTGTTCGTGCTTGCAGGGCTCTGCTACTCGGGCCTGTTCGTGCGTGCAGGGCTCCGCTATTCAGGCCTGATAGTGTGTGCGGGGCTCCTCTATTCAGGCCTGTCCTTCCCTGCGGGACTCTATTCGGGCCTATACTTCCCTGCGGGATTCTGTTCGGGCCTTTTCTGGCCTGCGAGACTCTCCGTTCGCTCCTATCGTGGTCTGCGGGACCCTCGTTCGGGCCCATTCTCGCCTTCGAGACCCTCTGTTCGGGCTTTTCTGGCCTGCGGGACTCTCCGTTCGGGCCTATTCTTGTGAGCGGGTCTCTATTCGGGCCTATTTTTGCCTAAGGGCTCCTCTATTCGGGCCTCTTCTGGCCTGCGGGACTCTCCGTTCGGGCCTATTCTCACCTGGGGAGCTCTCCGTTCGGGCCTTTCTGGCCTTCGGGACTCTGTTCTGGTCTCTTCTTGCCAGCGGGGCTCTTCGTTTGGGCCTATTCTTGCCTGCAGGACTCTGTTCGGGACTCTTCTTGCCTGCACAGCCCCTCTACTCCGGCCTCTTTTTGCCTGCGGGACTCTGTCCAGGCCTATTGTTGCCCCCGGAAAACTCCGTTCGGTCCTATTCTGGCTTGTGGGACTCTGTTCGGGCCTATGCTTGCCTGCGGGAATCTCCTTTCAGGGTTATGCTGACCTGTGGGATTCTCAGTTTGGGCGTATTCTCGCCTGCAGGACATCTCTTCGGGCCTATTCTCGCCCGCGGGACCCTCCGTTCGGTCGTTTCTGGCCTGAGGGACTCTCCGTTCGGGCCTAATCTTGGGAGCGGGACTCTACTCGGGCCTATTCTTGCGTAGGGGCCTCTTCTATTCGTGCTACTTCTTGCCAGTGGGACTCTGTTCAGGCCCGTTCTTGCCTGCAGGATTCTGCGTTCGGGCTTATTCTTGCTTGCCGGACAGTGTTCGGGCGTCTTCTTGCCTGCATAGCTCCACTACTCGGGCCTCATTTTGCCTTCGGGACACCGTTCGGGTCTATTCTTGGTCCGGGAATCTCCGTTCGGGCCTATGCTGGCCTGCTGGACTCTGTTCGGGCCTATGCTTGCCTGCGGGAATGACCGTTCGGGCCTGTGTTGGCCTGCAGGACTCTCCGTTCGGGCCGTTCTGGCCTGCGGTACTCTCCGTTCAGGCCTATTCTCTGGAGCGGGACTTTACTCGGGCCTATTCTTGCCTCTGGGGCTCCTCTATTCTTGCCTATTCTTGCCTCCGGGAATCTCCGTTCTGGCCTGTTCGGGCCTGCGGGACTCTGTTTGGGCCTATGCTTGCCTGCAGGAATCTCTGTTCCGCCCTACTCTGGCCTGCGGGACTCTGCGTTCCGGCCTATTCTGGCCTGCGGGACTCTTTTCGGGCCTATTCTTGCTCCGGGAATCTCCGTTCGGGCGTACCCTGGCTTGCGGGACTCTGTTCGGGCCTATGCTTGCCTGCAGGAATCTCTGTTCTGGCCTATTCTGACCTGCAGGACTCTGTTTGGGCCTATGCTTGCCTGCGGGAATCTCCGTTCAGGTGTATGCTGGCCTGCGGGTCTCTCCGTTCGGGCCCCTTCTTGCCTGCGGGACTCTCCGTTTGGGCGTATCCTACCCGCGGGACTCTGTTCGGGCCTCTTCTTGCCTGCACGGCTCCTCTACTCGGGCCTATTTTTGCCTGTGGGACTCTATTGGGGCCTATTCTTGCCTCCGACAATCTCCGTTCGGGCCCATTCTGGCCTGCGGGACTCTTCGTTCGGGCCTAGGCTTCCCTTCGGCAATCTCCGTTCAGGCGTATGCTGGCCTGCGGAATTCTGTTCGGGGCTATTCTTGCTCCGGGAATCTCTGTTCGGGACTATTCTGGCCTGTGGGACTCTGTTCGGGCCCATGCCTGCCTGCGGGGCTCTCTGTTCAGGCCTTTTTCGCCTACGGGACTCTCCGTTCGGGCCTATTCTCTGGAGCGGGACTTTAGTCGGGCCTACTCTTGCCTACGGGGCTCCTCTATTCTTGCCTCTGGGATTCTGTTCGGGCCTATTCTTGTCTGCGGGACTCTCCGTTTGAGCCTATTCTTGCCTGTGGGTTCTCCGTTCAGGGCTACTCTTGCCAGCGGGACTCTGTTCGTGCCTCATCTTGCCTGCATGGCTGCTCTACTCGGGCCTATTCTTGCCTGCGGGACTCTGTTCGGGCCTATCCTTGCTCCGGGAATCTCCGTTCGGGCATACCCTGGCCTGCGGGACTCCGTTCGGGCCTATTCTGGCCTGCGGGACTCTGTTTGGGCCTATGCTTGCCTGCAGGAATCTCTGTTCCGGCCTATTGTGGCCTGCAGGACTCCCCGTTCGGGCCTGTTCTGGCCTGCGGGACTCTGTTTGGGCCTATGCTTGCCTACGGGAATCTCCGTTCAGGCGTATGCTGGCCTGCGGTATTCTCAATTTGGGCATATTCTCTCACCTGCGGGACTTTCCTTTGGGCCTATTCTCGCCTGCACAACTCTCCGTTCGGGCCTATTCTTGCCTGCGGGACTCTCTGTTCCGGCCTATTCTTGCCTGCGGGTCTCTCCGTTCGGGACAATTCTGACCTGCAAAACTCTCCGTTCGGACCTAATCTAGCCTCTGGGAGTCTACTTTGGGGTCTCCTGTTGCGTGCGGGGCTGCTCTATTCCAGCCTTTTGTGCTTACGGAGCTCCGATATTCGGTCTTGTTCTAGCATGCGGAGCTCCGCTACTCAGGCCTGATTGTGCGTGCGGGGCTCTGCTACTCGGGCCTGTTGGTGCATGCGGGGCTCCACTACTTGGGCCTGTTCGTGCATGCGGGGCTCCGCTACTCGGGTCTGTTCGTGCTTGCAGGGCTCTGCTACTCGGGCCTGTTCGTGCGTGCGGGGCTCCGCTATTCAGGCCTGATAGTGTGTGCGGGGCTCCTCTTTTCAGGCCTGTCCTTCCCTGCGGGACTCTATTCGGGCCTATACTTCCCTGCGGGATTCTGTTCGGGCCTTTTCTGGCCTGCGAGACTCTCCGTTCGTTCCTATCGTGGTCTGCGGGACCCTCGTTCGGGCCCATTCTCGCCTTCGAGACCCTCTGTTCGGGCTTTTCTGGCCTGCGGGACTCTCCGTTCGGGCCTATTCTTGTGAGCGGGTCTCTATTCGGGCCTATTTTTGCCTAAGGGCTCCTCTATTCGGGCCTCTTCTGGCCTGCGGGACTCTCCGTTCGGGCCTATTCTCACCTGGGGAACTCTCCGTTCGGGCCTTTCTGGCCTTCGGGACTCTGTTCGGGTCTCTTCTTGCCAGCGGGGCTCTTCGTTTGGGCCTATTCTTGCCTGCAGGACTCTGTTCGGGACTCTTCTTGCCTGCACAGCCCCTCTACTCGGGCCTATTTTTGCCTGCGGGACTCTGTCCAGGCCTATTGTTGCCCCCGGAAAACTGCGTTCGGTCCTATTCTGGCTTGTGGGACTCTGTTCGGGCCTATGCTTGCCTGCGGGAATCTCCTTTCAGGGTTATGCTGACCTGTGGGATTCTCAGTTTGGGCGTATTCTCGCCTGCAGGACATCTCTTCGGGCCTATTCTCGCCCGCGGGACCCTCCGTTCGGTCGTTTCTGGCCTGCGGGAGTCTCCGTTCGTGCCTAATCTTGGGAGCGGGACTCTACTCGGGCCTATTCTTGCCTAGGGGCGTCTTCTATTCGTGCTTCTTCTTGCCAGTGGGACTCTGTTCAGGCCCGTTCTTGCCTGCAGGATTCTGCGTTCGGGCTTATTCTTGCTTGCCGGACAGTGTTCGGGCGTCTTCTTGCCTGCACAGCTCCACTACTCGGGCCTCATTTTGCCTTCGGGACACCGATCAGGTCTATTCTTGGTCTGGGAATCTCCGTTCGGGCCTATGCTGGCCTGCTGGACTCTGTTCGGGCCTATGCTTGCCTGCGAAAATGACCGTTCGGGCCTGTGTTGGCCTGCAGGACTCTCCGTTCGGGCCGTTCTGGCCTGCGGTACTCTCCGTTCGGGCCTATTCTCTGGAGCGGGACTTTACTCGGGCCTATTCTTGCCTCTGGGGCTCCTCCTTTCTTGCCTATTCTTGCCTCCGGGAATCTCCGTTCTGGCCTGTTCGGGCCTGCGGGACTCTGTTCGGGCCTATGCTTGCCTGCAGGAATCTCTGTTCCGCCCTACTCTGGCCTGCGGGACTCTGCGTTCCGGCCTATTCTGGCCTGCGGGACTCTTTTCGGGCCTATTCTTGCTCCGGGAATCTCCGTTCGGGCGTACCCTGGCTTGCGGGACTCTGTTCGGGCCTATGCTTGCCTGCAGGAATCTCTGTTCTGGCCTATTCTGACCTGCAGGACTCTGTTTGGGCCTATGCTTGCCTGCGGGAATCTCCGTTCAGGCGTATGCTGGCCTGCGGGTCTCTCCGTTCGGGCCCATTCTTGCCTGCGGGACTCTCCGTTTGGGCGTATCCTTGTCCGCGGGACTCTGTTCGGGCCTCTTCTTGCCTGCACGGCTCCTCTACTCGGGCCTATTTTTGCCTGTGGGACTCTATTGGGGCCTATTCTTGCCTCCGACAATCTCCGTTCGGGCCCATTCTGGCCTGCGGGACTCTTCGTTCGGGCCTAGGCTTCCCTTCGGCAATCTCCGTTCAGGCGCATGCTGGCCTGCGGAATTCTGTTCGGGGCTATTCTTGCTCCGGGAATCTCTGTTCGGGACTATTCTGGCCTGTGGGACTCTGTTCGGGCCCATGCCTGCCTGCGGGGCTCTCTGTTCAGGCCTTTTTCGCCTACGGGACTCTCTGTTCGGGCCTATTCTCTGGAGCGGGGCTTTAGTCGGGCCTACTCTTGACTACGGGGCTCCTCAATTCTTGCCTCTGGGATTCTGTTCGGGCCTATTCTTGTCTGTGGGACTCTCCGTTTGAGCCTATTCTTGCCTGTGGGTTCTCCATTCAGGGCTACTCTTGCCAGCGGGACTCTGTTCGTGCCTCATCTTGCCTGCATGGCTGCTCTACTCAGGCCTATTCTTGCCTGCGGGACTCTGTTCGGGCCTATCCTTGCTCCGGGAATCTCCGTTCGGGCATACCCTGGCCTGCGGGACTCCGTTCGGGCCTATTCTGGCCTGCGGGACTCTGTTTGGGCCTATGCTTGCCTGCAGGAATCTCTGTTCCGGCCTATTGTGGCCTGCAGGACTCCCCGTTCGGGCCTGTTCTGGCCTGCGGGACTCTGTTTGGGCCTATGCTTGCCTACGGGAATCTCCGTTCAGGCGTATGCTGGCCTGCGGTATTCTCAATTTGGGCATATTCTCTCGCCTGCGGGACTTTCCTTTGGGCCTATTCTCGCCTGCGCAACTCTCCGTTCGGGCCTATTCTTGCCTGCGGGACTCTCCGTTCCGGCCTATTCTTGCCTGCGGGTCTCTCCGTTCGGGACAATTCTGACCTGCAAAACTCTCCGTTCGGACCTAATCTAGCCTCTGGGAGTCTCCTTTGGGGTCTCCTGTTGCGTGCGGGGCTGCTCTATTCCAGCCTTTTGTGCTTACGGAGCTCCGATATTCGGTCTTGTTCTAGCATGCGGAGCTCCGCTACTCAGGCCTGATTGTGCGTGCGGGGCTCTGCTACTCGGGCCTGTTGGTGCATGCGGGGCTCCACTACTTGGGCCTGTTCGTGCATGCGGGGCTCCGCTACTCGGGTCTGTTCGTGCTTGCAGGGCTCTGCTACTCGGGCCTGTTCGTGCGTGCAGGGCTCCGCTATTCAGGCCTGATAGTGTGTGCGGGGCTCCTCTATTCAGGCCTGTCCTTCCCTGCGGGACTCTATTCGGGCCTATACTTCCCTGCGGGATTCTGTTCGGGCCTTTTCTGGCCTGCGAGACTCTCCGTTCGCTCCTATCGTGGTCTGCGGGACCCTCGTTCGGGCCCATTCTCGCCTTCGAGACCCTCTGTTCGGGCTTTTCTGGCCTGCGGGACTCTCCGTTCGGGCCTATTCTTGTGAGCGGGTCTCTATTCGGGCCTATTTTTGCCTAAGGGCTCCTCTATTCGGGCCTCTTCTGGCCTGCGGGACTCTCCGTTCGGGCCTATTCTCACCTGGGGAGCTCTCCGTTCGGGCCTTTCTGGCCTTCGGGACTCTGTTCTGGTCTCTTCTTGCCAGCGGGGCTCTTCGTTTGGGCCTATTCTTGCCTGCAGGACTCTGTTCGGGACTCTTCTTGCCTGCACAGCCCCTCTACTCCGGCCTCTTTTTGCCTGCGGGACTCTGTCCAGGCCTATTGTTGCCCCCGGAAAACTCCGTTCGGTCCTATTCTGGCTTGTGGGACTCTGTTCGGGCCTATGCTTGCCTGCGGGAATCTCCTTTCAGGGTTATGCTGACCTGTGGGATTCTCAGTTTGGGCGTATTCTCGCCTGCAGGACATCTCTTCGGGCCTATTCTCGCCCGCGGGACCCTCCGTTCGGTCGTTTCTGGCCTGAGGGACTCTCCGTTCGGGCCTAATCTTGGGAGCGGGACTCTACTCGGGCCTATTCTTGCCTAGGGGCCTCTTCTATTCGTGCTACTTCTTGCCAGTGGGACTCTGTTCAGGCCCGTTCTTGCCTGCAGGATTCTGCGTTCGGGCTTATTCTTGCTTGCCGGACAGTGTTCGGGCGTCTTCTTGCCTGCACAGCTCCACTACTCGGGCCTCATTTTGCCTTCGGGACACCGTTCGGGTCTATTCTTGGTCCGGGAATCTCCGTTCGGGCCTATGCTGGCCTGCTGGACTCTGTTCGGGCCTATGCTTGCCTGCGGGAATGACCGTTCGGGCCTGTGTTGGCCTGCAGGACTCTCCGTTCGGGCCGTTCTGGCCTGCGGTACTCTCCGTTCGGGCCTATTCTCTGGAGCGGGACTTTACTCGGGCCTATTCTTGCCTCTGGGGCTCCTCTATTCTTGCCTATTCTTGCCTCCGGGAATCTCCGTTCTGGCCTGTTCGGGCCTGCGGGACTCTGTTCGGGCCTATGCTTGCCTGCAGGAATCTCTGTTCCGCCCTACTCTGGCCTGCGGGACTCTGCGTTCCGGCCTATTCTGGCCTGCGGGACTCTTTTCGGGCCTATTCTTGCTCCGGGAATCTCCGTTCGGGCGTACCCTGGCTTGCGGGACTCTGTTCGGGCCTATGCTTGCCTGCAGGAATCTCTGTTCTGGCCTATTCTGACCTGCAGGACTCTGTTTGGGCCTATGCTTGCCTGCGGGAATCTCCGTTCAGGTGTATGCTGGCCTGCGGGTCTCTCCGTTCGGGCCCCTTCTTGCCTGCGGGACTCTCCGTTTGGGCGTATCCTACCCGCGGGACTCTGTTCGGGCCTCTTCTTGCCTGCACGGCTCCTCTACTCGGGCCTATTTTTGCCTGTGGGACTCTATTGGGGCCTATTCTTGCCTCCGACAATCTCCGTTCGGGCCCATTCTGGCCTGCGGGACTCTTCGTTCGGGCCTAGGCTTCCCTTCGGCAATCTCCGTTCAGGCGTATGCTGGCCTGCGGAATTCTGTTCGGGGCTATTCTTGCTCCGGGAATCTCTGTTCGGGACTATTCTGGCCTGTGGGACTCTGTTCGGGCCCATGCCTGCCTGCGGGGCTCTCTGTTCAGGCCTTTTTCGCCTACGGGACTCTCCGTTCGGGCCTATTCTCTGGAGCGGGACTTTAGTCGGGCCTACTCTTGCCTACGGGGCTCCTCTATTCTTGCCTCTGGGATTCTGTTCGGGCCTATTCTTGTCTGCGGGACTCTCCGTTTGAGCCTATTCTTGCCTGTGGGTTCTCCGTTCAGGGCTACTCTTGCCAGCGGGACTCTGTTCCTGCCTCATCTTGCCTGCATGGCTGCTCTACTCGGGCCTATTCTTGCCTGCGGGACTCTGTTCGGGCCTATCCTTGCTCCGGGAATCTCCGTTCGGGCATACCCTGGCCTGCGGGACTCCGTTCGGGCCTATTCTGGCCTGCGGGACTCTGTTTGGGCCTATGCTTGCCTGCAGGAATCTCTGTTCCGGCCTATTGTGGCCTGCAGGACTCCCCGTTCGGGCCTGTTCTGGCCTGCGGGACTCTGTTTGGGCCTATGCTTGCCTACGGGAATCTCCGTTCAGGCGTATGCTGGCCTGCGGTATTCTCAATTTGGGCATATTCTCTCACCTGCGGGACTTTCCTTTGGGCCTATTCTCGCCTGCACAACTCTCCGTTCGGGCCTATTCTTGCCTGCGGGACTCTCTGTTCCGGCCTATTCTTGCCTGCGGGTCTCTCCGTTCGGGACAATTCTGACCTGCAAAACTCTCCGTTCGGACCTAATCTAGCCTCTGGGAGTCTACTTTGGGGTCTCCTGTTGCGTGCGGGGCTGCTCTATTCCAGCCTTTTGTGCTTACGGAGCTCCGATATTCGGTCTTGTTCTAGCATGCGGAGCTCCGCTACTCAGGCCTGATTGTGCGTGCGGGGCTCTGCTACTCGGGCCTGTTGGTGCATGCGGGGCTCCACTACTTGGGCCTGTTCGTGCATGCGGGGCTCCGCTACTCGGGTCTGTTCGTGCTTGCAGGGCTCTGCTACTCGGGCCTGTTCGTGCGTGCGGGGCTCCGCTATTCAGGCCTGATAGTGTGTGCGGGGCTCCTCTTTTCAGGCCTGTCCTTCCCTGCGGGACTCTATTCGGGCCTATACTTCCCTGCGGGATTCTGTTCGGGCCTTTTCTGGCCTGCGAGACTCTCCGTTCGTTCCTATCGTGGTCTGCGGGACCCTCGTTCGGGCCCATTCTCGCCTTCGAGACCCTCTGTTCGGGCTTTTCTGGCCTGCGGGACTCTCCGTTCGGGCCTATTCTTGTGAGCGGGTCTCTATTCGGGCCTATTTTTGCCTAAGGGCTCCTCTATTCGGGCCTCTTCTGGCCTGCGGGACTCTCCGTTCGGGCCTATTCTCACCTGGGGAACTCTCCGTTCGGGCCTTTCTGGCCTTCGGGACTCTGTTCGGGTCTCTTCTTGCCAGCGGGGCTCTTCGTTTGGGCCTATTCTTGCCTGCAGGACTCTGTTCGGGACTCTTCTTGCCTGCACAGCCCCTCTACTCGGGCCTATTTTTGCCTGCGGGACTCTGTCCAGGCCTATTGTTGCCCCCGGAAAACTGCGTTCGGTCCTATTCTGGCTTGTGGGACTCTGTTCGGGCCTATGCTTGCCTGCGGGAATCTCCTTTCAGGGTTATGCTGACCTGTGGGATTCTCAGTTTGGGCGTATTCTCGCCTGCAGGACATCTCTTCGCGCCTATTCTCGCCCGCGGGACCCTCCGTTCGGTCGTTTCTGGCCTGCGGGACTCTCCGTTCGTGCCTAATCTTGGGAGCGGGACTCTACTCGGGCCTATTCTTGCCTAGGGGCCTCTTCTATTCGTGCTTCTTCTTGCCAGTGGGACTCTGTTCAGGCCCGTTCTTGCCTGCAGGATTCTGCGTTCGGGCTTATTCTTGCTTGCCGGACAGTGTTCGGGCGTCTTCTTGCCTGCACAGCTCCACTACTCGGGCCTCATTTTGCCTTCGGGACACCGATCAGGTCTATTCTTGGTCTGGGAATCTCCGTTCGGGCCTATGCTGGCCTGCTGGACTCTGTTCGGGCCTATGCTTGCCTGCGAAAATGACCGTTCGGGCCTGTGTTGGCCTGCAGGACTCTCCGTTCGGGCCGTTCTGGCCTGCGGTACTCTCCGTTCGGGCCTATTCTCTGGAGCGGGACTTTACTCGGGCCTATTCTTGCCTCTGGGGCTCCTCCTTTCTTGCCTATTCTTGCCTCCGGGAATCTCAGTTCTGGCCTGTTCGGGCCTGCGGGACTCTGTTCGGGCCTATGCTTGCCTGCAGGAATCTCTGTTCCGCCCTACTCTGGCCTGCGGGACTCTGCGTTCCGGCCTATTCTGGCCTGCGGGACTCTTTTCGGGCCTATTCTTGCTCCGGGAATCTCCGTTCGGGCGTACCCTGGCTTGCGGGACTCTGTTCGGGCCTATGCTTGCCTGCAGGAATCTCTGTTCTGGCCTATTCTGACCTGCAGGACTCTGTTTGGGCCTATGCTTGCCTGCGGGAATCTCCGTTCAGGCGTATGCTGGCCTGCGGGTCTCTCCGTTCGGGCCCATTCTTGCCTGCGGGACTCTCCGTTTGGGCGTATCCTTGTCCGCGGGACTCTGTTCGGGCCTCTTCTTGCCTGCACGGCTCCTCTACTCGGGCCTATTTTTGCCTGTGGGACTCTATTGGGGCCTATTCTTGCCTCCGACAATCTCCGTTCGGGCCCATTCTGGCCTGCGGGACTCTTCGTTCGGGCCTAGGCTTCCCTTCGGCAATCTCCGTTCAGGCGCATGCTGGCCTGCGGAATTCTGTTCGGGGCTATTCTTGCTCCGGGAATCTCTGTTCGGGACTATTCTGGCCTGTGGGACTCTGTTCGGGCCCATGCCTGCCTGCGGGGCTCTCTGTTCAGGCCTTTTTCGCCTACGGGACTCTCTGTTCGGGCCTATTCTCTGGAGCGGGGCTTTAGTCGGGCCTACTCTTGACTACGGGGCTCCTCAATTCTTGCCTCTGGGATTCTGTTCGGGCCTATTCTTGTCTGTGGGACTCTCCGTTTGAGCCTATTCTTGCCTGTGGGTTCTCCATTCAGGGCTACTCTTGCCAGCGGGACTCTGTTCGTGCCTCATCTTGCCTGCATGGCTGCTCTACTCAGGCCTATTCTTGCCTGCGGGACTCTGTTCGGGCCTATCCTTGCTCCGGGAATCTCCGTTCGGGCATACCCTGGCCTGCGGGACTCCGTTCGGGCCTATTCTGGCCTGCGGGACTCTGTTTGGGCCTATGCTTGCCTGCAGGAATCTCTGTTCCGGCCTATTGTGGCCTGCAGGACTCCCCGTTCGGGCCTGTTCTGGCCTGCGGGACTCTGTTTGGGCCTATGCTTGCCTACGGGAATCTCCGTTCAGGCGTATGCTGGCCTGCGGTATTCTCAATTTGGGCATATTCTCTCGCCTGCGGGACTTTCCTTTGGGCCTATTCTCGCCTGCGCAACTCTCCGTTCGGGCCTATTCTTGCCTGCGGGACTCTCCGTTCCGGCCTATTCTTGCCTGCGGGTCTCTCCGTTCGGGACAATTCTGACCTGCAAAACTCTCCGTTCGGACCTAATCTAGCCTCTGGGAGTCTCCTTTGGGGTCTCCTGTTGCGTGCGGGGCTGCTCTATTCCAGCCTTTTGTGCTTACGGAGCTCCGATATTCGGTCTTGTTCTAGCATGCGGAGCTCCGCTACTCAGGCCTGATTGTGCGTGCGGGGCTCTGCTACTCGGGCCTGTTGGTGCATGCGGGGCTCCACTACTTGGGCCTGTTCGTGCATGCGGGGCTCCGCTACTCGGGTCTGTTCGTGCTTGCAGGGCTCTGCTACTCGGGCCTGTTCGTGCGTGCAGGGCTCCGCTATTCAGGCCTGATAGTGTGTGCGGGGCTCCTCTATTCAGGCCTGTCCTTCCCTGCGGGACTCTATTCGGGCCTATACTTCCCTGCGGGATTCTGTTCGGGCCTTTTCTGGCCTGCGAGACTCTCCGTTCGCTCCTATCGTGGTCTGCGGGACCCTCGTTCGGGCCCATTCTCGCCTTCGAGACCCTCTGTTCGGGCTTTTCTGGCCTGCGGGACTCTCCGTTCGGGCCTATTCTTGTGAGCGGGTCTCTATTCGGGCCTATTTTTGCCTAAGGGCTCCTCTATTCGGGCCTCTTCTGGCCTGCGGGACTCTCCGTTCGGGCCTATTCTCACCTGGGGAGCTCTCCGTTCGGGCCTTTCTGGCCTTCGGGACTCTGTTCTGGTCTCTTCTTGCCAGCGGGGCTCTTCGTTTGGGCCTATTCTTGCCTGCAGGACTCTGTTCGGGACTCTTCTTGCCTGCACAGCCCCTCTACTCCGGCCTCTTTTTGCCTGCGGGACTCTGTCCAGGCCTATTGTTGCCCCCGGAAAACTCCGTTCGGTCCTATTCTGGCTTGTGGGACTCTGTTCGGGCCTATGCTTGCCTGCGGGAATCTCCTTTCAGGGTTATGCTGACCTGTGGGATTCTCAGTTTGGGCGTATTCTCGCCTGCAGGACATCTCTTCGGGCCTATTCTCGCCCGCGGGACCCTCCGTTCGGTCGTTTCTGGCCTGAGGGACTCTCCGTTCGGGCCTAATCTTGGGAGCGGGACTCTACTCGGGCCTATTCTTGCGTAGGGGCCTCTTCTATTCGTGCTACTTCTTGCCAGTGGGACTCTGTTCAGGCCCGTTCTTGCCTGCAGGATTCTGCGTTCGGGCTTATTCTTGCTTGCCGGACAGTGTTCGGGCGTCTTCTTGCCTGCATAGCTCCACTACTCGGGCCTCATTTTGCCTTCGGGACACCGTTCGGGTCTATTCTTGGTCCGGGAATCTCCGTTCGGGCCTATGCTGGCCTGCTGGACTCTGTTCGGGCCTATGCTTGCCTGCGGGAATGACCGTTCGGGCCTGTGTTGGCCTGCAGGACTCTCCGTTCGGGCCGTTCTGGCCTGCGGTACTCTCCGTTCAGGCCTATTCTCTGGAGCGGGACTTTACTCGGGCCTATTCTTGCCTCTGGGGCTCCTCTATTCTTGCCTATTCTTGCCTCCGGGAATCTCCGTTCTGGCCTGTTCGGGCCTGCGGGACTCTGTTTGGGCCTATGCTTGCCTGCAGGAATCTCTGTTCCGCCCTACTCTGGCCTGCGGGACTCTGCGTTCCGGCCTATTCTGGCCTGCGGGACTCTTTTCGGGCCTATTCTTGCTCCGGGAATCTCCGTTCGGGCGTACCCTGGCTTGCGGGACTCTGTTCGGGCCTATGCTTGCCTGCAGGAATCTCTGTTCTGGCCTATTCTGACCTGCAGGACTCTGTTTGGGCCTATGCTTGCCTGCGGGAATCTCCGTTCAGGTGTATGCTGGCCTGCGGGTCTCTCCGTTCGGGCCCCTTCTTGCCTGCGGGACTCTCCGTTTGGGCGTATCCTACCCGCGGGACTCTGTTCGGGCCTCTTCTTGCCTGCACGGCTCCTCTACTCGGGCCTATTTTTGCCTGTGGGACTCTATTGGGGCCTATTCTTGCCTCCGACAATCTCCGTTCGGGCCCATTCTGGCCTGCGGGACTCTTCGTTCGGGCCTAGGCTTCCCTTCGGCAATCTCCGTTCAGGCGTATGCTGGCCTGCGGAATTCTGTTCGGGGCTATTCTTGCTCCGGGAATCTCTGTTCGGGACTATTCTGGCCTGTGGGACTCTGTTCGGGCCCATGCCTGCCTGCGGGGCTCTCTGTTCAGGCCTTTTTCGCCTACGGGACTCTCCGTTCGGGCCTATTCTCTGGAGCGGGACTTTAGTCGGGCCTACTCTTGCCTACGGGGCTCCTCTATTCTTGCCTCTGGGATTCTGTTCGGGCCTATTCTTGTCTGCGGGACTCTCCGTTTGAGCCTATTCTTGCCTGTGGGTTCTCCGTTCAGGGCTACTCTTGCCAGCGGGACTCTGTTCGTGCCTCATCTTGCCTGCATGGCTGCTCTACTCGGGCCTATTCTTGCCTGCGGGACTCTGTTCGGGCCTATCCTTGCTCCGGGAATCTCCGTTCGGGCATACCCTGGCCTGCGGGACTCCGTTCGGGCCTATTCTGGCCTGCGGGACTCTGTTTGGGCCTATGCTTGCCTGCAGGAATCTCTGTTCCGGCCTATTGTGGCCTGCAGGACTCCCCGTTCGGGCCTGTTCTGGCCTGCGGGACTCTGTTTGGGCCTATGCTTGCCTACGGGAATCTCCGTTCAGGCGTATGCTGGCCTGCGGTATTCTCAATTTGGGCATATTCTCTCACCTGCGGGACTTTCCTTTGGGCCTATTCTCGCCTGCACAACTCTCCGTTCGGGCCTATTCTTGCCTGCGGGACTCTCTGTTCCGGCCTATTCTTGCCTGCGGGTCTCTCCGTTCGGGACAATTCTGACCTGCAAAACTCTCCGTTCGGACCTAATCTAGCCTCTGGGAGTCTACTTTGGGGTCTCCTGTTGCGTGCGGGGCTGCTCTATTCCAGCCTTTTGTGCTTACGGAGCTCCGATATTCGGTCTTGTTCTAGCATGCGGAGCTCCGCTACTCAGGCCTGATTGTGCGTGCGGGGCTCTGCTACTCGGGCCTGTTGGTGCATGCGGGGCTCCACTACTTGGGCCTGTTCGTGCATGCGGGGCTCCGCTACTCGGGTCTGTTCGTGCTTGCAGGGCTCTGCTACTCGGGCCTGTTCGTGCGTGCGGGGCTCCGCTATTCAGGCCTGATAGTGTGTGCGGGGCTCCTCTTTTCAGGCCTGTCCTTCCCTGCGGGACTCTATTCGGGCCTATACTTCCCTGCGGGATTCTGTTCGGGCCTTTTCTGGCCTGCGAGACTCTCCGTTCGTTCCTATCGTGGTCTGCGGGACCCTCGTTCGGGCCCATTCTCGCCTTCGAGACCCTCTGTTCGGGCTTTTCTGGCCTGCGGGACTCTCCGTTCGGGCCTATTCTTGTGAGCGGGTCTCTATTCGGGCCTATTTTTGCCTAAGGGCTCCTCTATTCGGGCCTCTTCTGGCCTGCGGGACTCTCCGTTCGGGCCTATTCTCACCTGGGGAACTCTCCGTTCGGGCCTTTCTGGCCTTCGGGACTCTGTTCGGGTCTCTTCTTGCCAGCGGGGCTCTTCGTTTGGGCCTATTCTTGCCTGCAGGACTCTGTTCGGGACTCTTCTTGCCTGCACAGCCCCTCTACTCGGGCCTATTTTTGCCTGCGGGACTCTGTCCAGGCCTATTGTTGCCCCCGGAAAACTGCGTTCGGTCCTATTCTGGCTTGTGGGACTCTGTTCGGGCCTATGCTTGCCTGCGGGAATCTCCTTTCAGGGTTATGCTGACCTGTGGGATTCTCAGTTTGGGCGTATTCTCGCCTGCAGGACATCTCTTCGGGCCTATTCTCGCCCGCGGGACCCTCCGTTCGGTCGTTTCTGGCCTGCGGGAGTCTCCGTTCGTGCCTAATCTTGGGAGCGGGACTCTACTCGGGCCTATTCTTGCCTAGGGGCCTCTTCTATTCGTGCTTCTTCTTGCCAGTGGGACTCTGTTCAGGCCCGTTCTTGCCTGCAGGATTCTGCGTTCGGGCTTATTCTTGCTTGCCGGACAGTGTTCGGGCGTCTTCTTGCCTGCACAGCTCCACTACTCGGGCCTCATTTTGCCTTCGGGACACCGATCAGGTCTATTCTTGGTCTGGGAATCTCCGTTCGGGCCTATGCTGGCCTGCTGGACTCTGTTCGGGCCTATGCTTGCCTGCGAAAATGACCGTTCGGGCCTGTGTTGGCCTGCAGGACTCTCCGTTCGGGCCGTTCTGGCCTGCGGTACTCTCCGTTCGGGCCTATTCTCTGGAGCGGGACTTTACTCGGGCCTATTCTTGCCTCTGGGGCTCCTCCTTTCTTGCCTATTCTTGCCTCCGGGAATCTCCGTTCTGGCCTGTTCGGGCCTGCGGGACTCTGTTCGGGCCTATGCTTGCCTGCAGGAATCTCTGTTCCGCCCTACTCTGGCCTGCGGGACTCTGCGTTCCGG